>NC_135483.1:55795484-56395484 GCF_052094955.1 Ictidomys tridecemlineatus
AAATATTCTCTAATACCCACTGCCAAAATTCTATCCCTGCATTAGTTCACTTATTGAGATTCCAACAGCCAGATTGCCAAGAATTTCTATGCAAACAAGAGTTTGGATGAACACCATGATAGAGTCATGGTCTTTAATCTTAGCTGGAAATTCAATGATATTCTACTAAAATTTCTTAGATCCCATTGAGATCCAGCTCCCATTTCTGGAAAGAGCCACATCCAACCATCTTTACTCTCATTAAAACTTACATAACATTGCCACAATGACACTCAGCAGGAAACCTTGCTTACTAACTCAAGGAAATAGAGACAAAGAAAAAATTCTTTCAATTCTTGTCTCTTCCTCACTAACCAACTCATCTGTATTTTGATAAATGATTTAGGACAGGATGGAAGATGTTGGATATTTACCTGCAGGGATAGGTTTTTGTAGTTGAAGGTCAATGGCATAATCTTTACTGTTTCCCTGACCTGGGTGAGTGCATCATCACATCAACTCAACTTGGAATAATTACATGATCTGTTCCGGGAATTTAAAACATGGTTTCAGAGATGGTGAAACCATAGATGGTGTAAACAGACACATGTAAATTCAGGAGTTATGTGCACACAGAAAAGCAGGGGAAGTGACACCAAAATTGAGGTATTCTTTTCTATTTTCCATTTTCCATCTTTAGGGAGGTATGATTCCTGCTCCAGGGTCCTAGAAGAGACCTCTGAACCTTCCACTCTCCCTTTTGCTTAAACTAGTTCAAATGGGTTAATGATTTGCAACCAAAAAACAAAACAAGAATTCCAATTAGGCAAGTGTTTATATCAATTCATCCCCCTTCTCTGAAACTTCAATGGATTAGTCTGCCTTCTGTCATAGTCCAGTCTCCACAGGTGCTCTGAATGGACCCTTCTTCTGCTTTCTGAGAGATCTTATCCATAGGTCATCACACTTTGTTCCCCTTTTCTTCAGGCTCACCTGCTATCTCCTTCCACTTGGCCTATGAATATTCTTACACCTCTCCCACCTTGAAAAATAATCCTTCTTGACCTCGTGATTCTCTCCTGTTTTGCCATACTGTCACAGTCACACTCAGGAGCAAACCTGTTTCTCACTCTCCCATCTAACCCTGCTGGGAAAAACAGTCTAACCTCTATCTCCAAGCATTTATCTCTTTTTTAAATACCTTACCCACTTTAATTTCCTTTCTGTTCTCAATGAACTCATTGCTAATTTCCAATTCTTAACTTTTTTTTTTCTGATATAGCATAGCATTTGAACACAGGTTCCCTCTTTGCTTTTAAAACCAACTCTTTTTCTTGTTCCTGACATATTACACTCTATACTATAAATATTATTTTTTTGTGTGAAATCCATCTTATTCATCTTGATGACACAGAAATGTTAATAGAGTGCTCAGACTTCTCTTCTAAGCTTCAGTCACATACAAATACATACATATACATATATATATGTATACATGAAAATATAATCTAAACACACACACACACACACACACACACACACACACACACACACACACATACACACACACCCTCTCCAGAACATTTTATTTAGGTACCTCAAACTCAAAGTTGCCCAAAGTGTATTTCATTGGCTTTATCCACAATCCTCTAGTCCATCAGATTTCTAGCACCTTGCCAAGTCACACTGCCATACACTCAATCATTCAAGCCAGAAATCTCAGCCATGAGATTGAGTTTGTTGCAGAATCACCTTAACTAATTTCCCGTCTCTGCTATCATTCTTCTCCAATCCAGAATTTAAACAATTGTTAGATGATCTTTCCAAATATATATCCATTCATCTGTGTCCATGACTGTTGGTAATGAGAATGGACTTGGAACCAGAGTTCACCTGTCACCTATCTAAAATATTTAATGGTAAAGATTGTAGCAAACTATTAAATAAAATCAGTTATATCATCCTAATTTAAAAATTACACTTTCATAAAAACAAAGTAATAATATTGTAAAGCTCTGTTTTACAAAACTGTAAATTATGAAAATTATGAGATAATAGAATGAATTATTACTGCCCATGTCTAAATTTTTTATGTTGGGACAATTATTTTGGCATAAATAATAAGATAAACATATACATAGTTCAGTAATTGCTGTATGTTTTTAAAAAATATTCATGCTGGGCTGGGATTGTGGCTCAGTGGTAGATCGCTCGCCTAGCACAGGCGGGACCAGAGTTCGATCCTCAGCACCACATAAAAATAAATGCATTGTGTTGTGTCCATCTACACCTAAAAAAACTAAATATTTTTTAAAAAAATTCATGCTTATTGATGTTGTTTTAACAAAAACAAAAATTATGTTATTATAATAAAAATTTTCTCATATTATTTGTTCTGTTGACAATGATATTCAATTAGAAAACATACCTTTAATTATGGTCGATTATAAATAGCTATTTGTGAATGGCAATTTGAAGAAATGTTCCTCTAGCAAGGTGGTGGTAACTCTGACACTGTCAATTAAATTATAAAATATTTAAACCAGAAATAAGTAATAAATTTTACATATTATATTCAAACTCTAAAGTGACAACACACAAAATAAATTATTAATATGGAATTAAATAATACAAAATATTTTAATTTTATTATCCAAGCTACTATTAATCATATCACATTTTTGCCTTTTCTTAAAGCAATATCAAAATCTACACATTAATAAAAGACTTAGTGTCTTATTCACACCTTTTTTATGGTATACGTCACACTTCCTAAATAATTCTGAAAGTTACACATTGTTTATGTAAAATACTTGTCAGTCATCTTATGTACTGGTTGCTTGTACCATATTCCTTTCTATTTTCTCTTTCTTGAATTGAAATGCAAAGAGAAGCAAGAAAATGGATTCCCATTATTACTGGAAAACAATAAGATGGTTCCAAGACTCTATTATATTTATGATATGTTAAGGGAAGAATCTGATTAGTTGGTGAAAATTTTTCTTTTTCTCTTACTTAAATATTTCTGCAACTCAAATTCTGCACATATTCCAAAATAGTGTTTTTCTACAATATCAATGGTGGCACTTCCATGGCTTTTGAATGCATTCACGTTTGAGAATGTGTGAGGATGATAGAAATATGTGAAGAAGCACTTTTCTGGAGCCTGAATGGGTTTAGCTCCCATTCAGAGAGTAATTGTTCAGGGTTATGGGCCTGCACTGAGAGTCAGATTATAAGTGACAGAGTTTAGAGTGACCAGCTTTTCTAGTTTTCCTGGAACTGAGGGGCATTCTTGGAATGTAGGATTTTAGTGCTAAAGTAAAAAAATTCCTATGCAAACAAGGATGAGTTGATCATTTTACTAGAGGGCCTATAGGTATTTTTAAAATCTTATTTCCAAAAGTAGTTTATCTTATATGGTATTGAAAACTTCATTGTTAAGATCTAGTAAGTAGTTCATTTATCAGATGAAAACAAGACATCTATCTATGTCTTCAGATGTTTAATCTGTCCTGAATTAGTTGTACATATAGGTCTTACTTAGTTTTGTCCCAAGAGCTGACAGTTTTTTTTTCTTTTATGAGAGAATTATACTTAGACATAATGGGTTCATTTTGATACAATCATACATGCATGGAATTAATTTACTCCATTCCAGTACTCCATTCTCCTTCTACTCTACTGATTTTCTTTTCACTCATTTATTTATTTTTGATTGGTGCTTTATAGAGAGACATAAAGGTGAAATTCTCTGTGACACATTTATACATGAATATAGCATGATTTTGTCAAATTCATTCTGCATTTCCTCCCTCTTTACATCCTTCCTCCCTCCCTCTCAATCTCCTTCTTCTACTCCACTGATCTTCCTTAGTCTTTATGATATCCATGCCCACCTTTTTTCCCCTTATATGAGAGAACATTTGACCTTTGAGATTCTGAGTCTGGCTTATTTCACTTAGCATAATATTCCAGTTCCATCCATTGACTGAGGCCATATGTATTTTAATAGTTTGTGTGTGCTGTGCGTGTGTGTTTGAGATCTGCATGGCTCCAAGTCAGTGATCTTTGTTGTTCATGTCTAAAGGTGATGCTATGTCACTCTGCATAAACGTCTTTGGTTCTTTCTCCATGATATTATGATAATATGCAAACAGATAAGACATTAGATATAACTCTTCTTCTGGTCTCACTAACCTGTCATAGCCCCCTCATTCAGCAACTTTGCTCTATACCAAACTTCTCAAATTTACCAAGCCCAGTATGCTCAGATCCCCATCACTCTGCATGAGGTCTTGTCTTTGGGGGCTGCCGTTCTCCTAAGCAATTATTGAGTTCTTCCTCTTATTTTTGAAATCTCATCTCAAACATGACTGATTCCAGGAAACAATTTCTGACCTCCTCCCAGTCTCAATCCAGTGTAAGATCTCCCAGTCTCAGTCCAGTGTAAGATCTGAAATCAATCTACTGCATTCAGATCCTGGTCCTATCAGCACGTTATCCTGAGCAACTAATTTAGTTTATTTGTGCCTCAATTTCCTTAACTAAGTTAGGATATTACCTACTCATGAGGTTATTATGACAATTAAAAAACAACCAAAAAGAGATAATATAGCAAATAGTAAGTAAACATTAATGAATTCTATCTCAGTCATTATGCCTGATACATATTGGATGATCAACATCCACATGTTTTTGAATACTAGAGGAGTTAAAAATGGAATGGAGAGGTAAGGGAAGTGATTCTGTTGAAAGAGTTTAAGTGATCAGGCCTTTGGTGTCCAGATGATCTGAAAGTCTACCTTTTGATACTATAAATAATCAAATGAAAATATTTCCATTTGGCATGACATTTTTTTTTTTTGGTATCAAGGATTGAACTCAGGGGTACTCAACCACTGAGCCACATTCCCACACCTATTTTGTATTTTATTTAGAGACAAGGTCTCACTCAGTTGCTTAGCTGAGGTTGGCTTTGAACTTGTGATTCTCCTGCCTCAACCTCCTGAGACGCTGGGATTATACGTGTGTGTCACTGTGCCCAGCATAAATATTTCCATTTGGAATTTGAAATAAGACTTTAGGGAATTCAGAAATAGTAGTCAGATAAACAGATTGTTTCCATTCAAAGAATTTACCCTATAAGTCAGGAACTCAGACCTAAATTTATAAAGATAATAAGTCAGTTCTAGGGAGGAGGGCAGAGAAACTGTGCCAGGGATGGATTTTGGTCAGAAGTCCAGACCTGAATGGAAACTGTCCTACATTAAAAGGGGGGGGGCTAATGTTGGTTGATCTGTGAATTGAAGCACACACACCATCTTTCCCTATTGGCGATCCTGTATTCTGGATCCCATTTTCACAAAAGAAAACAAACTAAACACTGTGAGAGATAGCAGATGTCTATAAGTTCCTGGATTTGAGGAATAAAAATTTGCCTTTGCCTGTTACCATGTCTCAGTGCACTGGGCTAAGCATAAGGTGTAAGAGCATCAGTGGATCTAGATATAGGGAACAGAGACCTTCTATTCATGTTAGAACTTCAACCCAGGTCTGAATTCTAAAGTTGTATTTTTGCCATTTAAACCTATACCACACATCATGAATGAATGGAATGAATTTGTTCCAGATAGTAAAAATGTAGTTGATTTTTTTTCATACTAAATCCTTTTCAACAATTTTTATTATAAACCTGGTGACTTGTTTCTACCAGCAAAGAAAGGGAAGCCATCCTGTATTGACATGTCAGAACAGAATGTGAGCAGTTTTTTTCATTTTAGCTTTATGAAATCCCTGTATGATAGGGCAGTATGTTATATATTATTGTCTCCATGTTCCCTGTGTAGGAAAAATGAAGCACATTGGGGTCAAGTAATTTGTCAAAGGTCACCTAGCTAGCTGGTGAGACTACCATTCTTCCAATACGCTTTCCACCAGACCATGTTAGACCTTAAAGGTCATGGATACACACTTGTTTCCAAGTCTGAATTGCACTTTGGAGCATGGAACTAGGTGACTAATGGAGAAATAGCGTTTGGATACCGTGTTGTTGAGATTGGAAGAAACAGCTCTATTTAAGCCACTGACTGAAACTGAAGGAATAACCTTAATGTTCCAAAGCCAAGTGCCGCCTGCCTTTGTCAAGATGCATGCAATTTAATCTCAGCAGTAAAAAGGGAAACATCTGTTACAGTGGAGTTGCTCCAGTGCAAGGGAGATGAGAAAAAAGGTTGATTATAACATTGACAATATCCACCTAATTTCACAAAAATGCACTATTGCACAAGAACAATTTGCCAGGTTATAAAAGCTGTTGGATTAACCAGGTGGTATTGTTGGATGCAAATCTTCCTTTCCACTTTGCACAGTAGATATTTAAATGTCAACAGATTATTTCTCTGAGTCCCTTTCAGTTCTGTGGTTTATGGAAATGTTTAATTAGCTTTATTGACACCCATCAACCAAACTGCAAAAGTTGGAACTCCAAATATAGCAAGCTTACAGAGGGATATTTTATATGTTTCATATATATTTAAAATTTTTTTTGGAGAATGATAATGCATTGATCCAAGTATATTTTTCTGGTCTATTTGCTTGAATCAGCAGGTAAACTTCTTTTAGAAGCGCTTCTTTATTGACAAAACCAAGAATCCTAAATAATTGATCAATGTAAAGGGTAGAGGTTATGTGATTATCACCTATTTCTTTCCCTGCTTGATGTCCTGTTCCTCACCCAGGCCTGCCTGACACCTGAGCCCAGAATGATGAACACTGTCTGCTCTAGTAGGTGTCTCCTGCTGCATTCCTCCTTACAATTAGACGTTTTATATGGCCAGGGAACCTGGCCATTCATGTTCCAGCATGAGTTTTGCATTCAAGTTCCAGTAGAGATAAAGTAAGATGAACCCTGAGTTTCCTTTGAGTTAGATCTTCATAGTTACTTTTTCTCAGCAATTTTGAGATTAAGTACTAGGATCTCTGATTCTTCAAAACAATGTTCATTTGCACATTAAAGAAAATGGATTCCAAACATAACCAGAGGATACTTCTGTGTTTTCTTATCATTGTTTACCTTCATTTTCACAGGAGATTGAAGGACTATTTGGAGACTCTTGTAGTTATAATCTAACCTGGTAAATTATACTTTTGACTTATGCTAGAGTCAAATATTAGGGTCTATTAATATGCACTATGTGTTTGTATTGGAAGAAGAAAATATTTCCATAAGGCTCATAGATTATAGCAACGTACTGTAATGTGCCATTAAGGACAGGTGTATACAATAGACTCCTGCTAAAAAGTGTTTGCCCAAGCATGCACATAAGAACGTACATCTGTACTGGGGAAACAGACTCTGCATCTGGAAAGAGAGATGCTAGAGGGAGTCATCTGGGCATTGATTCTGATTCTGATTCTCCCCTCTACATAGTAAGGACAAGATGTTTGAATATTGGGCTTGTTTTAAGTAACAGAAGAGTTCAAATAAAGGCTTCTCTAAACAGAAGCACACCACTGATTCAATACCTTCAATCACAGTAGTGGTGAAAGCCCACATGTATGAAAGAACTGCATAGTGGCAAGTACTGAACTCCTGGGATATGGTAAGGTATTGCTCTGTGAGATTCTAACTGGCAACGGGGAGCTTCCATTAAGGTTTCTAGGGACTAAGGGATTGCCTTGACTTTAATTATATTCTCTTTTCCTAGCAAAATAATACTTGATCTGCCATTGTTCCTGAAATGTATCAAAAGGAAATGCATGGGCCCACAAAGGCAAGTAGTAGCTAGTAAGTGCTTATTTAAGACACATTTTTTTGCTTATTTAAGACAGCGCAAAAGAATCTCAGACAGTCAAGTTGTCCCTACTGTCTTGTATTCATGCTGTAAAAGTTTTGGAGTATAAACCAGTGCTTCCAGCTATCTGTTGACAAAACACTAAAATAAAAAAGAAACCACTAGTTTTTATCATCTTTATCATCTATGTTTTACCAATAAATTAATAAATACCAAAAAAAAATCATTAAGATATATGCCTTTGCTATGAACTTGATGCTAATAAAAATAATTTGTGTTGTTTGTTTACATATTAAAAACAGACATAAAGACTATAAAAACTAAAATTTCTATAGTTTTCATCATCTTATATGATATTTTGATTCCCATTAAAAATATGAAATCACTTTTATTATCATACCTTTACAGATGTGAGAACCAAAATAAATAAATTAATTTGCTCTGAAAAGCAACCATTGAAAGTGACCAAAGTAGTGTGTGAGCTCAGCCATGTGCTTCTACACCACACCTAGAGTCTTACATCTCTGCTCTCAGGAGCACAACAATGTGTAGTAGTAGTGATTAAATTTCTGCTATGAGACAGAGAAACCCAAAGTAATGGTTTAAAAGACTGGAATTTATTTCTGTCTTACCTAAAAGTCCCTGTTGGTATCAAAGTTCTGCTCCCCAAAGCCATCGATGGTTCACACTTCTGTTTTTGTTCTGCCATTCTTTCATTCTTGAGTATTGGTCTTAACTTCATATCCAAAATGGGCTGCCAAAACCTCTGCATTCCAGCCAGTGTGGAGAAGGATTCATGAGAAAACACACTCCTTCCCATTAATGTGAGCACTTCTGTTCACATTTCCTTGGCCACAACTTAGTTGCATGGCCACACCTGACGGCAAAATAAGCCTAGAAATATGACCTTCTTTCTGGGGCCATATGCACAGCCAGTTTAATGGAAAGAAGGGTATTTAAAATATGTATTTGGCTTTTTTTAAAATGGTGTCTCATTAAAATTCACATGAATTTGAAATTTAAGTAAAGAATTTTAGTTCTACAAGTTAATAAAAGAGAAGGAAGAATAGCCATGATCTCTGCCATATAATGAGAAAGAACCCTAAATTATTTTAATGTTTCCCTAATAATTCCATTTGTATGTTTAATACTATTTCCCATAAAGATCTTTAAGGGAGAAAAAAAAAGAGTTGCAAAATCTGTTTAAGAATTAAATTATTTTAAGCAATAATTTCAACTAGGCTATTTTTAATCTCTAGGCATTTACTTTGAATGGTTTGTCACCTGTCTGTTGAATGAGTTTAATGGAAAGAAGATTATTTAAAATATGTATTTGGCCTTTTTTTTAAAAAAAAATGGTGTCTCATTAAAATTCACATGCATTTGAAATTTAAGTAAATAATTTTAGTTCTACTAAAAGTGTGGATGTGAAAAGACCATTTTGTATTCTGCAAGCCTGTTGCTAAGCCAGCATCAGAAACAGTAGTAAGTGAAGATGGCTCTTTGCTTCTTTAATCTGAATATGTAAGTGGTGTGTACTCTTGGAATATCTCTCTACCATCAGGAAATATTTATAGTTGGAAAGGAAACACCTTGCCAATGGGCCATAACCAGGTTAACTGGACGTGCATTCTTTCTGGATTTGTACATTTTTATTTTCATTGAAAATACAAAAAAGGCAGGATAGCATCTTGAGGCCAACGTGTAAGACTTTTTGCATTCCTCCATTTCAAATTTGTCTTCACATGAGATTAGTTACAAAACAGACTGAATTTTCTGGTAACACATTCCTCTGAACCACACATTTTCTGTTTTTCATTCATGACACAAGTCAGCTTCCTGTGCATGTTTTTTTTTTTTTTTCTGTTGATATCAGTCTGATACTTTCCTTTTAAGCATTACTTTAACATGTAACTACAGGGCTTTAGGGACAAAAGCCACAGGTGAAGGGTCTGAAGGGGCAAGGTTCTTTAGTTCAAGATTGGTGTTATGATTAAAGTGAAAAATGTTTGTTCTAGATTTCCCTCTTACAAATCAGAAGATATCACAATTGTATGTTTTAATTGTTTCTAGTGATTCAGCCCATTGTGCTTAATTGTTTGTGATGGTCTGATATTGGGTGTAATTATAAACTGAATAAACTGGGTGTAAACATTAACTGAAAATTGTGGTGTAGATGCCCAAATCATTTGATCTGTAAATTGGGCATTGAATTTGTTTTAATATAAGTCTACTTAAAGCCATCTGTCTTTTTTAAGGTTATAAAATTTCTAGAATAGTCAAGTTGAGGGAGAAGGGGTAGCTTGACTTGATCTGGTCTCTAACTGGATGGAATTGGGAGAAGTAAAGAAAGAACTCTAAGATGTGTAGGATAGCACTCTTTGGATCACTATCCAGAGTTGCCTAGCTACATTTTTAGCCACTGTGTGAATGTCTATTATTATGTACTTTAGTGTGTAAATCTAAACAGAAAACGAATGCTACACTTCCCCCTAGTTTCTTCTCAATGCAGCTACAGAAAAGCTATTTAAAACTTGAGGCATGGTGTTCTTTGGCTTCGAACTCTGCAGCCATTCCCCATTTCACTTAGATCAAAAACAAAGATTCACCAAAGATTTCTCTCCCTCTGCTCTACCCACACCTCATTACTTCTTGGCCTGGTCTCCTACTCTGGTCCTTTCACTGTCTTAGCTCAACTCAGCCTCTCTAGGATCCTTATTTCAGATCTCCTCAGCCCAACACACATCCCCTCATATATATTTGTTTATCTAACTCTTCTTCACTTTGTTCAAGTTTCTGATCAACTATCCATTTCATAATGGGGTCTTTCCTGAACACCTATTTAATTTACTCTCTACCTGGAATCCTGGCAGAATTCCTTCTCTTGCCTTTGCTTTTTTTTTTTTAAATCCTAAAATACAATATAATCTATCTATTTGTTGTTTATTGTGTATTTCTTTCTACAGTATAAACTCCATCAGGACACAGATATTTGGTTTATTTTCTATAAACCAAAAAGCCTTAAAATGGTGCCTTCCACAATATGGTGCTCAACAGAAATGAGTTGAATAAGAAAACCCAACCAAGCCCCTCTCCTACACATGCTGTTTGCTCCTTCCTTTGATATTTTTCCTGTGTTTCCTCTTTCTCTAATATATGCACATACATTACATTCAGACTGCCTCAAAAATATAACTCACCAATTCAATATCTTAGGCCCTGAGTTAGTAAATGTGTCTCTAGAAACAGCAAATGAGTATTTGATTTGGATAATTGTCCGCTAAAGGTCCAAATGATAAAGTCTTGGTCCTGAGGGTGTTATTAAGAGTTGGTGGAACCTTTAGGAAATAGAGGCTAATGGAAGGTCCTCAGATCACTGGGGTGGGAGGTGTGCCCTTGATGGGGATAGTAGGACCACATCCTATTCCTCTTTTTCTTTGCTTCCTGTCTGATGAGGTCACCAGTGTCCCTTTGCTATATGTTCCTTGCCATTATCATCTGGCACTCCTACATCCAAAGCCTTGGGTCTGCCCAATTTTGGAGTGGAACTGTGAGCTAAATAGACAGTTTATCTACTTAAGTTAACCACCCCACGTGTTTTGTCATAGTAACGGGAACCTGGCTAATGTAGACAGTTAACTCTATATGGCTTCTGGTGACAACACAGTCCGTTGTGGTAGTTACAAAAGACTGACCAAATGAGAAAAAGCAAAGACTACTTATTTGGAGCTTGTGGGGAAGGAAATCAGCACCATCATTTGTGATTTGGCAGAGACACAAAGCAGGCAAAGGACGACAGAAACTTCCAGTTGAAAAGAGGGAAAACTTCAGCTAAGCCTTGATGGGAGGCTGTGGGCAGAGAGAGGCTATAGGTGGCCAAACTGGAAGTGGGGCGTCCCAGAAGATTGGTTAGGAGCACAAATTTGGCTTTTTCTGGTTAGTCATAAATTAGGACTAGGAAAAAATTAGGGAAGCTTTTAGTTTTTTTATATGTAGTTTTTAGTTGTAGTTGGACATAATACCTTTATTTTATTCATTTTTGTGTGATGTTGAGGATCAAACCCAGGGCCTTGCATATGCCAGGCGAGTGCTCTACCACTGAGCCACAACCCCAGCCAGCTTTCAGTTCTTAATTAGATTCTGAATATTTTGATACTATGTTACCAATTTCATTTCTAGGATTGGTGCTAAATATAGCAGCTTGACTTCCTACAATTTGGATTATAGACAGCAGATTAGCTTTTGGGGCTGGTTAATGCAGATAATGAGTTAATTTCTTAAAGCTAGTTGCTGCAAGTTGTGTGGGTGAGTTCTATTTTTATATATGATCTGTCTATCGTCTATGTGAATATTCAGTCTTTCATACACACAAAAACAATTGAGCACACAAAACACCTATTAAAAGGGATTAGCAGTATGTATCTGCAACACCTTTGAGTACAATAAATTTAATCCTTTTTAAATAATTTTTTTTCTAATAACCATCATTACTTACACAAACTTTCTTGACTTCCAGAATCTCAGTTAATTCTTATATTCTGGGGTTGAAAAATTACAGTTCAGTTCTTTCTGAGCCCCACTGGAATTCATTTCATTTGATTAGAAAAATCTGGGAAGGTGAACCATTAAAGTTTATATTTGGGGATGATCTAATGGTTCAATGATCAGAAACTGGGGTAGGACCTGGTATGAGCTCCTCGTTCCTGAGGCAAAATACCTGGGAAAATCCACCTTAAGGAGCAAAGATTTATTTTGGCTCATGATTTCAGAGGTTTTGGTCCAGGGTCAGTTGCTCCATTGTTTCTGAGCCTGCGATGATGTAGAACATCATGGCAGGAAGGGAAGGGCAGAGCAAAACTGCTCATCTCATGATAGCCAGGAAACAGAGGAAAAGAGACCAAATGAACGCTTCAAAGTCATGCCCTCCACTGAGCTACTCCCTGCCTCCAGGCCCCACCTCCTACACTTTCCACTGTCTCCCAATCATGCCAACAGCTGGGGACCAAGCCTTCAACACATGTCGCTTTGGGGGACATGCCAGATTTAAACAATAGCAATCAGTGTTCTTTGGCTTCTACTAACGATTGTTAGGTTGCTCCAATTTTATTTCCATACTGCAATTAACAATTCATGTAAAATCTAGAGCAAAGACAGACCTTATTGAAAGGTTGCTTCATTCTGTCACTTCATTGACCTGTTTGCTCTGAAGGTACACTATGAGAGTGTCAGCACTGACCACAGGACCCTTGCTGATCATCCTTGTAGCTTATTCAGCTTCTTCTAATCCCCAAACCCTCAATTTGTGTCCCAATTATTCTGGCAACAGCACTTTGGACTAACTGTGGTTTCTCTTACCACATAGCATTCTCCTGAACTTTCTCTCAGCCTATAGCTTCCTGCTCCATTACTAACTCATTCTCATGCTAAGATGCTATTAAGCTTCAGCTATTCTACTACTTTTTTTTGTCTTTCTGTTTGTCACCATTATAGCATAAGGTAATTTGGGTCCTAATATTTGTCAGTAGTTATTAAGAATCAAACAAAAAATGCCATGCCTGTCTTCTTCATTAGACTAAAGCTTGAAAAAGAGGAAATTATTTTATTTTTATCATTATTTTGACCTCAGTGCCGAACACAATGCCTGTCCTATAATAAATACTCAATAATAATTTGTAGGATAAAGGAATCAATGAATGAGTGCTAAGATTGGACAAATAAGTACAACAGACCCAGTGGCTTGGAGAGGTTCATGGTCTGTACAGGAGTTAAAAATCAAGAAAAAAAATAGTATATGATATGCTACAAGTAGTATAAAATAGGGAGGAGTAAACAATTAACTCCAAGAATTTAAGTTCATGCTTCTTGAGCTGGGGTTAGAGTAAGATTTATTCAGTTATTGAGGATGAAGCGAGAATCAGTGGCACTTGCTTATCTTCGATTCCTGTAACACAGATCTTAAATATAAAATATTTATTTGTAATTTTTGGATCAGCAACTGTTCCTCCCTATCCATAATAATGTTCCTCTGTTCACTGAGTGTGATGATTTATGGCTGAGTCATAAACTATATAAAATATTTTGAAAAGAAATAATGACATTTCTTTTGAAAAGGATTAAGCAGCTATTTCTTTTACTATTCTTAGTGTAAATTAAAAAGAGGGCAAAGGAAAAAAAATAATCTTTCCATAATGCTAATAAATCAAGTTATTCAAAGCTATTCTTTGATGGATAGAGAAATATTGAACTGGGCAAACTGAAATCTGAAAACTAAGAAAGGTTTAGTTATGAGACTGGGTTTTTATTCGGAGGTTTTTCTTACAGCACTCAGTTACCCTTGCTGTTCTCCGTTCAAGAGGAAAAAACAACACCCAGAAAGTCTCTGCTGAAAATATAAACTTTCCTTATTTCCAAAATACTCCCATTTTGAAGAACCGTATATTCAAATGCCAACAGCTTCAGACGCTTAAGCAGCGTTACCTTCTCAAATGGCAGCATTTGTGACCGAGAGAGCTGTATTTCGGGAAGTACATCCAAGGCTTTTAGGGATGGCAGAATTTTCGGCAACACAAAGTGCTGGGCTTTATTCCACACATGCCATCTCCTTTTACACCATGCAAACCCATGAAAGGCACAAGTTCCCTGATCCTCAGATTCGCACCCGAGGAACACCAACATAAGACAGTTCAACATCCCGGTGATGATTTATTCCCATTCACCGTATTTGAAAAGACACCTGAAGAAAAAGACAATTTAATGAGTTCCTTTTCAGTCTCTACTCATAGGTGAATTATGTATATTCCTAATCATGTCTGAATATTCAGCAATTTTTCCAACCGTTCTACCTGATTAAATTTCAGCTGGGTCTGAAGAGAGTAAGTTTGCAACCTAACTGGAAAAATTGGGTCAGACAGTGAAACACAGATTGAACAGAACTGACATTTGAAGGTCTTTCATAATTTTATATCTCTAATATCATTGTCATGGAAATGGGAGAAGGGTGATCACAATGCCTTCTTAGCAATGGAGCGCAGCAGTGCTCTATCTGATGTGCTAATCAAGAGCTGATATATTGAAAATCTTAAGCCCCATGGGCTTGTGCTTCTTTTTTTCCTTTAATGCCTAGTCAAATATTAACCTTAACCAGCTTTTGATGTGCTGATAAATGTCACTCTATTTGTAGGAAAAGAGAGGGGGAAAAAAAAAAAACCTTTGCCATTTAATTTCAATATAAATAAGTTTTGAGTTGGTTATATGTGAACAAAAGACAAAGCCCCCCAAAAGCTTTCTATAGGAATACAGTTTTGAATGGAAGATGAATGCCTTGGTCTTGCTTTTCAGCTCCTCTCTCCAAGCACACTTAGGAGACAGTGCGGTCCCATTCTCTGAGAAATGATCTATTGATACCCTGTAAGGAAGATACATCGGTATCTACATCCAAATCTCTCTACAAAATGTCTTAATTGTCACATGTATCTCTACTGCACCCATTTTCGATGGGTCACTCAGTGAATTTAACTAGAATGATGCAGTTTTACATTTTCCCATTGCTTGTATTATTGACTTGTGGAAAGGTTATGTTCAAAAACACAGACTTATTCATCCAAACAAGTGCCATTCTCGGGTGTTTAATTGCTATGACTTATGTGTATTTGCCGAGCATCTGACCTATTTTTTTTTTTTTTTTTAAGGAACTCATTGAGTAAGAACACCCACACAGCTGGTTGACCTAACTTGACTTCCTGCCCGGGTCCTTAGTCAAACTTTTCTTGCAGCTTTCAGTGAACATTAGGTGTCACCGTAGGGCAATCTGCTGCAATTATCACCAGGATGTCATTTCCTAAATTAGTTTAAAGTCATTGAAATTCTATTTTTGCTTTCTTGATTAATAACCTTCTACAAATGGTCTCCTTGTTAATTTCCCATCCTTTCTTTTTCTCCTCTTTTATATTTTATAGTGCCAGCCATGAAGTCAGAGGCAGTCAAACTCCTTCGGGCTAATTGTCTTTTACTTAGAAATGAACTTGGTCTATTATCATCAAAAAATAATGAGAAGGATGACGAAGACAAGGGAAACTATTTCCTTTGCTGTGATGACATGCTTTCTTGTGATTCATTGAAGTATTTTTGGTTAGATATATATTAAGGGTACATGACAGTATTCTTTAAATTTATTTTTTAAATAAAAAGTAAATATGTATATATTTTAAAATGTAATTGTTAAAGACTTATTATGAAAAATAGAGTCCCTGTGCCCCTCTGATTCCTCTTCTGCAGATAATTTAACTTCCTTTGGACTACAAGAATTTACATATAGAGATCTAAATAAGATGCATGCAATCTTACTCCTTGAGTTTTTCTGTTTTAGAGATTGCTAATGACCACAGAAAGAAATTTGATTCATTCACATTCCCTCCCCCACTGTACACCATACCTCCATTTCCCTTTCCATTATAATTATATCTGAAATCCAATTCTTAGCTGGTCCATATTTACCATCTATAATGGCTTCTGTTGAGGAGGATTTTTTTGGTACCTGGAAACTATGAACGTCTCTATTTCTATTTCTTCATTTGCTCAATTCTGTGTAATTGTCACCATTTCCTCCTCAAAGTTCTAATGTTAAATCAAAACTACTCTTGACAAATTCAAACTTTTTTTTAGTTTCATGAATTTATCTTTAACAATTTTATAGAGATGCAAATCACATACCATACAGTTCACCCTACTGCAGTATATGTTTCCATAGTTTTTAGAATAATCACAGATATATGTGTCTAGCTCCACAATATGTTGGAGAAGAATCTGTTTTCATCATCCCAAAAAAGCACTCAGTAGCCTTCCCACCAGACCTAGGCAACTGATAATCTATTTTCTCTATAAATTGGCCTATTCTGGATATTTAATGAAAATAAATATAGTATGTGTTGTGACTGGCTTCTTGTAAAGTCAGTAATAATGGCTCTACTTTCATTTCTGATATTAATTTTTTAAAAATATTTTTTAGTTGTCAATGAATCTTTATTTTTATTTATTTACTTGTTTATGTATATGTGGTGCTGAGAATTGAACTCAGGGCCTTACATGGGCTAGGCAAGCATTCTACCACTGAGCTACAATCCCAGCTCCTTCTTCTGATATTGATTTTTATAACTTCCTCCTCTTCTCATTACTTATTTGTGGGATATATATATATATATATATATATACACACACACACACACACACACACACACACACACACACACACACACACATTGTGAAATAATTAAATCAAACTAGTTAACATATGCATCACCTCACCTCATTTACTTAGCTTTTTTTTTGTGGTGAAAACATTTAAAATCTACTTTTTTTTCACTCCCCTTTTTTCTCTGTTTCTAGATGTCCTTATACATGTGTTGGTGCATTTATTGATGTACCACAAGTGTCTTAGGCTCTGTTCATTTTTCTATATTCTTTTTCCTTCTGGCACTTCAAAACTGAATAATTTAACTTATTTCTTTTCAAGTTTTCTGGTTTTTTTCCTTTGCTTTCTCAAATATTTCTAGAAATCCTATAATGAATTTTTAATTTCAGCTATTATACTTTTCAACTCAAAAATTTCTGTTTGTTTTCCTCTTATAATTTTAGCCTCTATATTGATGTTCTCTATTTGGAGAGAAATTGTCCTTATTCTTTCCTGTAGTTCTTTGGTCAAGGAGTTCTGTAGCTGTTTAAGCACATTTAAAAGCTGACTTAAAGTCCTTAGTAAATAAGTCTGGTGTTTATTTCCTCAGATGAAGTCTTTTCTCCATTTTCTTACCCTCCCTTCCCCACTACCTTCCTTCCTTCCTTTCTCCCCCCTCCCTCCCTTCCTTCTCATTCCTTATGAGTGAATTCTTGTTGAAAATTGGATGCTTTGAATATTATCATATAGTAACTCTGAAATTCAGATTCTTCTATGTTCAAGGTTTATCATTTATGCTTGGTGTGGTGCTGTAGTTTTTTTGGAGAATTTTATGAGCAACTTTTGCAAAGATTGTATTTCTTGTCATGTGTGATTTCTGAAGTTTCTTCTTTTAGCTTAGTGGTAAACTATTGATTTGATAGAGTTGTTTTGTTTTATTTTTAAACATCTGTCACTGGCACTGAAAACAAAACACAAAATGAAGGAGAGGAGAGGAGATGAGAAAAGAATTCTCTCTAGGTCTTGCTCATTGTCTGTTTTGGGGGTATTCCCTCAATACTTAACCAGGCCATTTATGATCCTGCCTTACTTTTATTTCCTGTTTGCACCGAGTTTAAAAACCAGCCAGATGTGAAGTTACTCACTTCTCAAGTCTTTCATCATGCACCCTCTCCTGGGCATGGTGTTATAGATTTTCTTGTTTATCTGGAAGGTTTCAGATCCTTTATTTCTGAAATTACTATATTTGCTCGATATTCCCTCTGGGATAAGGCATAACTGTTTTTCCACACCACTGCTATTTTACACTATAGGTAGAGCAGATTGTTCCTTTCCTTTCCTTTCAGTGTTTTGGAAAAACATGCTCCATGGGTGGGGCTGGGGCTGTGGCTCAGAGGGAGAGCGCAAGTGTGAGGCACTGGGTTTGATCCTCAGTACCATATAAAGTAAAATAAAGACATTGTGTCCACCTGTAACTAAAAAATAAATATTAAAAAAAAAAAAGACATGCTCCATGGATACTTATCTGACCTGAGACATTTCTGAATTAGGCGAAACAAAGCAGCCATCTTGTATCAATCCTTCAGGGATCCACAGAAATGTCAAAACAGACAGATTAGAACTCCTTGGGAACAAAGTCCACACTGCTCCATTCTGAACCAGGTACAAACACCAGGAACGTGGGCTGCCATTTTCAAGACTGTCTCAGCATTCTGTGGTGTTGAGTTCAACAAAGATAATTTAATTTTCCCAAATTACCCTCTCCCACCCTGCTTCATAACCTGTCTTCTTGTTAAACATTTAGTTATTTGTTGAGCTATCTTCCAGACTTCCCATGAGGTTGATTCTGTTAGTTTTTTTTGTTTTTTTTTTTTGAGGTTTTCAGTGTTTCTGAGCACAGATAAACTTCTGGAATTTTCTGCTGTACCATTTTTATTGACCTCCCACTTGCCACATTTATACCCTGTCCTATTAAGCACTTTCTAGTTAAATTTGAGAATCTCATGAGACATAGAAATCTCTAAACTGCTAAATTAATATATAAAATTTTCCTCTGGAAGTGGAATCCTTGGGGCAACTGACAAAAGCAAACTATAAACTATTTACAGAAAAAAACACCCTTTACCCTAGCTGTACAAGAATACTAGAGGTAAAGTCCCACTGGAGATTAGGAAAAATATTGAAACCAAGTAAACACATAAAGAAGAGGCCGCCATAAAAAGGATTCAGAAGACTAAACTACAAGAAGATTAGATGGTCATGATCTTAAAAAAAAAAAAAATAGAACTGCTATTTAAAAATGTTTTAAACTTTGATTTAGGTGATTATATTAACTATACAGAACTGTTGATTGATAGGATTCACAAGACTACAAAAGTTATATTCACATAAAGCTTGAAATGAAGCTAATATAATGCAGAGGCAAACATTAGAAAGGTCTAGGACTTCCAAACAGATCAAAGACATCCCAGTATCTTTTCTGACCAGATAAGGGACTACAGGATACATCCTTCACTGCCCATCATTTCCATATCAAATGCCTCCATGAAGGCTCATCTCATGAAACAAATAGTCCACTTCTAAAGACCAAATGTGAGTATGAACTTTTTATTTCAGTTTTTTAAAAATTAAATCTATAAGATGATGTCTTTGCTTGCTTGTTTTTGATGGACTCAACTATCCCACTTAGATTTTCCTCCTTCATATTTATATTTATAATGTGGCACCCCACAATAGTGGACTTCTTACCTTGTATTTCTTAAGGCCCATTTTAGGAATCATATTTCCAGTCCTTTGGCTATTACCACAAAATCAGTAAAAAATCATACTGTATTATTATTTTTATGATCTGGTTCCTCTAATATCATAGTTGGGAAACTTGATTATTAATTCTATCCACTGAGTAGATTCATCTTTACATTGTCCACTCAGATTATAAAAACTGGCCTGTCACAATGCCTTCTAGATCCAATGTTGTTCTTCCATTTTTGAGCTAACATCTATAAACCCTGTTTTTGTGTGAGATCTCTGAGAACTGATTGATGGTAGGGGCACATTGAGCTCTGGGGCTGGAGATCACATCGGGCGGATCACATCTGGCAGAGCCCAAAGCCATGGAAGGTAGCTTGTAATGGACTGCAGTTGTCTCATCTCATGGACATACATATACCATTTTTTTTGATGAGCAACTATTGGATTTTTCCCTATTAGCATATAATTTTTATATAATGCATGCTATGATAGGTATTTCATGTGTTAAAATAATTAAAATAATTGTATGTCCTTCCATAATTGATGCAAAGTTTAATTAAATCACAATACAAGAACAACAATTGCTTTTCAAAGAATGCTTAACTGGAAACTACATCAGAAAAAAATTTAGTTCAAAATCCTAGTGGTTACCACTAGGAGGCAGGAATGGGATTTAAGCAAAGGCTTCAGTGAGTAGGTAGAGTTGCTGACACTAGTACCATACATTTGAGTCTCATTGGGGTTGAATATCCCCAAAGCATTCAGTGGACAATGACTCTGCTATGCTCCAGAGAGGCTGCTGTTGGTCAGAGCCTTATTCAAATACAGCTTAATTGTTTCCTGATCACTTTAATAAAATTTATAGATGTTCATGACTTATGAAGCAAATCAATCAATTTTTGTTTAAATTTTTAAGCAGGAAGAGATAGTGGCTTATTTTTGTTTGTTTGAGAAATGTTGCTAATATCTCCGGCCCAAGTAATTCCTGTAATTGTTCCTATGTGTTCCTATAATTATATAGTGTCCCTGACTCTTGTGTTTTAGGTAGTCAATTAGCCAGTGCTTTATTGTGTTCTGATTAATCAGCACCTACCACTCTATGAACTTGATTTTCAGATTCAAATCAACATTATATAAAAAGAATAATGTATAGCAGTATGTTTTAATTGATTCAAATCAAAGCCTTTTTTTCAACAGGTTGTGGTAATAAGCAGAATAATTTACATATCCTTTTGGAATCTCAGTAAAACTATATTGTACTATACCCACACGAATAACATAGACTTTGACTTTCTTCGATAACAGAAATAAGAAACAAACCATTAGATAAGTCAGTTAGAGAATGCCAATCCTTCTCAACTTTTGCACTCTTGAACTGTTAACTTCTATCAGGTGTGGCTGATACTCTGGAATGACCAATTTATTCAGTCCTCCATAGTTTATGATTAACCTCCTGCATTCCACAACTTTTCTCATAGACCATACAACTATTTAAAAAGGTATTCAGTGGGTACTTGTTATTCTTGATCTAACATATCTCTGATCAAATCAAAAATATATTGACGATTCCCAGATATGCTATACTGTTTTAAATTAACCACTTAAGTTGGTAAGTTCATTTAACCAGTTTCCATCTAGCACGCTATTATAGTTTGGATACAAGGTGTCCTCCCAAAGCTCTTGTATTAATGCAGCAGGTGAAATTATCAGATTATGAGAGCTGTAATCTACTCAGTAGATTAATTCACTTGATGAATTAATAATTTGAACAGATTGAGTGGAAATTGTAGGCAAATGGGGTGTAGCTGGGGGAAACGGGTCACTGGAGTTCTGCCTTGGGGATTATATATTGTCCCTGGCTCCTTGAGCTCTCTCTCTACCTCCTTCCTGTCTGTCATGAGCTGAACAGCTTTTCTCCAACTCACTCTTCCACCAGGATGTTCTGCCTCACATCAGACCCAGAGCAATGGAACCAGCCAATGGGCTGAGGCCACTGAAATCCTGAGCCTAAGTAAACTTTTCCCCCTCTAAATTATTCATTTCAGGTATTTTAGTCACAGTGATGAGACTCTGACTAACATGTGTGCCCAATGAAAGCAGGATAAAAAAAATCGATTTTTTAACAACATCCTTTTCTTCAGTTGTTTTAGTAAGAGAAGAGTTTCCTGACCCTCCCCACCCCCCCCTCTCTCTACTTGCCATCAAGATGTCACAGACATCCCAACAATGCATTCTGGTCGAGTTGACAAAACAACCATAAATAACATTTGTACATAAATTTCTACTTTGAGCCACTGCCTCTGTTTTAAGCCATTTATAATATCTACATTCCCACAGCATTACTACATTATTGTTTTTTTTTCAGATTTATTAGTAGAGTTAGGTATGACAGTATATGATGAACCAGTATAGAACAGTTCCAATAAAATTTCTCAATGACATCACCACATCAGTGCAAAGGGTCTCATGTAGCCTGCTGCAACAGCAACAATCCTCCACTCTGGGACCAACCTTATATATGTCCTTTGAGCTCACATTGCTTTGGTTAACATTGGTTCCGAAGGTGGTTTAGTATGTGTGTCCTCATAAGATTTTTAAAAATTTATCTCGAGGTGGGAATATTGAAAAACTATGCTCCAAAATGGCATGTGGGGTATAGCTGGGGGAAATGGGTCACTGGAGTCTTGCCTTTCAAACTTTGTAGCTTGAAAAGTTGATCAGGCAGCTAAACCACATATTCTTTATAGCAATCTCTTAAAATGTTACTAGTTACTCCATTTGTCACCTTCTTTTCCACATCTTGAATTAGCCATCTGGACAATTTCATCCCATTTAACTCTTCTGAAGATTTTTTTTCCATCCTTTTTATTCTTAATATTCCCTTCTAAATATTTCTAATCTTGTTTTCATCATTCAACCCATTTGGAGGAGTTCAGTCTGTAGGTCAGGAAGAGCCCTTTTCACCTATTTTTACACTCCTAACAGGAGAGTCACGCAAGAATCCCAAGAATTTGGAACTTAGTTTATCACATCAATCATTTCTTGGGTAGAAGGCCCATATTTGGAGCATACTTTATTATATAATCAATCTGAAGGTGGCTACATTTTCAACATTCCTTCACCCTCAGGAGTATTCAATTTATCATAAAAGTGTGGAGTTGGAATATTCCTGTATCAAGATTTTTTTGTTTTAATATTTTGATAAATGCCTCTGCCTTCAACTAGCTTAACATGTTAAGGTGCCCAGATTTCTGAAAAAGACATGCTGTCTGAACTCTTAGAATGTTACCATGACTCAGGTATCTTGTGACCCTACCCTTACCCTATCCCACCATCATGCCCAGAGCCTATATAGACTTTTCAATGATTATCAAGTAGGCAGAGTAACATTGTGATCAAAAGAAAAACTGCAGTTCTTTATCTTATCATGTTCTTGACCCTAACAGACAGAATCATTGGTGGTAGCATGGCAGACCGGAGGCCTTGTGCTTTTTCTGAGTTATTCTTGCCAAAGCAGCCAAAAGCAGCCAATGCATGGAATTCTTGGCTGACTTTCTGTCTGAATTTCTTTTTTAAATCCATTTAGCTATTTTCCTCCTCTCCAGATCTACCCCCACGTCAAGTTGATATGTTTTTCTTGCTTCACCATTCAAATGTACACTAACATGGACGTCAATGATCCTTCATACTCCATTTCCCCACCTTCCTTTCAACAAAGCTGTATCCACTATTATTTAATCACTGAGCCAAAGGCTCCTTCAAGTATCCTGCTCAGAGTAACTACGGTAATCACACAGGGTCAGACAAATGAAAATGCTCCTGAGACTCCATAGTGTACCCCTGCATGCTTTAAGAAAAGAAAAGGAGATATTGCAGCAGGAGACAGAAAGCACATAGCTTCGAGACTCTTTCTTAGTCACCTAGGACGTGAGCTTTGTCTGTGGATCAGGAACCACTAAGACACAAGTGAGAAAGCAGATTTTAGCAGAGCCAAGGCATAGGATTACTGGATTAGTCCTTTATACTCTACTGTTCATGGGATTAAAATGAAGCTGAGAGACCAGGTGAATTAGATGCAAACCATCAATTTATACCTTTTTAATAAACAGTAGACAAACTGGAAGAAAATGCTTCCAGGTGAACTTTTAACTTTAAGCAACATGTTATAGCCCAGTGCTGTAGTGCACACCCGTTAACCCAGTGACTCAGGAGACTGAGGCAGAAGGATTTCAAGGTCAAAGCCACCTTCAGCAATTAGTGAGGCTCTAAGCAACTTAATGAGATGCTGCCGCAAAATTAAAAAAAAAAAATTGGAAAAAGGTTTGGGGATGTGGTTCAATGGTTAAGCACCTCTGAGTTCAATTCCTGGTACTAAAATAAAACAAAATGAAACACAAATAAACAACATTATAAATCACTGACTAGATATTCCATCACTATCTTGTCCAAGAATTAAAGTCACAATATCCCTGGATGACTGTTGTCTCAGAAATCAGCAAAGAAATATAAAGAAAACTGAAGTTAAAAGTCATAGAAAATAGATTGAGAACTTAGAATATATGCCCTTAGAAGAAATAAAGTTTACAGTAGAGAAATGGTGTAAAGGATATTTGAAATGACAACTTTTCCTAACAACTTAAATATATGTAATATTCAACAAGTAAAATAAGGATAAGCAATATAAATAAATGATAACTCAGTATCTTTAAACTAATATGAAAATAACACCATATCAAGGAAAAAAGGATTGGAAGACAGATCAACAAGTAAAATAAGGTTAAGCAATATAAATAAATGATAACCCAGTATCTTTAAACTAATATGAAAATAACACCATATCAAGGAAAAAGGATTGGAAGACAAATTGCTTTTAAAAAGTCACAAAGAAGACAATAAAATACTATATAAAATATGTAATTTATATGTCTGTAAAGTAAAACATGAAATACATATAACTATTAATAATTCTAAATTACCATTAAGAGTGAAAGCAAAATCAAGGCCTTTTCAGATGAAAAGTACGTAAAGAGTTTAGACACAGTAAGGTCTTTGAAGAAACTAATTCTATAGGATGTAATTCAAGAAAAAAGGAGAAATTACAAGATTTTGATAAATAAGTAAATTTAAATAAGCATTTACTGCAAAAAATAACAAAATATAATTTGGGAAAAATAAAAATAAAGTGGACTAAATAGTGAGAAAAACAATTAATAGGATTAAGAGCAGGGATCTGTGATAATGCTTTGGGAGGAAAGTAGAAATGGAGATTAGCTTTAGAGTTTGCTTTGCTAATTGTAAAGGTGGTATCTAAAAGATTAACAGAATCACTTTCAAAATCATATAAGGAATTAATAATATTAACACTTAAAAAGTGCCAACCTCTGTGATAATTAATTTTTTATTTACATTCTTAATTATTTCTGCATGTCAGCATGGGAGGTATTTTCTTTTATGAGTAACCAGGATCATGCAGCTGGGAGCTGATTGGCAGTGCTATGATTGAAGCCTAGGTTGTAAGGTCCTAGAGACTCCATGGTAAGCCTTTATACTACACTGCTTTCTAGAAAAATAAAAGAAGAAACAAAGAAAGGGAAACAAATGAAGAACAGAATAAATAAATAAACAATAAATAATAAAGATAGGAATCAATGGAAGACAGAGAGTTAGAAAATATTACAGAAATAAACTGATTAAAAAGTATGATTAATGTCCAATGATTGAGTATTCATATTTTAAAAAGAGATTGGCAATTTTAATTTTTTAAAATCCTGACTTTGTAATAATAGATAATTCTAAAATATAGGGATATAAGATATTTTTAAAAAATGAAGGTATGGTAGAATGATTCATGGAAGAAATGATGGATAAAGTAGACTTCATTAAAATTAAAACCTTTCTCCTCTGTGATAGACACTGTCAAGAAAATGAAAAGACAAGTCGCAGACTGGTAGATAATATTTGCAAAAGACATGTCTAATAAAGGGCTATAATACAAAATATATACAAATAACACTTTTGTTCCATTTGTTCCATTTCTAAATATCATTTTATTGAAGATTCTGTTATTTATATTACTTATGTTAATAAAAATGTGTATAATATATCTGTATGCATATAAATTATTTGCATATTTTTGAAGGATTTCAGTGAAATAAATAACTTGTCATATTTTTACTCTGTGGCATAGGGGAGGAAAAATATAAAGTATAAACTTACTTAATAGTTTTATGTGACTAGGGAGCCTTTTATACAAAGAAGTCTTAAAAGTCAACAATAAGAAAACAAATGACCCAACTTTAAAAAATGGACGAAATACCTAAGAAACCAATTTGAAAGACTATACACTGTATGATTCAAATCATTTGACATTCTGAAAAGGCAAAGCTATAAAAAGATGGTAAAGAGATCAGTAATTTCTATGGCTTGTAGGAATAAAAGAATAGATGGAGACAGTTATTTTTAGGGTAGTGAAATCACAGTATATGATACTATAATAGTGAATACATATTTTTAAATAGTTATCAAAATCTGTAGAATGTACAAGATGAAGAATGAGCCCTAATGTACACTATCAACTTTGGTTGATAATAATGTGTCAAGGTAAGTTTAATAATTATAACACATGTACAATTCCTTTTCAAGATGTCCACAGTGAGAAAAGTTAGGGAAGTTATATGTGGACTGTGGACTGTCTACTCAATTTTGCTGTCAATTTGAAAATGCTCTAAAAAATAAAGTTTGTCAGTCAGATTTCCATCTCTATGACAAACGAGCTGAGAAAATCAACTTAAAAGGAGAAAAGGTTTATAATAGCTTATGGTTTCAATCCATGGTTGTTTGGTGTAGTTATTATAGTTAGGTAAACTATCAAGATGGGGAGCATGTGATGGAGCAAAGCTACTTACTTCCTGGTTGCTGGGAAGCAAAGAAAGAGAAATGAGGAGCTGGGGTCCCAGTATGCCTTCAAGGACACACCCCTTCTAACTTTCTTTTCTTAGACCCCACTTCCTAAAGGTTCCGCCACCTTCCAGTAGTACCACATGCTGTTGACCAACACTTCTTCATGGGGAGCCACCTCAGAAAACACTCTAAGTCCAAATTCAAACAAAAGAGAGCTTTATTTACCTGACCAGGGACTGTCCCCGACCCATTGATACTGATGCTCTGTGGGAGAACAGCGATTTCCTGGCCAGTGTCTTAGGAATTTCAGGATGAAAACCATAGCTCAGGGGCTTTTCTCAGCATCATGCAAGCAAGCAAGTTACAGAAACTAAAAAAAGCAGTTAGCTTAACCACATCTTGAGTCCCAACAAATGTTAGACAACTATCCTGAGTTTCAGCTGAGCAGGGGTGATAATCTATTTTAAGGTCATGTAGACCCATAAATGTACTCAAACCCAGGATGTAGCTCACCTCGACGACCACCACATCCTGAGTTAAGGACATTCTGTGGGGTACAAAGTACAAAAAACCGATTTTTTTTTTTTTTTTAAAAAGACAGCTTTCGTTTCAGTTTCTCAGAAATGGGTCATGCAGGTCCCTCTTCACAGGAGCTGTCACGAAAAACTAGGATGGAGTCTAGAACAGGTAAGATGGAGTCCAAGGCAACACTTCTTATTCGTATAGCCACAGTGATTCCATTCCCGCTATCCCAGCACTAGAAACTTATTTGATGCTTGCAGTTATCTCATTTACTCATTATTTTACTACTGATATATATAAGCCATCTGTCTACATGATCAAGCTAATACAATTGTTATTATTATTAATTGTTATATTAACCTTGTCAATATCTATGTTAACCTATCAGCCTATATTGATCTATTACTATCCTGGCATACTGACTTATCACCTTTCACCGTTCCATATCTTTTCCCTGTGGCTTAAATCCTATGTCTTGCAGTCACATGACTTTATTACTCTTACTTAGGCTTACTCCTGATGGAGTTAACTATCAACTTATGTCTTACTGTTCCTTAACTATGTTATCTTACCTTATTCCTATAATCTATAATCTATGTCTATGACTTATTGATTATATTGATCAGTTCACACCACAACAACTTTCACACATGAGCCTTTTGGAGACACTTCAGATCTAAATTATCACATCCTGTCCCAATATGGGATGGTCAATCTTGAAACTTGACTAGATAGATTTGAGAGATGCCTAGAAAATTGGTCAAGGGCTATATTTGGGTATGTTTATGGAGGTGTTTTTAGAGATAGTTTGCCTGTGGGTTAGTGAACTGCTTAGGGAATACCTGCCCTGAATATAGGCAGCACTGTCCAATAAGTGCAACAGGCTAGGAGCCCAGATGAAACAAAAAAATAAAGATGAGGGAGGCTCATATGTGTCCATGCATGATCAGCTCTTCCTGAGTGGGTGCATTTTTTGGCTGTATGTCACACTCCAGATTCTCCAGTCTGTGAACACAGATTTGCTTCAGTGACTCTTCAGGGAGCTCCCAGACCTTCAGCCTTGGACTGGGACTGAGTCATTTATCCCTCTTATTCTTGGTGTCTAACTGCTTGGACTGAACAGCTACTAATTTCCCTGTTTCCAGCTTGCAGATGGCCACAGTGGGACTATTCAGCCTCTGATTTTATAAGCCAAACTAGTAAATACACTCTTATAATCATGCATATATTTCTATTGCTTCAGTTCCTCTGGAGAACCCTCCTATATCTGTATAAAGGGGAAAAAAATGAAGGGATGGAAAAAAATATACCAAGCAAATTATAAGTACAACTGTTCTGTAAATAGTAGACAAACCAGGGACTAGGGTCTTTACTAGAGATGAAGATTTACCACATTTGATAAAAGGAAAATTTTACCAGATGGCTCTAACTATACCCATTGTGAAAATTTACCTTTCAAGCTTCTAGAAGCTGCCCTTGTCTTTTCTTAGCATTCCTTTTTTCAGTCTTCAAAATCAGCTATGTTGTATCTCTCTGACCATCTTCCTTTCTCTCCTCTCTCCCTCCTTCTTTTTTCTATCCCTCCAGTTCATAAAATTCCCTTTATCAGAGGAAGGAAAATCTTTGCAGTCCATCATAGAGAATGACTCCACACTAGTGAAAAACTTGAAATATCCAATGCCTGTTGTCAGAAGAAAGGATTAATAAATTGTGAACAATGAAACACTGAACAATAAGATGAGTGAACCAAAGGCTTGTGTGTCAACATAGATAAATCTCAGAAACATCATTTTTAACAAAGTATAAGTTCTATGCCATATTGTACCGTTTGCTTCAAGCTGTAAACAAGGAAAATTATATAACGTAACATAATGTTTCTATTTATACAATTTGTGTATATGTCTAAAAACAGTGATAAACAGTGAAGTCCACAATTGGAGTAGGAGCTACCTCTTAAAGGGGAGAGTGAGTTACACAATTAGGAAGAAATATATTGTGACCTTAACTGTCTTGCTTGATTTACTTTTTGGGGCAGGGAATGCGTACTGGGGATTGAGCCCAGGAACACTTTACTACAGAGCTACATCCCCAGCCCTTTTTCAATTTTTGAGCCAACTAACCATTCCTCTCATTTATTTATTTTAAATTTTGAAACAAGTTCTCACTATGTTGATTAGCGCCTCCTTGCTAAGTTGCTGAAGCTATCCTTGAACTTGTGATCCTCCTGCTTCAGTCTCCTGAGTCCTTGGTATTACAAGTGTGGGGTACTGTGCTTAGCTTGATTTACTTATTTTTTAAAAAAATCTTTAAAAAATGATGTAAATGAAACTACTAAAACTTGACAAAGATGGCAAGAATCTATATTATACTCTATTTTTTCTTTAGTATGCCTGGTTATCTCATTAAAGTTAGTTTATCAATTTATTAAGACAACACTTGGTAATTAAGACTGGGAATAGTAAGATCTCAACTTCCCTACATCCTAGCTATAACTCTGGTTCTTTTACCAAGATACTTCACCAATTTGTATCTCAGTTTCCTTTGAATGGGTTAGTGAGCACTTGCCTCATAAGGCTGTGGTAAAAATAAAAAAAATGAGTTAATACATGTAATATTTAAAACTGTGTTTGGCAATTCTTAGAGTTGGTTTTAATTGTCCATGTGGCTAGGCTGTAATGCCCTGTTATTTGGTTGAAAGCTAATCTAGAAGTTGTTGCAAAGGTACTTGCGGATATGGTTAACATTTACAACCAACAGACCTTAAGCTAAAGCAGATTATCTTTCATAATGGAGGGGATTACATCCAATCTATTAAAAGTGTAAGCAGAGACTGAGCTTTCCCAAAATAGAAATTCTGGTTAAGGCTGTAGCATATATCTTGCCTGAGTTTCCTGGCTTATAGACCTCCGACATTCTGTCCCACAATTCTGTAAGATATTTCTTAAATCTCCACCAACACCCCCCTTTATAATAAGTTGCACTTACACATATATCCCATTGGTTCCATTTCTCTGCAGAACCTTGGCTAATATAGCACTTTATAAAGCAGATATTCTTTTCTCCTTTTGGTCTATATAAGCACAGCACATTGTGTAATGTGAGACTATATTCACTTTTTGAGGATGATTCCATCTGCATGTTCCTCTTTTGCATTTATTGGAATGGGGCCCTTTTATAAAACTTCCTGTGGTTTGAAAGTACACTCTGGATAACATAATATGTGATGTTTTCCTGAGTAATGAAAGATTTTAATTTGACTTTGGACTACTTTGGTTAAGATAAATCAAGAATTAATGGAATATCTTAAACATAATGATAATGAAATTAATATGTCTGACATATGAAATGCATTCTGGACAAAACCACTGACATTTATGTTAAGATGTAAACATACAATGTGTGACCACTAGAGGGCAGGCAACATCTGCCACATTTTTCTAACAAGGCCTAGACTACAGAGGAAAGTGGATGCAGTTAAGTCAATCAAATAAGAAAATGGAGCCCCATTTATGTGTCACTAACTTTAACTGAAATGTGGATATTTAAACTTAATTGAAATTGAATGCATTTAATTAAAAATCACTTTCCAAACATTTCTCAATATTTAGGTATTTTTTTCCCAAGACCAGATTTTTAAATACAATGTGCTTGATCCCAAATCAACGAGTATTTAGGTAAAACTAGATTTTAAGTTTTTAAAGGTAAGGATTACACTTTATTTATCTTTCAGTTCTAACACATTTACTGACAGATTTTAATAGCATGGATATATTTTATAATTTTTAATTATAAAATTCAAAGATTTATATGACAGTGAGATTCCCATCGCTATAGCAAATACCTGAGATAATTCAACTTAAAAGTAGGAAAAGGCCCATTTTGCTTCACAGTTTCAGAGGTTGCTCTCCATGGTCACTTGGCCCCATTGTTTTGGGTCTCTAATGAGGCAGAACATCATGGTGGAAGCAGGTGGTGGTAGAAATTTGTTCACTGCATGGCGGCTGGAAGGCAAGGAAAAGAAGAGGAGGCTGGGTTCTCCTATGTCCTTCAAGGCACACCCCCATGATACAATTTCCTTCCACTAGGCCCCACTACAAAACCTTCTATTCTTCCCCTAATGTCACAAGCTAGTGACCAAGCCTTTAGTCTACGGGCCTTTGGGGGACTTTGAAGACCTAAACCATAATAATATTGAACAACCTAGATACTTTACATCAGTTTTTAATGCAATTCTGTAGAAGTCCCTTTGCCAGATGCACAATGTGGTGATAGTTATTGATCAAATTATGTTCTTTAGGAATTAGGACCAGATGACAGACTTATATGTCAGAAGAAAGAAGTATCTAAAACTATTTCTAACTGCTTGTTGGTTGTTGGGGGACTGACTTAATATCTCCTAATGATTAAACCTCATGTCTTTTCAAGTATTGGGTACTTTGGCCCCATATTCTGTATTATACAAGCCCCTAGATATTCAGTATATTTTCTTTTTTATTATTGCCTTGTTTGTTTCTTATTAATGTTACCTATAATAAACGACATACCTACTTGCATTTAATTTCAAAGAACCTTAACATATTGTGCTTTTTTTTTGCTTTAGGACTTGACCAAGACAGACTGAGTTCGTAGTTTTGTCTTATGGGATATCACATCTCAAGATGACAAATATGGAATCACAAAGATGATTTCTTCTTTCATTTCATCATGTGAAAGAGTTAGGAAAACCATATTTTCTTTGAAAATATTTCATAAACAGACTTCTTCCACAGTTGTCCAAAAGTTGTTCCTTACTGCTATTCTAGGAAGCTATCTTCTTAACTGGTACCTCTTACTCCGTTTCCCTTTTTGAGTCCCCTTCTACCAAGCTGCCAGACGAAATTTATGTAAAGATTTTATTATGCTGCTCTCAAGTCAATATACCCCTAGTGATTTTTTATAGACCTCTATCTGATACGTCAGGCGTCTCAGAATATGATCCCATCCATGTCAGAACTTAAGTTTCCCTGATTAGTTAACTTGCAGCTTTATCTTAAGAGTTAGACTTCTTGTCATACAGAGAAGTGAAATTTGCATCAAGTCAATAGTAATTTTAGACTTACTAATTTGCTCATATTTTAACTTTAATCTTCTTTAGAATGGGCATTTTTTTTTTTTTTTTGTATTTTCAATGCTTTCCTAAAGCCTTCTACTAAAGAAAGCACAATCATTTTTGGTTAAGTATGTAAGTTTAGAAAATGAAATTCAGGCTCAATTCCTTTTTTTTTTCACCATTCTGTCATACTTAAGTCAATGTATGCTATGGTTTAGATGTCAAATAATCCTCAAAGGCTTGAGCCTTTATCAAAGGCATGGTGGCATGGGGAGGAGCTGTGAACCTTTGCTGGTGGTTAATGGGAGGTCCTTGGGTTACTGTGGATGTGTCCTTGAAAGGGACCATGGGTCTCAGTCATTCAGTCTCTCTGTCTCTGCTCCCTGACTCATGATGTGATTGGCTTATTCCAATACTTGTTTTCCCCATAGCAATATGGTGCCCTCACCAGGGACCCAAAGCAAGTGGGCTAATCCAATCTTAAAATATAATCTCTAGAACTGTGAACTAAAGAAAACTTTTATCTTTAAGAGTAAATTGCTTCAAGTAGTTTGTTATAGTAATATGAAGCTGACTAATGAAATGCAGTAGAGTGGATAGCATATGTGATTTAGTCAGAAGCCCTAGAATTGAGTCCTTTGTCCTTTATCTACTCACTATGAAACACGGGGAAATTTTCTTATCTTTTCTGAAATTGAGGAAAAATCACTATTAGTTGCAAAGATAATGTAGGCATTATGGAAAGATCAGGAAAGAAAAACAATAAGAAATAAAGTATCCCTAAATCAATTATTACCTTTCTGCTGCTGCTGTAACAAACTACATGAACTTAGTGAGGTAAAACAACACAGATTTGTTATCTCATAGTTCTACAGGTCATAAGTATAAAATGGATCTCACCAGGCCAAAATCAATTTTTGAAGGACTGCATGACTTTTGGCAGGCTCTGTGGAAGGATTCATGTTCTTGACTTTCCTACCTTCTAGAGGCTACCTGCATGCATGTCTTGGTTAGTGACCCCTTTCTGTCTTCAGAGCTAACAGTGACCAGTTAAGCCATTCTCACATTACATTACCCTGAACCTCACTATTCTACCTCTCTAATCAGCATTTAAAACACCCTGATAAATATATTACTGTACGAGTTTAAACAATCCAGGACAATCTCTTTATTTTAGGTCAGCTATTCTTCTTACTTCCATTTGCTCCTTTAATTCACCCTTGCTAAATAACATAACTTATTTAGAGATTCTGGGAATTAGCAATGAACACATATTGGATGATGGCATTATTTTTCCAGTTGCAGTCTATCTGATTGCCCTAAAACATTCATATTGTTTCAGATTAAAAAATTCATTCACTTAAATTCCCACGAAGTCTTAACTAATTACATCAATTCAAACCTCACTAGCTCATCTAAACATCATCAACTCAAAATACCAAATCTCCTCATTTAAATTGTCTAAATCAGGTATGGACCAGGCTCTCAATATAATTCATTCACCTCTGAGTCATAATTCACCTCTGTCTGTGAAGCAGTGTCATTCAAGAAACAAGTCATTTGTACCTTAAATAAAATGGCAGATTGGTAAAGGACAACAGTTTGTAGACATTGCCATTTTATTTATTTTTTATTTATTTATTTTTAAAGAGAGAGTGAGAGAGGAGAGAGAGAGAGAGAGAGAATTTTCAATATTTATTTTTTAATTCTCGGCGGACACAACATCTTTGTTTGTATGTGGTGCTGAGGATCGAACCTGGGCCACACGCATGCCAGGCGAGCGCGCTACCGCTTGAGCCACATCCCCAGCACAGACATTGCCATTTTAAAAGGGATAAAATGAAAACACAAAGGCATCTTTCATCCTAAGGAATTACATGTCATTGAGGCAAGTTTTGTTTTCAAATCCTTAAGGGAAATCCTCTGAGGGTCATGACTCTATCTCTTTACCTTCTGGGCTCCTAATTCTGTCCTAGGTGTCATCCTTTCTTTCTCCTGAAAGGTAGCACATTTTTGCAGCTGATTAGTTTTATCCACCTATTTAAGGATGCCATAGATATTACTCCATCTGTTCCTTTTGCTCCAAGCTAAAGGCATTTCTGCTTGTTAATATTCCTAATAACTATACCTAATCTCTTTGAAGATCTATCCATGAATGTATATCTGTTCTTTTTTATCTTTCTGTGGCACTAGATAAATGTTGTCCAGCCACATCATTGGCTTTTTCTTCAGAGCATGCTATTCAGACAGTAAATCTTCTAACTTTAGCAACTTTTGTAAACTGAAGAGGCTGAAAATTTCAAGAAGAAAAGATAGAGCTCAAGCTTCTTTCTTTCATTCCAAGCTCTCATTAGCATATTAGCACCTATATTTCCACTTGTACTCTATTCAGGACAATGTAAGCATTTTTGATTATACTTCTCAAAGCTTCCCTGGCCTCTTCTCATTATCCAATTCCAATGTCATTTCCACATTTTTAAGAATTGTTATGCATCACTCAACTTCTAGTTCACAAAATTTGTATGAGTCAAGATTCAATCAGAGGAGCAGGTCAAGGAGGAGGTGTATAGTAAAGATGGATTCCAAGGGACTGGTTTTATGATTGCTTGGGCTGGCTAGGTTTGCCTGGAATCCATAGGACAGAACATCAGTAATGGCAAGCTAGAATTTTCTGGTAAGGATGAAGCCACTCTCCAAGGAAGGAACTTCTTATTCATCAGGAGGATATATATATATATATATTTAACACAATGTCTTTATTTTTATGTGGTGCTGAGGATCAAACTCCAGTCCCGCCCGTGCTAGGCGAGCTTTCTACTGCTGAACCACAATCCCAGCCCCAAGAGCCATATTTTTAAGACTTTTCAGCATGGCCTACTTTTTGAAGGTTCATTTATCACATAGATTTGTATTAGTGTGCTTTTTTTTTTTTTTTTTGGTTTCTGTATGTGTTTTTAGGAGTAGCATAGAATATAAAAGATAAGGGTAAAATGGAGAGGGGTGATAAAGCCCTTATGAACCATAGCTTTATCTTGGGTTTTACCCATTCGTTCTTAGGTGGAAAAGAGTGAGAGGGAAAAGACAGTGTTTTGATCTTTGGCTCTGTTCTGGGTTCTCTTTTTTACTCTGTGGGATCCCATGGCAACTTCACATACTATGGTTTTCATCATTGCCCCGTAAACCACTAACTCTCAAACTTTCCATTTAAGACCAGACTTCTGAGCTTCAGCCTTTTATACCCTGGAACCCACTGGACAGCTACACGTGAAAGTCTCCGTGGTCCTAGAACACAACACTTCAAACTGATCTCAGCATTTCCAGGCATGTTTTTTATCTGCAGTTTCTTAGTTAAATACTACTATATAACACACCTAGTTACAAAGCCAAAAATCTTGTAGTCAGTCTCGCTACTGTTTTCTACCCCATCCCCCAGATTTCCTTAACACCCAGATTCTGTCAATAATCACATCAACGAATTTCACAATCCCTCTGAGCTCCATATCCTATATATCCACTGCCACTATCTTCATGTTAGTCTAAACTGTCCTCATCCATTTCCCAGTGGAGCACAAAGCTCTTTCATCTGTTTTCAGAATATCTACTCATTCCCCACTTTAATCCATGCAGTGGGAAATTCTACTCCTCATTTCTTTGTGGTAAGAACATTCAAAAATCTTTCTTCTAGTTTTTTGAAATATATAGTACATTATCATTATCTATTGTCATCCTACAGTGCAATAGCACACCAGAACGCATTTCTCCTTCCTGATCATAACTGAGTACCTGTTGATCAATTTTATTCTGCTCTTCTTCCTTTTTATTTTCCCCAGCCTCTGGTAACCACTATTGTTACTTTCAACTTGTAGGACGTCAACTTATTTAGATTCTACATAAAAAGCTTTTCTGTGCCTGACCTTTTTTATGCTAAATAATTTGTTACATCCATCCATGATGTAACAAGTGACAGAATGCCATTCTGCTTATGGCTGAATGGTATTCTATTGTGTATATGTCTTCCATTTTCTTTTTCCATCTGTCCTTGATGGACACTTAGGTTGTTTCTTTTCCTGGGTTATTGTGAATAGTGCCACAATAAACATGGGAGTGCGGATGTGTCTTTGATATACTGATTTCATTTCCTTTGGATATATAAAACCAGTAGTGGGATTACTGTATCATAAGGCAGTTCTATTTTTAATTTTTTTAGGGGGGGGGAACCTTCATACCATTTTCTGTAATGGTTTTGTTAATTCTCTTTCCCATCGGGGTTGAGCATTCTACGTCCTGACTGGTGCTTTCTATCATTTGTCTTTTTGCCAAGTGCAGTTCTTACCAGAGTGATGTGATGATATCTGAGTGTCAGTTCGAACTATATTTCTCTACTGATTAGTGATGTTGAATATTCTTTCATAATCTTGTTTGGAGAAATTTCTGTTCAGGCTTATTATCCATTTAAAATTATTATTGTTAATGGTACTAAGTTTAAGTTTTTTTTATAGATTCTGGGTATTAACCCCTTGTCAGATATATAGTTTTCAAATATTTTCTCCCATTCTGTAAATTATTTCTTTTTTTTTTCTGTCAATTGTTTCCTTTGCTGTACAAGAGTTTGTTTGATGACATCCCATTTGTCTATTTTTGATGTTGTTTCCTGTAGTTTGGGGGTTCTTATGCAAAAATTCATTGCCCATTCCAATGTCTTAAAGTATTTTCCCTAGCTTTCTTGTAGTACTTAATAGACTAATATTTTGAGTACTATATATTTTATACATTATTATCTCCACAATTCAGTTACGAATTCCTTGAAGGCAAATCAAGTGTCTTTTATCCTCAGTGTAGCACTAACCACATGTTGGTGTGATATGTGCACTGCTCAAAGGCACTCAGGCACAATGGTGGCTAGGAGCTGAAATTCAATGTGACCTAGTGAAGGACTCATAGTATAAACAAAGAAGGGCTTTCTCTAAGTTGTGGAAAGGCTCTACTGGCCTACCTGGGATGCTACTCTAATGCCTAGTATAGGTCATTGTAATTAATTAAAGTTTGTTTAAATTCAAATTCTTCTTTGATACAAAAAAAGTCTCAGGACTCCTCTGTCCAGAATGACAATCTCAGAACATCATGTTCTAGAGGAACAGGCATAAAAATTAAAATAGACATAAAAAGAAGGAAAATACATAAAATAAAGCAAAGGGAGAATTGTTGCTGAAGTGTAAGCTGGATGAAAAGAAAGGGGACATTCCAGAGGCTTTGATGTGTGCAGAGGTGACACTGATGATGTTAATAGTGGTCCAACATAATTCACTTCTTTTTGTTGAATTTAGTCTTTAATAAAGTGAAGAGAACAAACACACCTGGCTTCAAAGTTTTCTTATAAATGTTTTACGAGTCATAGGGGTATGGTGACATCAATAAATGGAAAGCAGTCTTCAAAAAGAATATTTAAAAACATATTTTTTTTTCAGTTAAAGAGATGAATAATATAAAGATAAAATAGAAGTAAAAGTTACATTTAACCCCAACATTAAAAAAGGAAGTAATACAGGTTTAGACCAAATATATATTTTGGCAAAGTTCAAATTTTAGTGAAATCTGATAATGGCCAAGTATTTTATGTGTTTGCAAAGTTAACTGGCTAAGTATCAAAATAAATTTTCATTTGGAAATTTAAAAGTCTATATAGTGAGGCTTCCTCTTACCAAACTTCACTTAGGTCATTGAATAAAGATTTTGTGAATATAAAGGATTGAATAGTATTTTACTAACTCCGAGAAGAGGGAGGAAATTTTTGGTCGCCAAAATAGTAGGAAAAGATCGTTCTTGACTGACTTTATTTCCTTCTTTCTTTTTTTTTCTTTTTAACAATAAATGGGGTTTTTCTAAAGAATACTTTTAACATAGAGAATCTTTGGTTGTATTCCAGGTAGACTAAATTTTAAGCAGACACTAGTAAATAATAATTCTATGTTTGATGCTGAAAATGACCAAAGTCATTTTCACAGATACTTGGATACCTGTCACCTGAATATCAGCAAGGGCTTTGCAAGAAATATACATCATCTATAGATCTGAGGATATTTTAAAAGTAATTATTTACAAAGACACAAAATAGTTTTATCAAAAAATGCTATGAAAGTGTTGTATTTCAGGGGCTAAAAGACCCAGGAGCCATATTGTCTCATGTAAAGATAAAGGTAAGAATGAGTTTGCTGTTACCTATGGCAGAAAACCATACAGTGACCCTACAATGACCCTTCAGAGAAAAAGAAGGGAAATAAATATCCTAACCTTGGATGTTCTTGTTCTTCCTTACAATTTTTGATGGTATTTCCATTAAGTTAACCAAATATATGAATGCTTTCTTTTTTTCCCCTTAATACTGTTCAGCTAGTGAAAAAGAAAAATATGAATTGCTATAAACTTTTTCAGTAAAAAATTACCAAATCTTGTAAGAAACCAGATAAATATGAGATAAAGGAAAAGTATTTTTAGTAACATGGAAAATTGTCATAATAATAATAATTAGAAACACAGGCTGTGAAGTCACCTATCCAATTTGAGCACAACTAGTTAAAAGGTATGCACCAAAAATAAAAAAAATGAACATAAAAGGTTGATTCTTCAAGGTTTACCTTCTAATAGCAAATGTACTTTGAAAAACAAATAACCAAAGCTCTTTTACTCGATGAAATTGTGAGTGTTTATTATTCAACAGTAGAGAGATTTAATTTATTTTCCAGTCCAAGATAGAGAATCACACCCTAATTGTCAATTGTTAAAATTGATGCAGTTTACACACCATTGAAAAACAAATCCAGGCTCTTAGTTGAATTAAGTTTGTCACATATTCGATAAATACTCTGGCCAACTAAACTGTTTATAAAGTAGTGGATAGCTTGAAGAGCACAATAGTATATTGGTTTCAAATTCTAAATAAAAATTTATAGCAAATCCAGTGGTTTCATAAAATGGGCATATGTTTCCTAGGAATTTGATTAAGGTGATTAGACTATAATTAGTTGCTAATTAGCAGTTACTTCACTCCGCAAAGAGAAATTGATTTTCTATAAAATTAGGGGGTAAGATTTAAACATTTGAATTTGGATGAGAATTTTAAAAAGTTACTTGAATATACACTCTATTTTTTCTTCTCAGTATGAAAATATTTGAAGTGTATTATTATTATTATTATTATAGTAAATTATAAAATGTAAAGTCTCACCTATTTTTTCATAACTAGCTTGATAGAACAAACAGATTTCATTCCTATTATTTCAAATATGTTTTTAAGAAAATTGCTATTTTCCTCCCAGGGGGCACATTGATTTTTTTTCTATTTCTGCTCAGGTATTTTTGTTCACCAATATGTGCAAAAATATTTGCATCCTCATGTACTTCCCCACATTTTCCTGTCCATACAGTGTCCATCCACAGAAGCAATTCCATTCTTGATTGCAGAACAGCCAAAGTCCTCACCCTGCTCTACTTAGTATCTGCCCTGTAGAAGATAGAGAAATCACAAGTCTAGGTAGGATAGACAGATGTTCCAAATTGAAACTGCAGATTGGAACACCAAGCAAAATATTCTGGGACTTTTGCTACATTCTACTCCAATTTTGGGATGTGTTGTGGGTATATGACTAGAGTTTGAATTTGTTTTAAAGTAATATTACTTTTGCATTGGTTTCAGTTTTGGTATACTTAAAAATTATTAAATGATATGTGTGGTGGTTTATACCTATAATTCCAGCTACTTGAGAAGCTAAGGCAAGCTTGAGGACAGTCTGGACAACTTGGTGAGTCCCTGTCTCAAAATAAAAATTAAAAAAGCCTAGAGATGTAACTCAATGGTACAGCACTGTGGGTTCAATCCTCAGTACAATTTCAGGGCTTTCTATTCTGTTGCACTTATCTATTTTTCGATTCTTTTGTCAATACAACACTGACTCTATTAGTATAGCCTTAGAGTAAGTCTTGAGATTGGGTAGTGTCAGTCCCTCAACTTTGTTCTCCTTCAATAGTGTGCTAACTATTCTGGGTCTTTTGCTTCTTCATTTACATTTTAGAATTAGTTTTTCAGTGTCAACATAATAATTTGATAGGATTTGGATTGGTATTGCATTGAATTTATAGGTAAAGTTGTGTAAAACTTTAATTTTGACAATCTTATTATCATCATATCCATAAACTGGGATAACTCTTCATTTATTTAGTTGTTCTTAGGTCTCATTCATCAGAGTTGTTTAATTTTTCTTATATTAGGCTCAGACAAATTTTGTTAGATTTATACCTAAGTATTTGATTTGGAGGGGTACCATGTAAACAGTATTGTGCTTTAAATTTAAAATTACATGTTTCTTGATGTTATATAGAAAAATGATTGTCTTTTATAAATTAACTTTGGATCTTATAAATTTGCTAAAATAATTTACTAGTTCCATAAGTTTGTTGCCAAACATTTCAGATTTTCCATATAGATAATCATGTTATCTGTGAACAAAACCAGTTTTATTTCTTCCCAATCTGCATACCTTTGTTTATTTTTCTTGTGTTATCACATTATCTTTTACTTCCAGCACAATGCTGAAAAGGAATGATGAGAGAGCATATCCTTGTCTTGTTTCTGACCTTAGAAAAGCTTCTCTTTTGTCACTAATAAGTATGGAAACATCTCTAGATTTTTTTTATCAAGATAAAAGAAGTCCTTTTCTTAATTCTTTTTCCCTTTTCCACATGAGCATTTATTCATGATAGAGAAAAATGATCAATTTCTCCTATTTTTAAAACAGTAAGGAAAATTCCTCTCCTTGATTCAATTTTCCTTCCAACCTTCCACTCCTACAAACATTGTATATATTCACATATCCTCCATTACCTAAATGCATAAGCCATTGCAATCTGATTTCCACCCATAGGAGTCCACTGAAATGATGATTAAATTGGCTAATTACATTCTGTAGATTATCTTTAATCTTTTTTGCTGCTGTTATTAGACCCCATGGCAACATCTGAAAAATAATGCTAATCTCAATTATCTTGAAAATTCTTTTCCCCTGCTCACACTTCATTTGGCTTCCATGATCACTAGAAATTCAAATTTCATTCTCTCTCTCAGTCTCTCTAGGTCTTTATCTATTTAAGCTGGTGTCATTAGGGCTTACTAGTTGCCCTCCTTCCACTCTGTACTACCTTGTCCATCATATGAACTTCCTATAAGAAATTATGCTATAATATTATATGTATAATCTATAGGGAATGGTGCTACAATATTATATGTATAGCTTCTTCCTCAAACTTATGTTAAGATGAGTTTTCTGAGGTAAGTTAGGCACAACATATTCTGAATGGCACTGATAATTCTAGTTCTCTCTGCTCTTTCAAAATGTTGACCCTTTGATATTTCCAGTGTGATACATGGTACCAGCCAGAAACTTGGGAATCATCCTTGAACTTTCCATTTCCTTCTGGTAAGATAATTTTATTCTTTAGCTTTCAAAATGTCTTATAGCCAAATTTAATTTTAAAACAGTTTTCCAATTTATAACCTAAAATGAAGGATAGGAATAGAGAAAGGCAGAATTGCTTGTATACAAATAATGGAAAGGCTAGGGATGTAGCTCAGTGGCAGAGCACTTGCTCAATATGGTGGGAGGCCCTGGGTTCAATCTGCAGCACTGCAAAGAAGAAATAATAAAAATGAGAGAAATTTGTTCAAAAATTTTTTTCAAGAAAGTGGTGTGTAGTCTGTGGCCCTGCAAAAGAAGTGGTAGTGTTAGAAATAAGAGGTAAAAAGTAAGACCCAATCACATGTTGTAGGGACATGGCTGGGATGAATGACAACTAAGGATAAACTCATGATGGCAGCAGAGGCTAAGAAAATCTAAAGCTAAAGAAAGACAAATATTTTAAGTTTAATGCAAATCAAGTTCAATTTTCTGTGTTTCTCAGCTTTCACTAAATGTCTGGTATGCTCTGTAATGTTACTGGTTACTAGAAATAAAGAAATTAGTTTTTTTTTTAAAAGAGAGAAAGAGAGAGAGAACTTTTTAATATTTATTTTTTAGTTTTTGGTGGATACAACATCTTTATTTTATTTTTATGTGGTGCTGAGGATCGAACCCAGCGCCCCGCTCACGCCAGGCAAGCGCGCTACCCCTTGAGCCACATCCCCAGCCCAAGAAATTAGTTTTTAAGGTATATTTGGCATAGGGTGAGAGAGAAAGGCACAGTACATGAGATCCGCAATCAAGACCAGTAATTCAGAAAAGACAAAGACAGCAGGTCAATGAGAGATTCATTAGATCTATAAGGATCTTGGGAGGTACCACAAACAGAATGGAGAACTAGATTTCTGTTTTGAGGACCACAATCAATGACTTTAAACTTTGGATGTTGAAGGCAACTTCAGAAGGATATAAGATTTAGGAATACATGGGTAGATCCTTAGATTGTATAATAATATATTAAGCCTACTTCCTTAGAATCTCTTTGAAATAACTGGTTTACTCTGTTTTTATTCCCACTATCAACACTGAACTGGCTTCCTAATTTTCCTTGGCCTTTATACTTTTTCTCCCTTCCAACCTATCTTTAAGTCCATAATAAAAAGTCCTTCTGTAATACCAATCAGAATGAACCCTTTGAAAATAATGCTGTCTGTGATTTTTCCAGTCTTTCAATAAGCAAGAATAAAACTCATGTGGCTTATGATTTAATTTGCACTTACTTCCATATATTACTAAAGTTTTATATTTATACACTATTATTCATTATTTTTCTCTCTAACAATGGTGAAATTGAAAAAACTAGCTTACATTTGTTCCTTCATCTTCCTACTTCCATTATTTTAGTAACATCTTATAAAATTTATAGAATGCATGCCCAAATCTTCCTGTTTTCCTGAGCAAGTCTAAATATCTATCTGTATCTTCAGACTGTGTAAGAACAAACTTCTATTGTTTTAAATCACACAATTTGCAGCACTTTGTTATAATAGCCCTAAGAGTTTGCTATGCACCATTTTTCTAATGGTTTCAGGGTATTTTTTTAAGTATATGACATCTTCTCTGATTGAGAATCTTGACTCTTGAAAATTTTTCACTCCATCTTTGAAATTTCATTTCAACTGAATGTTAATTTCCCTCTATTCTCCTTTGCCATGAAAGATTCTCATATATATTCTTATTTTTATATAGTATGTAACACAAATTAGTAAAGATATAATTATTTATTGTTTTTTTTCCCTCCACTATGAGGTAAATTCTATGAGGACAGAGATACACATTCATCACTCTATTCTTTACAGCTGAGACCATATCTAGTGGAAGATATTAAATTAAAATGTTAAATTATTTAATTAATATACATGATAGCAAGCCTGAATTTCAAGGTACTAACATTTATAATTTAAAGAATATGCCTGTTTAGAAATAGGTTGACATTAAGACATTTTTTTCCTTTAAAAGAGCCCACAATATTAAATACATATTTATTTATTAACATGTCAGGCTAATGAATAAAAGGTAGAGTTCTTATTAGGTTTTCTTTGGAGGGATTTAATTGATGCTATCAATGTTGGCCATCCACCAGAACTTTGATCCTACCTTAAAACACATTTAGCATGCTCGCTTGAATCAGTTTTCCTTCATGGACAGAAATTTCACTTTCATTCAGCTTTTACCCACCTGAGTGCCTCTCTTTCCACACTTACCCAAGTTATTTTTTACACACATAAACAGAGAGAAAGAAGTTAGTGACAGGGATAGAAGACAAGAGTTACATGTGAAGAGAATAATTAAACAAAGTGTCACATTGTTTTTGGTTTCAGGAGAATGGCCCCGGGTAGGTGCTAGCAACCAGAAAAAGTATGATAATAAGCTAGAAGCATGGTCATGAATAAGCTTTGGGAAGCTTATGTGGAAAGGGGACTGGGGAGACAATCACAGAAATGGGTATGAGCCAGAATACTTAGAAACAGACAAAACCTGATCCCATGGAAACGGAAAGGAAAAAACAAAACAAAACAAACTGTGGTTTACAAATAGAACTTTTACAAACAGTTGTTCTGGCATAGCTACAAAACTGACTTCACACTAAAGAGATTTCACTGATCTTGGCCTTCCTTACCTGCTCTGTGGAGACAGATCACAGCAACTGTATCGATGTACAGCCTTTCCTTGGTGCTAAGAATCAAGTGCTGAACTTCAGACTCAGATTCTTTTAAATGAGGACGCATAAATGAGTAAATCCTTGACAAAATGGTCAAGAGTTTTAAAGTAGAAGTAGCTTAGAATAAAAAGTTTACTTTCAAAATGTACAATCAATAATTCACAAATTCTTTTTGGCAACCACAGACATGAAGAAATTCCCCTTAAATTTGAAATTCATTAATTTAATATTAAACACCAAAATGATTTCCACTTTTTAAAAAATATCTAAATTAACATATGCCCTCAAGACTTCCATTATTTAAAATAAGCAACATATCTTTCCCTTAAAAGGTAGAAATATCTCTTTATATATATGTAATTTTTTGGGGGAGGGGTACCAGAGATTGAGTCTCCGGACACTTAACCACTGAGCCACATACCCAGCCTTATTTATTTTACTATTATTTTTTAAATTTTGAGAGACGGTCTTGCTAAGTTGTTTAGGTTGCTAAGGCTGTTCTTCAACTTATAATCCTCCTGCTTCAGCCTCCCAAATTGCTGGTATTATAGGTGTGCACCACGACACCCAGTTTGCCTATATCTTTTAAAGTTCAATTTCATTTTTAATCAATGTAATAATGGTACATTGTTTACAGTTTTAACCAAGCTTTTCTAGGATTTTTAAGTCAAATTGCATTGAATGCTTTAAGTATTTTTCTATATGTGGTTAAAATATATAACTCCCAGCAAATGAGATTTTTGGCCTTTTCAATTTCCTAAACAATGGAGAAATTAACTTCTTTTCATTAAACATTTTATATTTTACTTTATGACCATGTTTTTAGAATTATGAGATATTAGGGTTATTGAATTTCTGAGAAGGGCATTAACTCATTACTCTAAGTTAAATTGCAAACTTAAAGTGAATATGTGATAGTTATTTGTGATAAAAAATAGTGACTTTCTCATAAAATTGTAACCTTTCTGTTTCCAACTGAAAGTCAACTACATCTCCTTAGAGATATTAACTAACTTTGCTCATGAATCTGTTACAGTTAAGGACCAACTTATTCAGGAGGAATTTATTCCTCATCAAGCAGCTTCTCACATGAGCCACACAGCTCTCCCCCAAGTTTGCCCCATCTCCATGGAACAGAGGACTCACTATATATTTTCTTGGTAATGGCAAAAGTATAGGAGAACAAAGTTGTTCATATAATGCTTTTTTCCCTTTGGTTGGATCACATTCACATACCTCAATTAGCTAAAGCTATATATAATAGGTGTGTTGGGGTACAAGTAAAACCTGCCTCTATATCAGTAATTTGTTCTACTTTTACTGTTCATCTAAACATCAATCTATTTATTGGAAATAGGAAGCCTAAGCATGCCAAGTAGAAGAATCTAATAATAGAAAAAGTGGCATTTATTAAAATAGTAGGTGGGTAAAAATGATTCCTGTGTATATGAGTGTACTGAAAACTAAGGTTTGGCTTTATGCAGAAAAGCAAATTAATAGATCCTCACTGCCCTATGAAAACTACAGTCCTCAGCTCAAGGGCTGAAAGATTTATTTCCCTGTAGACCAAAGTTTCAGCAGATCAATTAATAGAGCGTGTTCTTCTCTTCTGCTGCCATGTGAAAGAAGAAAAATGTGTTGATTATGCCATTTCAGAGTCCTGTATACACAAAGTCAACTCTATGGGCTGGTCTAACCTACAGTGCAGGACTCAGAAATTGGGAACCAGAAAATAATCAGTCTCTGTCCACTTGGCAGCATGAACTATCATGAAGGCCAGTGGTTGGCAGACAGGCTCTGGGGCCCAGAGTGGCTCTCGCTTCACAGCTTCTGATCAAAGCAATGAAGCTCCCTCAACTCTGTAAAGTTGGAGAATCAAATTTCTATATAACATATAACCCTCAATTTACAAAGGGCTTAGAGCAATGTAATCTTTCCTCTCCAGGCAAGGAAATGAGCACCATGAAGACATTTAGGTCTTACAATATTGTAAAAGAAGGAAAGTACCATTAATACCATCAAGTCATCCATAATGAGTTCTCTTTCATTGAAAGGCTAATTTTTATTTTGGCTTCTTTTCCAACAGAATGATCTTTCTGTGTGGAGCCTGTGTTAGGTTAAAGGCAAACTTTTTTTTGTAGTAAAGCAATAAATCAGTCCTTTATTCTTAAGCAGGGATTCTGTGATTTTGTGATTTTTAGAATAGTAGAAGGGGGTATCATTCTCTAACTAGTGTTTATTATCTCAAAAATGCATAGCTAAATACAAACAATAGCCCCCCTCTGGTGTGGTGTGGTGATGGTGCAGAGGAAATCATGGTGCCTTAGAGCTGACAGCAACCTGGAACATCAAACTCAACTGTATATTAGGGAGTCCATCTATTCTAAAATACTCCTGGAAATGTGGCATCTACTTTCTGATGGAGTACTTTCAGTGAAAAACACTCTTTCCACGCCAAAAAAAAAAAAAAAAAAAAAGAACAGGAAGCCTGAAAATATCCATCAAATTTCCCACTGCTTATTTCTTCAGATCCATAATGTAAACTATCTCTTTAAACCATTTTAAAAAGAAATAAAAGTGGGAATTGATAGAAAGTTAAACCCTCTAAATAAAAAAATAAAGGATTTTAAATTTTAGTTTAATTCCACCATGTATTTGTGTATTTGTATCTCCTCCTCCAGCATGTGATTTTGAAGAAAGGAAGGAAAAGATGTGAGAAGTGAAAAGTCAGCTATATTCCTGGTGCTGAGAAAGAATTTGGTTTTCTGGAATATAGCCTGAGATAGCAGAAAAAGGCCTGGCAAGAAGCAGTTATCTTTGGCTGGAGAGTCACTGGCACTATCAAGAAATATCAGGCTATAGATCTGAGGGAAAAGAAGAAAGACCCAAGCAAAATTGAAAGTCAGGTGAGACCCAGAGAGTGGCAAAGCAATGAAATGATGGTCTTCTGGTTAACAGAGTGAATGCACAATTTCCCTCCTTTTCTAGTTGTGAGATGTGTATTATCAGTCTTCATATTTCATTGAAATTAAGGAATTGGGAAAAATTCTCAGGTTTTGAATTCAAATACATTTGCTACTTCCTCTCTATAAGAAATAAGAATTCTTCAGCAGGATCCAAATTTGATATGTCACATTTACAAAGATGGCACTTTCCCTGGGCTTTTCTTCATTAGAAATTAATAGGTGGACAATTATCAAACAGATTATCTTATAAATAACTAGTTAATGAATAAAGAGAAAAAAAATCTGGAAGTTCTGGAGACTGAATGAAAACAGACTATCAGTGAAGAGGGTTCAAAACTCAGCACAAGCATCCATCAGAGTGGTTTCTTTCTCCTTATTTTCCTCTGCACTGAAAGAAATGTATTCTTGACCTTAGTTGTAACCTCAAGCAGCCCAAATTACCATAGAAAATTTTCACCACTGTTCTGAAATCAGAACATAGAGTCCCCAGGCAACTGTAGTTTCTGAAAATTGAGAGAAAAGCACCAGAAAAGATACTCAATGATACCTAATTGTACCCACAAATTCACTGAAAGTTCATGCTGTTCCCAGAACCATTTCTGTTTGAGAAAAACCATAAGCATTTGCAACTAAACCTTGAAGAACTGAACTGACATCTGAGTTGCTGCCCGGATTTGAACCTAACCAAGTCAACTGCCTGATAAAAGGAAAAATATCAATGCTTCTTAGCCTAAAACATAATCTAGAGTCCAAATAATATTCAAAATATCAGGTGTATAAGAAAATTACTTAACATAAAATGAGCCAAGAAAATGAGACTCAACCCTAAGACAACCCTAAGTTTGGGATTGGGTTCTAATCCCAAACTAAGAATGTTAAAATTTATATAAAGTAAATGTTTTGAAACAACCAATTAAACTCTATCTAGTGAAGTAAATGTAAATATGATCATTATGAATGAAAAGATAAGTAGTCTTAACTAAGATATATAAAATATAAAAATAACCAAATATTAAATTTACCTTAAAACATGATTTCTAAAAAGAAATCCACTTGGTAGTCTCAATAGTAAAATAAGAATTTAAAACATGATTTCTAAAAAGAAATCCACTTGGTAGTCTCAATAGTAAAATAAGAATGATGAAGAAAAAGATAATGAAGATTGTTAATTGAAACAACAAATCTGAAGAACAGAGAGGAAGAGAGATTGAACAATATAGATAGACACATCCTCAAAGCCTCAGGGAGTACTTCAAAAAATATGAATGCCTAAAATATCAGAAAAGAGATTGAAAGAGTAAGGAAGAAAAAAATTTTTAAAAGAATTTTGACAAAAGTACAAAAATATTCAAAACCGTCAAAAGTTAATGAAAGACATACATTTACAGATTTAACAAATTTAGTAAACCCCAATCAAATAAAAACAGAGAGCTGTGCCTAAGGACATTATATCCAATCTGCTTAAAATCTTGAAAACATGGAAAAATGACACTCAAATTACATAGAAGAAAAATAAGTTGAATACCAGCAAATTTCTCATTAAAAATTATGGGAGACAGTGGAGCATCCTTTGTAAGTGTACTGGAATAAAAGAGATGTTGATCAAAAATTCTATACAATTAAAGTATTCTTCAAAAATTAAGGCATTTTTCTTTAAAAATTAACTAAATTAATTTTTAAGGCAGCAGAATACAACAGACATGAGTATGTCAATATGTAAATCAATGGAAATGTAACTGATGTGGTTCTGCAATCTGTATATGGGGTAAAAATGGGAGTTCATAACCCACTTGAATCAAAGTGTGAAATATGATATATCAAGAACTATGTAATGTTTTGAACAACCAACAATAAAAAAAATTAATTAAATTCAAATATTTTAGTCCATTTCTAAGTGTGCTCTTTAGTTCCAATTACAATTGTCTTACACCAGTTATAACACACATATGATTGCAGCACCTTTATAGTTTGTCTTGAAATCAAATGATGTATATCCCCAGAATTTGTCTTTATTTCTTCCCGAGACTGATAAAATAAGCCTGGCATTGTGGCACATGCTGATAATCCCAGCAACTCCGGAGACGGAGAACTTGTTTCAAAATAAAAAGAGCTAAGGATGTAGCTCAAGTGATTAAGCACTCCCTTGGTTACATCCCAGTACCAAAAATAAACAAATCAATAAGATTGGTTAAGTCTGCCATAACAATGTTAGTGATCTTGCCTCATGTAGTGCAATGTGGGATGTTTCTCCAGCCATATATTTGGGACAATTATAGGACTTACTTTGTTTTTATTTTTATTATTTTTCTTTTATTTCTTCTTCTTTATTTTATGCTTATATATAGAAATTAATCTCAGTGCCAATGACACTATTATTGAAGCCAGAATTAGACAGTCAGTATAGATAGGTAAATCAAGTCAGGTCGGGAAAAGGAGGCCAATTTTGAATCCAGGAAGTTGAATACTGTCTACTGAGGGATTGGAATGTTAATCCCTTCAGAGCCCTTCCTCCAACCTTATCAAGAACCTGCCCCTGATCCAACCTGTTGCTAAGGTAACCTGTCCTAGAAATTGCCCCTCCCTGCAGAGAGCTATAAAGTTGTTAATTAATGTGTCCTGGGCTATATTCACTATCATTATATGACCCATGCAGAATTTTTTTTTTTTTTTTTTGTGGGCATACCAAGGTTTGAACTCAGGGGCACTTGATCATTGAGCCACTTCCCCAGCCCTATTTTGTATTTTATTTAGAGACAGGGTCTCACTGAGTTGCTTAGCACCTCAGTGTTGCTGAGGCTGGCTTTGAACTTGCAGTCCTCCTGTCTCAGCCTCCTGAGCTGCTGGAATTACTGGTGTGTGCCAACACACTCAGCCAGACCCATGCAGTTTTGGTGTTCAGTTTTTCTCCCTGTTTAGAATTTAGGCACAGAGAAATCATCTGCCCCCAATATTTTCTATTTAATTAGGTTGTTCTAAAATCAAAGTGGCAATAATTTTGTCAAGACTATGTTTGCATCTTTGTGAACTTTCTTTACTATTAAAAAGAAAAAAATTAGGTACAATTCCTAAGTGATTATACTTTTAAGAAACAACCTAGTTTCTCAATATGTCTTTAGCCTTTTGCACTCTGTATTACTAGAATAATAATGAGAAAGTAGAGATGTGCATACATTGTAAATGAAGTTTTGTTCTAAATGCAATTTAAATGATCTTATGTACTATATGAATAAAGATTTTATGGTTCAGGTAGGTAACAGGAATGGATGAACTAAGCCAATCAAGGATGCATGCAGCATGATATCTAGAACAAACCAAGAGAACCTTTAGTAGTCACTATTATATTTCAATTCTTGATAATTACCTAGTTTGATAAAAGAGACCATTATGTATTCCATAATGATACATAAGAATACAATAATTCTGAATGTTATACTGTAGTTTCATAGAATTTAATTGCATCATGGTATAAAACTCATGCATCCCCAGATGCCTAACTGATCATATTATTCACACCATCATATAAATAAAATTTTTTCTAGGCGACATTGGGTATCCAAAGATGTTTTCTCTTCAAAGGTATTTTATAATTGTTTTTGCTGAGGTTTAAGGAACATTGATTTATAACAACAGAAAGTGGAATCTTTTTTGAGAACTATGTTCTTAACTTTTATTTAAGTAAGAAATATGGTCAGGCATAAATTACTTTGGATGATTTAACTGTTTTTGTTTAATATCAGTGAAGTGGCTATTCAATACTCTGAACTATTAAATAGAATTCCAAATGAGGGAAGGAAACATTAATTTTCAGTCATTACAGCTACTGCCTATGAGTTGTAATCTTGCAAAAAATACCATTAATCACAACTCCACCTGGGTTTGCTAATGAATTAGAACCTTTTAACTGGTTGGCTATGATTTCAATCACAGGGCATATTTAAATGATTATTAAACTTTACACATTTCTGTCAAAGAGCAACAGTGAGAGCCATGTTATTAACATTAATGTCATTACTATGTAAATACCACAAATTGGAAATTAGTCTAAGTCTTACGACAGGGGGAAAGTCCTTTATATTCATAGCTTACGGAGTCACGTTTTTGGACAGCACATAAAATAAATCTAACTTGATCCAATAAACCCACAGTAAGAGCAGGGAGAAATGTGTCCATGGAGTCATTCCAGGCAGTTAGGATTCTCCTCATCTCATCCTTGGATACTGTAGTTGGTTCTTTCACCAGGTTAAGTTCAATTTCTCCTCTGCACAGAGTAATAGAAGCTGCAAATTCATGTCCTTAAACTTCCAGTAAGAGAGGAAAGGGCTCTTCCCTCTCTCAACTCCAATGTGAAATTTCCCAGGGAGGCATCTCACTGCTTAGCGGGCCTTGATCGCTCATTCCTGAGCCAACTCTGAGGCTAGAGGTTGAAGGTATTCTGAACATAGCCATATGCTTCAAGGGCTTATGACTCTACTGATCATCATGGATATGGAAGCAAATTATTTAAGAAATGGTGGCTTCTATTCTAAACATCTTTAAATGAGATGTGTGATGGTGGGAACTAGAAAAAAAATGTTTTTAAAAGGAGGGATTAGTTCTCAAAGAAGAAAAGGGAAATGGGGCGACGAACACACGCATTCTCCACAGTGAACTCTTGGCTCTTCAGAAAACTCTTTACACTCTATTACAGATGCCTTGGGGTGCATAGGCATAGTGCAGTCCCTCCACTATGGGTAGTGAAACCTACTATTTTCCTCTTCACAATTCTAATAAGGTCTTTGAGTCAACAAAACAGTGGATTTGGGGTTCTTTTCTCATGCAGTCAAGAATCCGAACTCAGACAAAGCAGTGCTGATGTAGGGTCTCCACAGTGTCACCAGTGTCCTCTACTCCTTCCATCTTTAACTTCTGTCTTTCATTTGTATGTATTTTTAAATGGGATTTCTTGAATGTATAAATTGGTGTTTGCAACTGTGTCCTTGTAACTGCAATGCTATTAGGAACAAGAATAACCAAAAGTGGAAAGGTGAAGTCAATATTAGTGAAAGAAAATTTTCATGGAAATAGCTATCACATTTTAGCTTACCATTTATCAATCAAAATTGTAACACATGGGCCATAAGGTCCACAAAGAAAACCTGAAAAAGTAGCTTTCTAGCAAGGCAGATTGATGTCTTATACAAAAATCCAGATTTAGACAAAGATAAAGTCCAGCAATTGAATAATTTCCCCTGACTTTCATCTGGCTCAGAGCTCAGGATTTCTTACTGATTTCTAATCTCAGCTACCATACATGGCTGCGACTCTACAAACCTGTTCCATAAAAGGTAACAGAACCACTTTTAACACCCTTGCAGTGCCTGAAAAATCAAATAATGATGAAGTTAAAATTAAAAGAATGAGTGACTTTTCGTTTTTTAGAGAAAGGAAAATGGAGAACCAATTTGCACTGGTTAACAATCCATAACATCTACAAGATCTCACCAAACAGGACTCATTCCTTGGAACTGGACGAACTTCCCCATCAATAACTGGGCTCTTGCAAGTCCTGTCCGTTATAGGAGTTTGTTTTCTTATGATGTTTCTACAACCATGACCTGCACAAAATGAGCACCAAAATGCCTATCTGCATGAAGAGCCTGAAATCACTTCAGGATTGGAGCAAATACAGACTTCTCAGCCCTTTTCAAATCAGGGACAATAAAATCCTGCAAGAATTCTCTAAAATCCTACTTGTTGGTCAGTTTTGCTTGTCGGAACCAATAACTGACACCAGGAATAGAGTCTTCATTTTACTGTCTAGGCCCCATATTCACTTTCTTTCTTAGCAATAGGCCTACCTATCCCTTGAGGGGTTTGCTTCATGATATTTGTTTTGGCCTGTCTCTGAGTTATAAATCATGAATTGAAGGGGGAAGGACACACAAATCTTTTCTGGAATGTAACCTCTGACACCTGGCTACTTCTCTATTATACAACTTCATTGAAATTCCTGATTCAGGCCAGTGGGACACAGCATGGGTGCTGATGTTCCTGGTTCCTTTGGCTCATCTGAAACTGAGTTTCCACCTCCAGCATTGTCTGCCTCTCCCTTTTTCATCCTTTCTCCTCCTTCCTCCATTCTGTTTTCTTCTTCTACCTTCTTTCCTTCCTTTCTTTGTTCTCTTATTTTTTCTTTCTTTTCTTTTCCTCGTGACAAAATGCACACTTAAACGATACTCAGAATCGAATCTAAAAATCACAATAATTTATCCATCTCAGGAAGCACTTGTTCATCCTGTGCCAGGAATTTAAATCAGAATCTCCAGAATCTCTCAGAGAAATTCTGTTTTGAAAGTGACATTGAAGTTTTTCCCATTTCCAGAGTGTGTACTCGCCTGTTTAAAGTATGCTCTAAGAGTTTCCTGGATCAGCCTGCTGGTATGAGTTTACTTTTTCAGAGACAGAGTTTCACAAGGCAGAATTTGGCTAATCTTCTATAGCAGTGTTTTGGGCTGTTTTTGCTATTATATTTATATCCCACTCTTCTGTATTTCTGATGTTTTCCAGTCTTTATTTTTCTCTATTGAGAAAGTTCTTAAAAGTTGTCACTGTCTTTTAAGAAGTACTTTAAAAATATTCTTCTAATTTGATACAACTTTTGAACCACTAAATTCACCAGCTGGATCTAAGAGACTTGAAACACAAAATCCACCAGGTATATTTAAACTTGCTGGTTGGATTTAAATACCTCACATGGGCAAACATGCCATTTAATACTCATTGGCCCAAACAGACATTCTGCTTGAAAACAGGACCTTCAATTACCATCCCAAGTGAACTTTTGGAGCTAACAAAAAAAAAAAAAAAAAAAAAAAAAAAAATTCATCCTGAATAGAATTATAGAAATGGATTTATTTTAAAAAATATTTTATTAACTAAAGTTAATTTTCTGCAATAAAAGCTAATTATAATATCTGATTACTATGGAAAGTTTTCTTACTTCCTGTCAGGTTGTTTTCCCAGGGTAGATTGGACCCTTAGTACAATAAGATTGACATCTCTATCTTCTATATACCATGTTGGTGAATGTAGTTAAGAGATGGAACTATACAAAGATTTTCTAGAGAACCATCATATTTTATAAATTAATAATAGTTATTCACCTTGATAACACTTTTCTCTCAAAATTTTAACTAGTGCCATTTATGTCTATTATATGCATGTGTGAATTTCAGTTTGAGTTCTTCAGGTCTTTTACACCATTTCTTTTCTTAAAAAATCCATATAAGGAAAATGATGAAAATATTATTCGGTTATTTAAGCAGTGTTACGTATCTTTCCCAATATTCACCCAATAAACAATAGAGTAGTATCAACATTTTGGTAAAATTAATATCTAGTAATTACATTATTATGATCATAAAAGGTACTTCAAAACTAAGTCATAAATTACATTATGATTATTTTTCCTTTTCTCTTCTGTATTTTCCCTGGTATTAATAGCTGGTTTCTTTTTTTGTTGTTGTTTATCTAATTACCTTGTTAATGAATTGATTTTGTTTATTCTTCTTATCCTTTAATTGTACTTCCTGTTTCTAGATTCCATGGTCTACTTGTTCATTTCATTGGGATTTTCTTCCTGAAAAAAAGTCAGAAAGAGGCAAATATGTGAGCTCTTCCTGCATCATTATCCATTTATTTCTACCTTCATACCAGACTAATAGCCTGACTTAGAACAGAATTTTAGATTAAATTTAACATCATTTTTATGAATGAAAATTCTTCTCTACTTTTCAATGTTGCTAGTAAGAATCCTGATACCATTCTGATACTTGACTGTTTATATGAAAAGTTGCTTTTCCTTTCCTAGCAACCTACAGGGTTTCTACTCTGTGCAGCATTCTGGGTTTCATACTGATATGCTTTGGTTGTCAGTTTTAATGCATTTTGCTTAGTAACCTCTTATTTTCTGACAATTTATGTTTCTGTGCGGAGGCTTTTTCATGAATTTTTTTTATATATTCCTTACCACAATTTTCCACACTTATTTTTTTCTGTGACTTCAATTAGAACTTGGAAATTTCGAATCAGTTTTTTGTAATGTCAGAAAATTCTATTTTTATCCATTTTATAAATTTGATCTATTATGTATACATGTTATATATTTGTATATTTCCTCAGAACTGCTCTTTTTGCCCTTCTCCCCTCCCCATAGGTTTTACTTTTTAAAAATAAGCATCATTGTTGTTTGTTGTGGATGCATCCTTTTTCTTTTAAATCTCAACATAAGGCTTAAAAAATAGTTTGCTTTTTAATTCCTTGCATTTTTTTCTGTTTCTTCCAAGTTTTTAAAAATTCTGTGTTCATATTTAAGAGGACATTTTAAAAGGATGTGTGTATTTATAGAACTTACTTTGAATAAATGAAAAATTACCATAAAATAATCTAGCTGGCTGATGCCTCGATATAGGTGACTTTTTCCTTTCTCTTTTTGATCTGGTTAAATTTCCCAAAGAAAATTCCAGTCTTTTTTCTGGAAGTTGAATGTCTAGCACATTTTTAGGGACTGCTGAGGAGTTACCAACTTAGTTGGTAACTTCTGTTTTTCCTTCATTTGTTCTTTTGAGGGAATGCCTAAACAATACCTTTCTTATCATTGTAGTGGCATTTTGAAAGAAAGCAAAATTAAATGTATGAGCTTAATTACCTACCTACTTAAGCAGCAGAATAGTCACTAGATTCTTAGCAAGGGAGATCTACATGACAATTAACAGCATTTCTATGCTTCCAAACAATTAGAAAGAACCACTATACACAGAGATACTAATTATTGCTTGTATTTTTCAATTTTTTAAAAATAGGGTCCAGTAATTCAGGCTGCATTAAAACATCTTTCTTTTTGATTCTGGCACAGGCTGTGTTGGATAGGCATGAGCTGAAATTATGCTGCAGATGAAAACATTGAGGAAAACTCTTACCTTTATATATTATTTTTCAACATATTTACAACAGGTGTGAGATGTTTTCTGGTCAAAAGTAGTTGAATTTCTCCATTGGTAATATTTGGGACTGTACAGGGAACTAAACAGAGATTAGATTTAAGGGCAAGGCAGTGGATTTCTGAGACAAAACCCACCATAAGCCACAACTAATAATATTATTGCACTGTTATGATTTAAATATTAGATGTCCTGCTGCAACTCCCATGTAAGACAATGCAAGAAGGTTTAGAGGTGAAATCATTGGGTTTGAGAGCCTTAACCGAATCAGTAATTTTATGCTGTGATAGGAATTAACTGAGTGGTGACTGTAGGCAGGTAGGGTGTGACTGGAGGAGGAGGGTCTTTGGGGCCATGCCTTTGGGTTTATGTTTTCTGAGCTGAGCTCAGTCTTTTTCTGTTTCCTGATCATCATATCCTGAGCAATTTTCCTCCACTGCACACTTCTGCCATGATACTCTGCCTCATTTCGGGTTCTGAGCAATGGAGCCAGTGGTCTATGAGCAAAGACCTCTGAAACTGTGAGCCCTCAAGTAAACTTTTACTCCTCTAATTGTTCTTGTCAGATCTTTTGGTCACAGCATCGAAAAAAGCTAAAACATTGCATGTTGTTAGTAAATGGTCTGACTGAAAACCTGCACCCATCCTGACCAGACAGCCTATCCATATTTTTGCATGTAGGAAAATAAATGTTTGGATCCTGAATAAAGGTAGTATTGTTGCCTCCTCCAATATGTTTAAACTTAGTTTGAAAAAACATAATGCAAGAATCACCTGTTTGCTATGTCTCAGGAATAAAAATGCTGATGTTCAGCTTTGAGGAGCTTCAGATATTTTATGGAGTGATTTTCATTTGCATCAATGGTGCCAAAACACCATCTATTACTGCATAGAGAAATAGTGAGCTTATTGCTCTAGTTCTTTTCACAATAGCTCTCATAGGAAAAGTGCACATGGAAGCAACCAAGGAGAATGATGGAAACCCAGATGTTGTGTCAAAATGCATTAAGTTTGAAACACAATTCTCCCAATGGGTAACTAAAATGACTTTGGATAACAAACATTTTTCAAAGTCTTAATCTTCTTATTGATACAGTGGAGGTCATATTAGTATTGACATTACAAGCATGCTATTAAGACAATTTCTGCTTGTATAGCAAATGCTCAGTAAATTTTAGTAATTATTTTTACTTTTCCATTATTATTGTTCAAGTATATTTAGGAAGACAAAAATACACTACTCCACTGAATCAGGAACCCCTCCTATGCAGGACTTAATGTACATACTTTTGAAAGCAAAGTATTTACCAACAAATTGAATCCATGTACCAAAGCTGTGACTATGACCTCTATTAAGGCAACTCTACAATAGTCTGGAAAAATTCAAATGAATGCAATGAAAAGGAATAGTCTTCTCTAGTCCCTCCCCATGTGCCTGGCACCCAGATCTGGATTAAACATTCCTAGTACAGAAGGCACTTAGGAATCTGAAGGCCCCTTGAGCTACTATGAGAAAATTCCCTGTCTAAAGTGAGCCTGTGGATTTTTTTTTTTAAAGTAACGCCTGTATAATCCTAAGAAAGAAAAATGAAGCTTTAAACAGGCTAATGCCATGCTTGTCAAAACAGTTCAGGAGAGTCTATAAAATATGATTATAGAAAGAGACAGAACCCGTTGGAAAGAAAGCTAACGTAAAATAGGAAATTCTAGCAAAAAAGCTTAGAGACCCAAAGCATCAAATGTTTTTCTGTACAGATGTCTGGAATTTGGACAAATACTAGAAAAGAATCAGTCAACAGAAAAATTCTACAAAATTTTTATTGGTTTTATTCAAAATATGAAAAAATTTGAATAGTTTCTTCCTTTTTAAAAAATTTTATTTTTGTTTAAATACAATCTGACCAGTGAAAAGAATAGAATCATGTCTTGGGATAACAGTTTGCTTAATCGGGGTTCAAAGTCAGTGTTCCCTGTCATCCAGCTAATTGTAAATGTTCATGTGTGTTATGGACTAAATGGCGTCTACCCCTAATTCACATGTTGATCCTTAATATCCAAAGTGAAGGTTCTGGTGAAAAGGGCCTGTAAGGACTATATGCTATAGGATGTCCTGAGAGCAGGTCTTGATGTCCCTGTTTGAAGAGGAGTGAACTGCAAAGATCTCTCTCCCATGCAAGAGGAAAACTCATATTAACATACAGCAAGGAGACCATCTACAAGGCAAGAAAAGCAACCTCATCAGAAACTGACACTGATGGCACCTTGAATTTGAACTGCTAGCCTCCAAAACTATAAGTAAACAAATTTCTTCTATTTAGGCCATTTGGTTCTGTAGTGTTTTGTTATGGTGACCCTAGCAAACTACTACAATCTATAAAATTCATTTTAACCCATTAGTGTACAAAAAACAGGTAGCAGGCAGGAGTTTGCTGACTTTAAGCTGCATGATCAAGAAACCATTTATGAAAAGTTTTCTTGAATGGAACAAGGAAAATGGGGTAGCACCAAAGAAGGGATCTTAGTTGCTTTTTGAATCAAATACATGGAGGGCGCCAGAAGCTGCTCACGGAAATCTTTCCCATTTATTACAGTGTGTAAGGACTATATCCTCTCTCTCGAAGTCAAAAATCATGTTGTGTGTGTTTCTCACAAAGAACTTACATTCAATCTTCTTATTATCCTTGAGTTGTTCTTATCTTGTCATTTAACATTTCTGATTTCCAAACTATCATAATCTTGGTAAGAAGAAGAGCAGTGCCATATGACCATTTTAAAATAAGTAGATTATTAAATGACCAGCTCTAGAGATATTTTGAGATTTCAGATGGTTTACATTCTCTGTTGTTTCAGGGGTGTCTGAGGGTTTATTTACTTATTTATTTTTAATATAACATGCACTTGCTGTGGAGGTGCCTCAAGTTACTTTCATTTCAATGTGTTTTAGAGGATAAAAAACACATTTCAAATATTTTTAGTTTAAATAGAAAAAAAATTAAATTTTCTTCATTTTCTTTCATCACTCCTTAACAGAGCTGGGCGGGGTTGAGGAAGAACAGTTAGCCAGAGGTGGGGTCCCTGGATGGAACCTCACCCTAAGTGTCTCATCTTTCTGTTTGTATGCTCTTCAGAATAACACCAGAAGGAAAAGAGATGCTCATAGATGCATTGATATGTAAGTCATCTTCTTTTAGTTTGATAGCATGTCTCAAACCTTGCAGCATTTACTCTGTGGCCATATTGTGTTCCTGCACAGATGTGTGGGACCATACTATGTTCCTGCACAAACTACTCTGGAGATTAGAAATCATCTCTTTACTGTGACACTAACTGAAAGTATAACACAATATATTACCATGTGATGAGCCTAACTTTTTTCACCATACCCGAATATTTACTCAAAATACAAATCTATCTTATGTCATTAAAACAAAATACAACATTTCTATAATTTTCCATATGTCAACTAACTGATCATCCCAAGGGTTTCTCACTATGAAGAGCCAAAAACAGGAAAATAAATCAGAAGGATTCTGTTAGAATAGTTGCACCTTACCATAGGAAACAATATTTTGGGATATTATAACAAAAGGTATTATTGGTCCCCCAAATTAGTTCTTTACTTCTTTTAAGTTGATAGAATTATTACCTGGGCACCAGGCTATGTGGAATAAAGTCTTTATTTCAAACTCCTTGCAATGTTGGCCAGCCATTAGACTTAGTGACCAATGGAGTGTCAATAACAGCAGTAGGTGAGAACTTATCTCTCCTTAGGGTCAAGAATAGAAACCTTTGAAAAATATCAGGGAAATTTAAATTTGGGGGCTGGGATTTGTGGCTCAGTGGAAGAGCTCTCGACTGGCATGTGCTCTGGATTCTATCCTCAGCACTGTATAAAAATAAATAAATTAATTAAATAAATGTACAGTGTCCATCTACAAGTAAAAAAAATTAAAATTTTAAGGCTAAAGACCAATCTGGACTTAACATCCTATCTTTTTATTTATTTATTATTTATATTACTGGGAAAATCAAGAGAACAGGGCATCTTTAACTTATTAACTTCTTTGGGTGGTCCCAGTACGCTTTATCAACAATTGATATATCAGTTGTCAGAAATTCTTCCATTGTAATGAAGATCCTTTTCAGCTCCTGGGGGAACTTACCTAAAAGTGTGTTAAAGAAACATGTCTCCTTTGACAGCACTTCAAGTGAGATGATGTCTAAAGGGATTGTTCAGCAGGTGAACTACAGGCATTGATGAACAATAGGATTTAAATATTTCTTTGAATCAACTGGTAGGTGTAAGGGTAGGTTCTGCAAGAGAGGAGGTAAAGAATAAAACCTGAATCCAAGAAGTTATCATCAAGCAACAGGAAAAAATACATTTCGCTAAAAAGCAAAAATACATGAAAATGAGTCACCTGAACAAGCAATATTTATCACTGTCACCAAAACCATTCATTTGAAACCTCATTGACTGAGCTCAATGTTTTTAAGTTAAAATTTTAAATAGTCATTTAAGATCTGTAGAAGGAATGACAGTTATGGTTGTGTATTGGCTTTCCTTGATTTTTTTTTTTTTTTTTTTGTGGTGCTAGGGATTGAACTCAAAGCCTTGTGCGTGAGAGGCAAGCACACTACCAACTGTGCTATATCCCTAGGTCTTTAGCAGTGGTTTTATTCTTGGTAATCCTCATTCTATTACTAATAGCATAATGGATTATTTTTGTAGCTAAAAATTATCCCAAATAATAACTCAACTTCAAATAATTAAACTAACACTGTTAATCTAAGAATATGTTTGTTTGCTTTTTAAAATCTAACTTCTCAATTGTTCTACTTAGAGAGCTAAGTGACATTCTTAAGAAAAAAGTATAACATGAACCATTTAATTATACAAATAAGAATGAGAGTTATGTTGGAACTATAGCAGGAAACTTCTTGTGAAACTGCCTGAAAATAAATTTATTTGTTGATTTTGATAAGACTTGAATTATTTATTATTTATGGAATGATTTCTAATGATTTTATGCCATAAAACGTACATTTCCCTAACAAATGAGCACATAGTTACAGAAAATTTCCTCTCATTGAATGCAATTTTACAATGTAATTTACTTGTTGGATTATTTTCAAAATGTGTTACATATGATTTTTATAAATTTGTTTATTGATTCTATTCTTTTTATCAATAAACACTTATTTTCTTGAGATAAAATTGTTTTAAATTGATTAGTAAAAAAATAGAAATTAAAACTCATAAAGAATCTTTCTCTCATCATTTAGTTGAAAAATTACCTATTGTTTTTAACCAATTTTTTTTGCTATACGAAAAATCCTTGCTTTTAATCAGTTTTAAAAATACTGAGTTTCCACAAATATAGTACCCCAAACCCTTAATTTCTTGAGTATGTGAAACTAAATTACTAGTAGAATGCCTCAATGTTCTCAGTACATCATTATGTAATTCCTGCTGACAAGGACATTCTCCTGCATGACCACAGTACAACCAACACTGATAGACGGCTACCTCTAACCTACACAGCACATTCAAGTTCAGTAACATCATGGAATTCAGTTGCCTTGGATTACATGTTCCATTTAGTCTGCTTGTTTCTTTTTGTCCCTTTCAATCTGAAACAGTTTCCTATGACTTTCATGATTTTGATGTGAGAAGATTACGGGTCAGTTAGTCTCTAGAATTGTTCCCAACAGGGGTTATTTGATATATTCTCATGATTAGATTCAGGTTGTATGTTTTTGGGCTAAAATTCTCTCAAGTGATATTCTATCCTGGGCATTCTCCGGTAATCAAGTAGTACCCCATTTTGATTATTCCATTACTGATGATATTAATTTTATCACTTGGGTAATAATATATACCCAGGTTTCTTTACATTAAAATTATTATTTTCCCTCTTTACTGTATTTGTAGGAGGAATTCAGACCATGTATGTTTTAATTTCCTGTGTATTTTTCATCCAATAATTTGTTAATCAACTGTGAAATGGGATTTTCTGATTTGACTATCCTACATTTGGTAATTGACCAGATTCTGTAAGAGAGAGGATGAAGTAAAGAATATTGTAAAGAAATGTCATTTCTTCTATCAATTTATGTATTTATTTCATTATATTCATATGAACTCATAAATTCCTATTTTATTGACAGTTATAATTCTTTACCATTGTTATATTTTTTTAATGCTCAAATTGCCTACATTTGAGTCAAAGGAGACTTTTTAATATGATTTTTTGATCCTCTGGACATACCCCTCATTCCATAAGATCTTCCTTCTCTGTGCAAGTCAACTCAAAGTCGATTAATGAGCTAGGAATGAGACCAGAAAGCTTGCAACTGCTAAAAGAAAATGCAGACCCAACATGCCATCATGTTGGCTCAGGAAGCAACTTCCTTAAGAAGACTCCTAATCTCAAAAAAAAAAAAAATTCAAAAATTAATAATTGAGATGGCATTGAATTCAAAAGCTTCTTTAGAGCCAAAAAGCAAGAGCATGAAGAGAGAGCATGAGCATAATTTGTTAACAAATTATTGAATGAAAAATACACAGGAAATTAAAACATACATGGTCTGAATTCCTCCCACAAATACAGTAAAGAGGGAAGATAATAATTGTAATGTAAAGAAATCTGGGAAATATATTATTACCCAAGTGATAAAATTAATATCATCAGAAAGATTTGGAGAAAATCTTTTCCACTTGCTTCTGAGATAGGGTATTAATATCCAGAATATACAAAGAACTTAAAATACTTAACATTAAAAAATAATAACCCAACCAATAAATGGGCAAAAGAATGAAACAGACACTTCTCAAAAGAAGAAATACAGTCAACAAATATATGCAAAAATGTTTAACATCTCTAGCAATTAGAGATGCAAATTAAAACTACATTGAGATTCCATCCACTTCAGTTAGAATGGCAATTATCAAGAATACAAATAATAATAAATGTTGGCAAGGATGTGAGAGAAAAGGAACACTCATACATCATTGGTGGACTGCAAATTAGTGCAACCACTCTGAAAAATGTAATGGAGACTCCTCAAGAAATTAAAACTGGAACCACCATATATATGACCCAGCTACCCCACGCCACAGTATATACCCCAAAGATTTAAAATCAGCATACTACAATGATGAACCCATATCAATGATTACAGCAACCTAGGTTCCCTTCAACAGATGAATGGATAAAGTAAGTGTGGCATATATATATATACATATATATATATATATGTATATATATATACACCACATATATAGACATATGTGTATATATATATATATAATGGTATATATATGTATATATATATATATATATATATATATATATATATATATATATAGTGTATGCATGTATACATACACACATGCAGACATAAAGAAGAATGATATAGCACTTTGATGGTAAATAGATGGACCTGGAGATTATCATACTAAGTGAAACAACCAGTCCCCAAAAGTCAAAACTAAAATGTTTTCATGTTTTCTCTGGTAAGTGGAAGCTAGTCCAAAATGGGAAGGGGATGTAAAAAACTGAAGAAAAATCAGTAGAGTAGATGAAGGGGAATGAAGCAGGAGGGTAGGATAAGCAAAGAGTGGAATGCATCTGACCTAATTTTCTATGCATATATATGAATATACCATAGTAAATCTCACCATCATGTACATTCACAAGACACTAATTTAAAATAAAAAAGTCCTATATGTAAATAGCAGAAAGATCAGAAGAGTAGAAGGAAGAGAACAGAAGAAGGAAGGAGGAGAGGTTAAGAAAAAGTACTGGGGACTGAATTAGAACAAATTATATTCCATGCTTTTACAATTATGTCAAAACAAATCCTGATGTTATGTATAAGTAAAAAAGAACCAGAAAAAAATAACTGAACCTGAAAAAAGAAAAAGGACTTCTTTATTTTATGTGAAAACAGGATGTCACAGAATCATCTTGTTCATTTCATGCTGTAGATAGAAGCAGCCATTTTTAAAGGAGTCTTGGTTCTTCAAAAGTGGTATTTAGGAATAAAGACTGGTTGCTAGGAGCACCCACTAACATGTATGTAATGATCTTCCATACATGTATGTAATAATATACATGTATGTATCTATGTTTATATGACTGGAGATATGCAGACACACCTGTACATGCATATACACTGCAGATATTAACATAAATTTGTGATTTTCAATATTGTGGATAAAAGGTTAATATAGATTATATATATATTTCATTTTTATCAATGAAATAACATGAATTCAGACTAATGCTTCCCAATCTAATCCACAGAGTTCATTTTTGTTTCTCCTTTTACATACTTGATATTTTTGTTTCCAGCCATAAACATGTGGTTCCATTGCAGTGTGAGGGCCTCTGAATGGTCCTACAGGAACAGAGGATCACTCTGTGGTTTCTTGGAGTCGGATTACATTTATTTTCAATGAATTTTTATTTGCTTTATCTGCTCTGGATGTAAATAATCTCCAGTCAGTGTCACTGCTACCCATCTTGCCTGACTTATTCATTCTCCCCAGCTCCTAAGTGATTTGCTGGATGACTTGAATCCACACCTAAAGCAGATAGTTCCCTTCCTTCCTCAGTCTTTGACAATCTACACGCAGCAGCTCCAGCAGGCATTTCTGAGTGGACACAAACCAAATTGCTCGCATGTTAGCAATCTGCACTGGTTCTCTTCCTCAATCAGTGGGAATGCCTGTCTTCCGTAACTCTACAGGATATGTCTCTATTCAAGAAGAAGAGAAAAAACAAGGAAGAGAAGCAGGAATGGAAGAGAGGAAGTGAGGAAGGAAGGAAGGAAGGAAGGAAGGAAGGAAGGAAGGAAGGAAGGAAGGAAGGAAGGAAGGAAGGAAGGAGGAAAGAAGGAAGGAGGGAAGGAGGGAAGGAAATTTAAAATTATATATTTTATTGTCTGTCAAAGATATGATGTAAATATGTTTTACATATTTTCTTTTATAACTAATGTGTCTAATGTTCTGAGAATTTTTTTCTTAAGAAAAAATTAAGAATGGATTAAGAATAAGAAGTGCTAAAACCCAGGAACCTTTATCCAAATGAACATTATACTAGATGAAAATCTATTTATTTTTATTTTCACCCTGGAAAATTCTCCAAGTAATCATGAAAAAAAAAATCCTCCACACTTTAGTAAAAAACTTCTCTTCTAATTGCTAAAGCAAATCCCTTCCCAGATTTCGCAATGCTTCTTTGATTTAATAATAATGGCTATAAAAGAAAATTTACTTAAGAGATCACTCTATAAATACCTAAGTTCAACCTTAAATGGACTGGAAATAATTCTAAAATTCTTTCCTTTTTGTAACATTAGAAATCATTTTTAATTCATTATAGTTACCATGAATTAAATCTGAATCTGCACCTAAATGCTCATGGATATGAAATAACAAAGAACTGTTGAAGAATTGACTCCTTGAGGATTAAGAGCTGGGGTGGGGGCAGAATCCTCCACACTTTGGGAACCATCATGGACTTGTGAGAGAACTGGGAGAAATGGAAAGAAGAGAGCAAGTCTGATGCCAATATCATGTCCTTTGGTACAGGGCCTTCATTATTAGAGCTTCCACCTTTCTGAAATAGAGCTGCCCCATATTGTCATTACACTTCATTTATGTTTACTTTCATCAGAAAACATTAGACTTCATTCAGTTTTATAATTCATATTCATTGGCCCTTCAGCTTATCTGCAAGTATTCTTGAAAATTTTCCAAGACAAATAAAACACTCAGAAAAGGAGAGAAAGACTTTGTATTATGGTTTTGAAATTCTGCTGCTAATATAATTCTTCTTTTTCTTGTAATTCATTTGATCTCATTCAAAGAACCCTTGACATTTTTTTCTTTATCTTTGAAATGCAATAGTTTTATTCAGTGTATTTCTCAGGGTTGATCACTCTAGATAATTTCTCCCAGACTCCCAGTGGGCCCTTTCTGTACCCGGTTCCAAATCTTCTCCTATTTCTGGAATTTTTCCTTCAATTATAATTATAAATAGTCATTTTGTATCAACATGTTGTTTTTGTCTTTGGGGACTCCAATTATGCAAATATTATTCCTTCTTTGCTTGTTTGCCATTTGACTATATTAATTCTGGCATTTTATACTTCTTTAATTTTTGTATTCTCAGTTTTTAATCCTGTTTGTCCTAAATTAGTATCAGGAGGACTTTAAGCATTATATATTTTTTAAGTGTATTACATGAAGTTTTGATATACATAGTCAAATAATTGCTTCAGTCAATCAGATTAACATATTTCTCCTCTCAGGTAGTTTTTGTTTTGTTTTGTTTTGTTTTTGTATGTGGTAAAAGCACCTACAATCTATTCTCTTGGCAAATTTTTATTCTTATTTAATTTTATTTTCTCTCTTGGATATGATTTACTTGCTTTTATTTTGAATACATTTTTTCAGGGTTGCCCATTTATTAGTGAATTAATTCACCTTCTTTCATTTTTCTTTCTCTTTTTATGAATTTCTGCTCTTGGTTTCTCATTTACAATTAAAAGGTTTTTGTTTGTCACACTCCTGAATACTTGTTTGTGTAAATTTCACTTTGAGAAAAATGGTATTTTTATCAGAATTTTTTTGTGAATTTCATTGGTCATGTCCATTAGTCATCTTACAGCTGTCTTCCACTATGTGTTTTCCTTGTTATATTTTGAGGTGATGAAGAGTTTTATCAACTCTAGAGTATTAATTATTTTTCTGATTTTAGTAATAATTCTATATGTATTTACTGAGTTTTCTTCGGTTCATTTTTGTATACCTTGAGTGTTATTGTCATTGTTATTTTTAAATTATTATTATTGTCATTATTGTTAATGTAGTTTGGGAAGATTGTGTGTCTTATTTCAGTTCTCTTTTGTTTGAACAAACCCTAGGTTTTCCCCTCTGCTACTTTATCCCCTTGTTACCCAGTTGTTCCAAAGTCTTTTCTATCTCCTCTTTTCCCAACATCTCTTCTTGGCCTGTCTTTGCCTACAAGAAAAAAGTGTGCATTGGTACAGTCATGTGGGAGATAGTTCCCTGGGATTTGATATTTTTCTTTGTAATTTATGATTATTGTGAAGCTTGGTCATACCTGGTCCTCAAATGCTTTATTAAATCAGGTTTTTAAATATACATATAATATATATGTATTGGCTGTTGTTTTACGTTACTTTTTTTCTTACCCTCTTCAGATAAACTGAAAGATGGAGCTGTAGACAGTTTTTCAGCAATATGGAAGTTTGTTATCTTTAAAATTTTCTGCCTACTTGGCACATAACTCTAATCCATAGTATATGTACTAAATTAAGTTTAATGCAAAAGTAAGTCATCTTATTACTTGCTATTATTCTTCTCCAATTATAAAAAAACAATAATAAACAGAATAGAATTTACATTGCTGTTAATCCTTTATAACCAAGGAAGTGAAACTTGATAAACAAAATACCAGTCCTGAAGACTATTTTATCAAAAGCAAGGCACACATGCTGTTCACTGAAGGAGAACATTTTATATTGCCCCATTATACCCCTTTTATACCTGTTATGTAGTTACAGACAAAGGAGTTCAGTTTTAAGAATGCAAACCAAGTAGTTTTTACCTGTAATAAATTAAGTTTGAATACATTAAAACACTTAAATGAAACAGCACTATATTATCCAAAATGAGGTAGGTGTAGGTCATTATAGCATAAATTATTACTCTATTTTAAAAATTGCTAGTTTCTTGTTTTCTGGCAAGAAAACAGTGAGCCATTTAAGAGACTTGGCAAAACCAAGTGTATTTTAGCACAGTTTCAAGATAAAAACAACTTGTCATGTCAATAGCTGAGGCAAAGAAATTAATGAGATGTAGTTTAATACCAATATATTCTATTTTGCTATGAAACTGGGAGAAAAAAGGAGAGGTTTGATTCTACATTTCACCTTACTAGTGACAAATTGTAGTGAGTATTGGAAATAATATTTTCCTAAATAACAAACTATGTTTTATTTTAAAATTTGTTCTCAATTGCACCCATCTTTTTCATTTCAGTATCCTCATCATAAAAACCAAGCATTATTTTTCCCCCAAATGACTGTAATATGAAATTACACGATTGTTGATATGGTGGCTGCCCATTTATGTGCCTTGCCAAGGCTAGCCTTCAGACCACACTATGTCCACCCCCTATTCCTTTTTTCTTTTTCCTCTTTGTCCAAGAGGCTAATTTCCTTTATTTCTAAATTATTGATTGCAACCAACAAGTCTATCCCACAGGGATTTCTCTTCCACACAACTTGAAGTGAAAGGAAGATGCTACCTTCTCTATTGTTACTCTTGTTGCCACTAAAAATAGAAAATCCAGTGAACTTTACAGATAATCACTCAAAGAAAAAAAGCAAGGCTTCATAAATTGAACACCATCAAGTTACTGAATTTATAATTTCCTACTTATTGGTTCCTCAAACATGGTTAATTTTCCTTTTTAAAATTTAAATTAATTAAAATTTAAATTAAAACTGCATAATTTTGTCTCTCAGGTTTTCATTTTGAGGTAGAGCTTATCAAACAAGTTAATAGTATTTTTATTTTTGTCTTTAGCAATTCATTGTTTGAAACATTCCTATAAAATATTCTACCTCCTATTGAGAAAGTCTAGGTAATAATTTCTCCTCTATTCAAATGGGCAATTTGCATGTTATTATGCTTTAGACTAATGCAGATTTATCTTCTGGATATCTTCTTAAAAAGTGTCACTTCTCTGAAGGTTGAGTTACAGTTTTTTTCTCTTATCTTCTTTAATAGAATTTTTTGAATAGTTTTGGGTTCATAGCGAAGTTGAATAAATTGAATAAATGTATAGTCTGCATACATCCCTTACCCCACTCTTCCCATACCTTCCCACTATCCCACATTATAATGGTACAGTTGTTGGGGTTGATAAATATATATATATATATCACTACCACCCAAAGCCTGTAGTTTGCATTAGGGCTCACTCTTGGTGTTGGACACTCTTGGGTTTCATACATATATAATGGCATGCATCCACCATTGTACTATCTTAAAATATAGATGCACTCTGCTAAAACTTTTCTGTGCTCTGATTACACTCCCCTCCCTCCTGCTTAACCCCTGATAAGGCCTGCATTTTTTACCTCTCTTACCATTTCTATAGTTTTTGCCTTTTCCATAGTGTCATATAGTTGGAATAGCATACTATATGGCATTTTCAGTTTGACGTCTTTTACTTAATAATGTGCATTTAAGTTTCTTCCATGTCATTTAATGATTGGATAGCTTATTTTTTTTTCAGAGTGACTTAACAATTCATTGTCTGTATTTAACAGTTTATTTATCTGTTAAACTATTGCAGGGCATCTTAGTTACTTTCAAGTTCTGATATTAGTTTGTTTCTTTTGATTGTTAACACTTAATAATTTTAATATTTTGTTATTTTATATGAGTGAGGTACAAATCCAGTATCAGAATATTACCAGCTGGTAAACTGTGGGCTGCTTTTTAGACTATCATTCCCATGGTACTTTGTAATTATCGTATTGATACATTTCCCTATTCACATCAAGGACCATATCTTCTTCACCTCTAATGAAATAAAAACCTTAAAATATTTTAAATTCAGCCATTTGGTAATAGATTTTGTGATTTCTCAGACCTTAAAATTTACTCTATTTCTTCTTCCTTTTTTTTAATTTGTAAAAAATTACCGAATTATGACAGAGTGACTTGCTCTCCTCATTCTAAGGTCACTAATATTTTAAAAATAAAAGTGACACAGAGATCTAATTTTGAAAACTACCATTCTACTTCTTTTCCTAATATCTAAAATAGGAAGAAATATAAATGTGAAATATACATGATTTTTACTAAAGGAAATTCTATTTTAGCATTTAAAAATGAATCCCTGTTTATTGCTAGCTCAAATCACCTATTATTATTATTTTTTAAGTTTCTATTGTTGGTTGTTCAAAACGTTACATAGTTCTTGACATATCATATTTCACACATTTGATTCAAGTGGGTTATGAACTCCCATTTTTATTCTTTATACAGATTGCAGAATCACATCGGTTACATATCCACTGTTTTACATATTGCCATACTAGTGTCTGTTGTATTCTGCTGCCTTTCCTGTCCTCTACTATCCCCCCTCCCTTCCCCTCAAATCACCTATTATTATTGAACTTTCAGGTACTAGGTTATAAAATCCTTTCATGACCTGCAGCTTTCAAGATATTAGTGGTATTTTATCCCCAGGCCAGGATGGTTAGAATATTACCTTCACCTTTGTGTCTGAAGACTGACATGCCTGGAGCAAAGTGATTTTGAACATCAATATACTGATGAATAGATCCATGAAAAAGCTCACATGAAGAAGTATATCTCCTTGCATTGCAGAAGAAGTTAGAACATCCTTCTTTGCACTTGTACCTTGGATACCATGGATTTGTCTATCATTATACTCCTTTCCCAGTCAATGATGAAAGGCAGGAATCTCGCCTTGTATTCACTGAGTGATGAGGACCTGTTACTTGCCTTGTCCCCATCTGTCAATTTTCCAGGCCTAAGAATGAGAAAATGGTCTTCTATTTTGTACTTCTCAGAATGTTTTTCTGTTCTATACCTCAGATTTGCCTTATTCTTCTCCCTAGATTGGAGAATTCACTTTTTTCTTTTTTTTTCCTGTCCTTATAATATAGTAAATTGCTATGAACTAAAACAAATCCCAATACAAATACATATATTACTATAGGCAGTGCAGTACATGACTAAAGTCAGCCTTGTGAAGAAACTCATAGAGAATATAAAAAAGGTGTCAAATATGTTCACAGGAATTTGAATATGTGTGTTGCAAAATTTCGTGTGTAGTTATGGGATGCTTGACAAATTGGTTTCTGTGCACATATGCAATTCCACAATTAAACCTACTTTGTCCTTAATAGTTACAATAGTGAAACATCAAAACAAAAAAGTACCCTTATAATATCCTAAATCAAGAGCACTTAAAAATTTTTTTTTACTCCATTTATAATTTCCAAATAGTTATCTTATCTCTTACCTCTGATCTAGTTAAGACTAAGCAAATAACTCAGATTTGTGTGGAAGTACTGAAGCTGACAAATGCAGCATGGAATTTCACAAGCAGCCTTTTTTTCTTCTTTCTTTCTTTCTTTCAGAGAAAGCTGAGTGTGCAGTACTTGAAGAATCAGGAAATAAAGACACCTGGTTACAATTTATCACCATTTTCTTTGGCTAGACTGACCTACATGTCTTGTGATCTTTTATTGCTCTTGACTTCCCCCATTAACTCCTTCAAATGCATAACTGTATTATGTTTTCAAAGTTCACAAGGGTTCAGAAAATTTGGGATTTAAAAACACTGTACAGTATATAGATCAGAGCTTTGTTTTGCCACAGATTCCTGGATTAGCATAAGCAGTTGCCCTACATATGTTTTGATATATTTTCTCCCTCTTATCTGTTGTTACTTTGTGAGGATTCTGGGAAAACCATGTCAAGAATTGTTTCTGTTTAATGGAATCCTGTGGCCCACTGCCTTGCTTTAAAAAAAAAAAAAGTCAGTAAAAAGGAGACCTTTGCATCTATAATCGTCCTAGTTGGTTGACCAGAAAATCTGGCCAGAAGCTAAGCCTACCCACAAAGTGTTTGAAGCTTTCTAAGTCCAACATCCTCAGACTTTCTGATGGAATGAATAGAATCATTCAGATGCATCTACATGTATAATATTATTAAGAAAAAAACTTTTATTTGAATAGTTGTCCGACAATTTTACCACCTATAATGTCACTTTTAGTAACTAGGATTACTGAATTTCCATAAGTTCCTGAAGAAAACACATCCTTTTCTGTGGTAAAGATTTTAAATTATTGACTTCAGTTAACAATTTCTCCTGGATACCAAATATGTATAGCCTACTACTTACTGTACCTTCACTTTCCAATAATATAGTAATCTTAGCTTCAACCATTTGTTTAATAAGGGAAGTTAAGATCAATGTACAAGATTAATGACATCTGAGAAAAAGCTTTTTAATTTGAATCTATCCCATTTATTGATTCTTGATTTTAATTCTTGCAGTATAGGAGTCTTATTAGGGAAGTTGGGGCCTAATCCGACATGATGGAAATTTGGGCCTACTTTTTCTTTTAAAAAGACACAGTGTCTTTGGTTTAATTCCTAGGTCCTTGATTGACTTTGAGTTTTGTGCATGGTGAGAGATAGGGGTTTAATTTCATTTTGTTGCATATAGATATCCAGTGTTCCCAGAACCCTTTGTTGAAGAGGCTATATTTTCTCCAATGTACATTTTTGGTGCTTTTGTTTAATATAAGGTAACTATAATTATGTGGGTTAGTCTCTGTGTCCTCTATTCTGTACCACTGGTCTACAAGTATATTTTGGTGCCAATACCACGCTTTTTTTTTTTTTTTTTTTTTTACTATGGCTCACAATCAGTGAGGTGAATAGAGAGCCCACAATTTGAGAACAAATTTTTACCACATGCATGTCAGATACAGCACTAATCTGTACAATATATAAAGAACTCAAAAATCTTAACACCAAAAGAAAAATAACCCAATCAGTAAATGGACCAAGGAACTAAACAAACACTTCTCAGAAGAAGATATACAATCAATCAACAAATAAATGAAAAAATGTTCAACATCTCTAGCAATTAGAGAAATGCAAATCAAAAGTACTCTAAGATTTCATCTCAATCCAGTCAGAATGGCAGCTATTAAGAATACAAACAACAATAATTGTTGGCTAGGATGTGGTAAAAGGCACACTCATACACTGCTGGTGGGAATGCAAATGGGTGCAGCCAATATGGAAAGCAGTATGGAGATTCATGGGAAATCTAGGAATGGAACCACCATTTGACCCAGCTATTCCACTTCTAGGTTTATACCCAAAAGACTTAACAACAGCATACTACAAGGAAACAACTACATCCATGTTTATAGCAGCACAATTCACTGTGGAACCAACCTAGATGCCCTTCAGTAGATGAATGGATAAAGAAAATATGGTACATATACACAATGTAATATTATTCAGCATTAAAAGAGAATAGAATCATGGCATATACAGGTAAATGGATGGAGTTGGAGAATAGAGTGCTAAGTGAAGTTAGCCAATCCCAAAAAACCAAATGTTGAATGTCTTCCCTGATTTAAGGCTGCTGATTCATAATATAGTGGTGGGCGGGGCATGGGAGGATTAGATGAACTCTAAATAGTGCAAAGAGGAACAGGAGAGGGAGGGGAAGAGAGGTGGCATGGGGGTAGGAGAGAACGTGGAATGAGATGGACATCATTACCCTAAGTACATATATGAAGATAAAAAGGTGTGACTCTATTTTATGTACAACAGAGATATAAAAAATTGTGCTCAATATGTGTAATATGAATTGTAATTCATTCTGCTGTCATATATAGCAAATTAAATTTTTAAAAAATGAAAAACATGATTGATGACATCTGAAATCACCTTTTCCAGCCACCATTATAATCTTGATTCAGTGAAAGATCATCAATGGAAGCTTAAAATTCATCAGTTCAAAGTAACATGATATTTGCATTATCTTAGTACATTTTACAAGACAAGTAATAAACACAAAATGTAGAATAGTAGTTATTCAGGGAAGCACTCTGATAGGAACTACCTTAAAATATATCAGCTCAATTCACAATAGCCAAGCTATGGAACCAACCGAGATGTCTTCAACAGGTGAATGGATACAGAAAATGTGGTACATATCCACCATGGAATATTACTCAGCCTTATAGAAGAATGAAAATGACACTTGCTGATAAATGGATGGAAGTGGAGGTTATCATGCTAATTGAAATAAGCTGATCAGAGGGAGCGACATGAGAACCCCGCCATCATCCCGTGTTATAGTTTTGCTGATGGACTCTTCCCTCCCTTGCCCCACCCCATCAGGATGATATGAGACTTGAAAGAAGAGGATGCATACAGGATCACTAGGCAATGTTGAGCTGACATGGATCTGGGGCGAACAGTCTGGGCTTCTCAGAACACACACCGAGCTCGGATTGGCTGCATTCAAGCTCCTGTTCGCCTGCTTCTCATGACTCAGCACTAACGATCCCACCGAAATAACTGGTCGGCCCTTCTGAACTTACAGAGGTAAAAGCCAACCAAGCCTTCATAGGCAGTGGCCACAGGATTGAAACGGTGCTTGGGAGAGACAGTCAGGACCCACCCGTTGCATTGGTCACCCAGCAAAGGGAACGAACTGTCACCATTTGCATGGGATACCACCATGGCAGAGAACTGACGTCACGGGCGGAGGAGATAACTTCATTGAAACCAGCGGCAACAGGTGTGTAATCTCCTAGCCATCCCTCCCCACACAGCCGGGAAACCTTAAGGGTCCCTCCCAGCTCTCCCATAAGGGCCCCTCCCAGCTCTCCAGTGAGTGCAATAGCCAGACCGAGGGAATCAGGAGTGGTGTGGGACTCGCGGTGTGGAACTCCCGGCTACCGCTCCCACCAGTGCTGACAACTGAGGTCTCTTGCACTAGCTACCAGGGGCATGGCTACTGGAGGGCAAGCAAATTCGCTGGGGGTTCTCAGCCCCAAGCTCTACAAACTTAGGGTCTGAGGGAGGCAAACAGGGAGAGTGTGCCCAGGCATTCATGAAAACAGGGCTCCCAGGAGCAGCAGACCTGGCGTGTAGCCAGTATTGTGGTGATCATCACAGGTGAGTGGGGCCTGGCTTGAGGAAACAAAAGAGAAGGCCCTAGACACTCAGGATTGGAGACCTGCCCAGTCTGGGAGGAAGAGCTGCTGCACAGTGATTGGTTCCCACCTATTGAGAGGAGAAGCTTGGCCCAGTGGGCACAGCTCCACCTACTGGAAGATAAGTTAATCGGACTCTATGACTGCATTTATTATTATTATTATTATTATTTGGGGTTTTTTTCTTTCATTTTCTTTTTTTTTTGTTGTTGTTGTTCTTTAACTTTTTTAATGTTTTTAATTTGTTTTAATTTACTTTATTTTATTATTATTATTATTTTAAATTTTAATTTTCATTTTTATTATCATTATTATTTTTTTTTAAAAAAATTTTCTTTCTTTATTTTCTATTTTTTTTCTTTTGCCTTTTCATTTCTTTTCAATTTTCTTATTCCCCCTTCCTTGAACTCTACCTGCCTACTGTCATTCTCTTTAGTGACTTCTTCCCTTCCCTTCTAATATCTTCCCTCCCAAACATAAAATAAATTTATAAGAGTAAACAGTAACTCAGAAGTCAAACAGAACAAGAAGTAACATGAGCAACATAAAAAAGCAAGGAAGAAAAGGAGTACAAACAATGAAGAACAGCCTAAATATTCAGGAGGACCTAGAGTCATCAGAAAAATGGTCATATAAAGAACTCAAGGAATACCTTACACAGATGGAATGGAATCTTAAAGAGGATATGAGACAGCAAATCCAAACAGTGAAAGAACACATTGAAAATGAACTACATAAACAGATAAAAGAAGAAGTTAAGCATGTTTATCAGGAGATAGAGATTATAAAAAAATCAAACAATAATTCTAGAAATGAAGGAAATGATAAACCAAATTAAAAACTCAATTGAGAATATCACTAACAGAGTGGAGCAAGTAGAAGCCAGAACATCAGATAATGAAGACAAAATATATCATCTTGAAAAGAGTCTAGCCAACTCAGAAAGGCTGGTAAAAAAATCACAAGAAAAACACCTAAGAGTTATGGGATAACATAAAAAACCAAACTTACAAGTCATCAGGATAGAGGAAGGTACAGAGATTCTAACCAAGGGAATGAGTAACCTGCTGAATGAAATAATTACAGAAAACTTCCCAGAAATAAAAAAGGAAACGGATATACAAATTGTAGATGCATACAGGACATGGAGCACACAAAATCACAGTAGACCAACGCCAAGACACATTGTTATGAAGATATCCAATATACAGAACAAAGAGAAAATATTAAAAGCTACAAGAGAAAGGAGGCAGATTACATTCAGGGGTAAACCAATAAGGTTAACAACGGATTTTTTATCACAGACACTGAAAGCGAGAAGATCCTGGAACAACGTATTTCAAACACTGAAAGACAATGGATGCCAACCAAGAATTCTGTATCCAGCAAAATTAAGCTTCAGGAACAACAACAAAATAAAAATCTTTTATGATAAACAAAAGCTAAAAGAATTTGCAGCCAGAAAACCAGCATTGCAAAGTGTCTTGAGCAAAACACTACACGAGGAAGAAATGAAAAACAACAACCAAAACCATCAGTATGAAGTGCCTCGGTAATGACAGAGGGCGGGGGAAAAGCTAATCATGGAGAAACAAACTAAATTAAAAAAAAAAAGATAAATAATCAAACATGGCTGGCAGTACAAACCATATATCAATAGTAACTCTAAATGTTAATGGCTTAAACTCTCCAATAAAGCAACATAGGCTGGTAACATGGATTAAAAAAAAACAAATCCAACAATATGTTGCCTCCAGGAGACACATCTGATTGGAAAAGACATACACAGGCTGAAGGTGAAAGGTTGGGAAAAAATATACCACACACACGGTCCTCATAAGCAAGCAGGGATGGCCATCCTCATATGGAATAAAATTGACTTCAAGACTAAGTTAATCAAAAGGGATAAGGAAGGACATTATATACTATTAAAAGGAACCATTCACCAACAAGACATAACAATTATCAATATTTATGCACCAAATAATGGTGCTGTGACGTTAAAACAAATTCTCCTCAAGTTCAAGAATCAAATAGACCACAACACAATAATTATGGGTGACTTCAACACACCTCTCTCACCATTGGACAGATCCTCCAAACAAAAGTTGAATAAAGAAACTATAGAACTCAATATCACAATCAATAACCTAGACTTAACTGACATATATAGAATATATCAACCATCATCAAGTGGATATACTTTTTTCTAAGCAGCACATGGATCCTTCTTAAAAATAGACCATATTTTATGCCATAGGGCAACCCTCAGTAAATAGAAAGGGGTGGAGATAATACCATGCATTTTATCTGATCATAATGGAATGAAACTGGAAATCAATGATTAAAGAAGGAAGGAAAAATCCTACATCACATGGAAAATGAACAATATGTTACTGAATGATCAATGGGTTACAGAAGACATGAAGGAGGAAATCAAAAAATTCTTAGAGATAAATGAAAATACAGACACAACATATCGGAATCTATGGGACACAATGAAAGCAGTTTTAAGAGGGAAATTCATTGCCTGGAGGTCATTCCTCAAAAAAAGGAAAAACCAACAAAGAAATGAGCTCACACTTCATCTCAAAGCCCTAGAAAAGGAAGAGCAAAACAACAGCAAATGTAGCAGAAGGCAAGAAATAATTAAAATCAATGAAATTGAAACAAAAGAAACTATTGAAAAAAGTCAACAAAACTAAAAGTTGGTTCTTCAAAAAAATAAATAAGATCGACAGACCCTTAGTCATGCTAACAAAGAGGAAAGAGAACTCAAATTACTAACATACGGGATGAAAAAGGCAATATCACAACAGATGCTATAGAAATACAGAAGACAATTAGAAATTATTTTGAAAATCTATATTCTAATAAAATAGAAGATAGTGAAGACATCGATAAATTTCTTAAGTCATATGATTTGCCCAGACTGAGTCAGGAGGATACACACAATTTGAACAGACCAATATCAATGGATGAAATAGAAGAAGCAATCAAAAGACTACCAACCAAGGAAAGCCCAGGACCAGATGGGTATACAGCGGAGTTTTACAAAACCTTTAAAGAAGAATTAATAACAATACTTTTCAAATTATTTCAGGTAATAGAAAAAGAGGGAGTTCTGCCAAATTCATTCTATGAGGCTAACATCACCCTGATTCCGAAACCAGACAAAGACACCTCAGAGAAAGAAAACTACAGACCAATATCTCTGATGAACCTAGATGCAAAAATCCTCAATAAAATTCTGGCGAATCGGATACAAAGGCACATCAAAAAAATTGTGCACCATGATCAAGTAGGATTCATCCCTGGGATGCAAGGATGGTTCAATATACGGGAATCAATAAATGTTATTCACCACATCAATAGACTTAAAGATAAGAACCATATGATAATCTCGATAGACGCAGAAAAAGCATTCGACAACGTACAGCATCCCTTTATGTTCAAAACATTAGAAAAACTAAGGATAACAGGAACTTACCTTGACATTGTAAAAGCAATCTATGCTAAAACTCAGGCTTGCATCATTCTGAATGGAGAAAAATTAAAGGCATTCCCTCTAAAATCTGGAACAATACAGGATGCCCTCTATCACCACTTCTATTCAATATAGTTCTCGAAACACTGGCCAGAACAATTAGACAGACGAAAGAAATTAAAGGCATAAAAATAGGAAAAGAAGAACTTAAATTATCACTATTTGTGGAAGACATGATTCTATACCTAGAAGACCCAAAAGGGTCTACAAAAAAACTACTAGAACTAATAGATGAATTCAGCAAAGTGGCAGGATATAAAATCAACACGCATAAATCAAAGGCATTTCTGTATATCAGCCACAAAACTTCTGAAATGGAAATGAGGAAAAACACTCCATTCACAATATCCTCGAAAAAAATAAAATACTTGGGAATCAACCTAACAAAAGAGGTGAAAGATTTATACAATGAAAACTACAGAACCCTAAAAAGAGAAGTAGAAGAAGATCTTAGAAGATGGAAAAATATATCCTGTTCATGGATAGGCAGAACTAACATCATCAAAATGGCGATATTACCAAAAGTTCTCTATACGTTTAATGCAATGTCAATCAAAATCCCAACGGCATTTCTTGTAGAAATAGATAAAGCAACCATGAAATTCATATGGAAAAATAAAAGACCCAGAATAGCAAAAGCAATTCTAAGCAGGAAGTGTGAATCAGGCGGTATAGCGATACCAGATTTCAAACTATATTACAGAGCAATAGTAACAAAAACAGCATGGTACTGGTACCAAAACAGGTGGGTGGACCAATGGTACAGAATAGAGGACACAGAGACTAATCCACAAAGCTCCAACTATCTTATATTTGATAAAGGAGCTAAAAGCATGCAATGGAGGAAGGATAGCATCTTCAACAAATGGTGTTGGGAAAACTGGAAATCCATATGCAACAAAATGAAACTGAATCCCCTCCTCTCACCATGCACAAAAGTTAACTCAAAGTGGATCAAGGAGCTAGATATCAAATCAGAGACTCTGCGTCTGATAGAAGAAAAAGTTGGCTCTGATCTACATATTGTGAGGTCGGGCTCCAAATTCCTTAATAGGACACCCATAGCACAAGAGTTAATAACAAGAATCAACAAATGGAACTTACTTAAACTGAGAAGTTTTTTCTCAGCAAAAGAAACAATAAGAGAGGTAAATAGGGAGCCTACATCACGGGAACAAATTTTTACTCCTCACACTTCAGATAGAGCCCTAATATCCAGAGTATACAAAGAACTCAAAAAATTAGACAATAAGATAACAAATAACCCAATCAACAAATGGGCCAAGGACCTGAAAAGACACTTCTCAGAGGAGGACATACAATCAATCAACAAGTACATGAAAAAATGCTCACCATCTGTAGCAGTCAGAGAAATGCAAATCAAAACCACCCTAAGATACCATCTCACTCCAGTTAGATTGGCAAACAACAACAAGTCAAACAACAACAAGTTCTGGTGAGGATGTGGGGAAAAGAGTACTTTTGTACATTGCTGGTGGAACTGCAAAAACAGTATGGAGATTCCTGGGAAAGCTGGGTATGGAACCATCATTTTACCCAGCTATTGCCCTTCTTGGACTATTCCCTGAAGACCTTAAAAGAGCATACTACAGGGATACTGCCACATCAATGTTCATAGCAGCACAATTCACAATTGCTAGACTGTGGAACCAACCCAGATGCCCTTCAATAGATGAATGGATTAAAAAAAATGTGGCATTTATACACCATGGAGTATTACACAGCACTAAAAAATGACAAAATCATGGAATTTGCAGGGAAATGGATGGCACTAGAGCAGATTATGCTTAGTGAAGCTAGCCAATCCCTAAAAAACAAATACCAAATGTCTTCTTTGATATAATGAGAGCAACTAAGAACAGAGCAGGGAGGAAGAGCAGGAAGAAAAGATTAACATTAAACAGAGACATGAGGTGGGAGGGAAAGGGAGAGAAAAGGGGAATTGCATGGAAATGGAGGGAGACCCTCATTGTTATACAAAATTACATATAAGAGGTTGTGAGGGGAATGGGAAAAAAAACAAGGAGAGAAATGAATTACAGTAGATGGGCTAGAGAGAGAAGATGGGAGGGGAGGGGAGGGGGGATAGTAGAGGATAGGAAAGGTAGCAGAATACAACAGTTACTAATATGGTATTATGTAAAAATGTGGATGTGTAACCCATGTGATTCTGCAATCTGTATTTGGGGTAAAAATGAGAGTTAATAACCCACTTGAATCTAACGTATGAAATATGATATGTCAAGAGCTTTGTAATGTTTTGAACAACTAATAAAAAAAAAAAGAAATAAGCTAACCCCAGAAAACCAAAGGCCAAATGTTCTCTCTGATATGTGGATACTGATTCACAATAGACAGATTTGGGCCGGGTTCAAGTAGTGGTTCACTGGATTAGACAGGTGAGTGAGGGGAAGGAAAGGGGGATAGGAATGGGAGAGATAGTAAAATGATTCAGACATAACATTAGTATGTTCACATACGAATATGCAACCAGTGTAACTCCACAAGAATGGGAATTTATACTCCATGTATGTATGATATGTCAAAATTCACTTTACTGTCATGTTTATTTAAAAAGAACAAATGAAAAATTTTTAAAGAATAAAAAATAGAGAAATTATCATTGCCAGAAATAAGAGTAATATGCCTGAAGTGCTCACAGGTATGATGTACTAAGAACTCAGCATGTGCTTTGTTATTTTAAGAAAGAACACAAGACAAACTCAAACTGAAGGATATTGAAAAAAACTGCATTCTATTCTTCAAAACTATAAATAATATAAGTAAACAAACCAAAAAAATAAGTTTTCACATATGAAAGGGGGCTAAAAATATGATAGGTAATCACAACACATGATTTTAGATTTTCTTTCGGTTAAAGATCATTAATTGACAGGTGAAAACACAATAAAGTATTCTATCACTGTTAATTTTCTTTTTTGATAATTGCACTATGGTTATGTTTTGGGCAGAAAAGTACAGACAGAAGACTGCAATTTACTCTTGATTGCTTCAGAGAAAAACTTTCCACAAATAATCTAGAAACAAAGGTAAAGCAAATATGGTCAGATGTTCATATTTGTGGGACCTTGGTGAAAGATATCCAGGAATTCTAGGTACTATTCTTGTAAACTTTCTGTAGAGTGGAATTATTTTGATAACAATTTTTTTTCTTTCATTCTTGATTTTGTTTCGTAGGAGATTCCAACTAATAATCTGGCAAATACAGTTAACCGTTATTTATATTGAATAGAATCAGAAAGTACTGATGTCCAAAATTTAAAACTAAAGTCTGTGGAATGTAAGGAGATGTAATATTCTGTCCTACATCCACTATTATGCAATGTTTGACCTAGAAAGCAACCACTAAATTATTTTTTAAAAAAAATTTTAATTGACCACTAAATTCTTGATAAGCATTGTTCATACAACTGGGAAATTGCTGAGTTATAAATAAAGCCTAGAGTTTTTGACTGTACTATGTGACAGGGCAATTAGAATTCGGCAAGTTTGATTTCATGATGGGAAATTTCTCTCCTGAGAAGCAGCATAGTTTGGTGACTTAGACAACAATAGAGACAGTAATGAGACATGTTCTGTAACCATCTCTACTGCCTAGTGTGTGGCTTTGGAAAAGTATTTTCCATCTCTAATTTTTAGGATAATGATTTTCCACCTATTTTCATTTATTTTAACAAAGAGTAACTTTAAGCCAGGGCCAATGGGGGCACTCCTATAATCCCACCGTCTTGGAAGGCTGAGGCAGGAGGATCATAAGATCAAAGCCAGCAAATTAAGCAAGGCCCTAAGGCAACTTAGCAAGACTCAGTCTCTAAATAAAATATTGAAAAATGCTGGGGATGTGGCTCAGTGATTGAGTGCCCCTGATTTTAATCCTTGATACAGTAAAAAAAAAAAAAAAAAAGCAATTAAGATGGTTTAACAGTAAAACAGAAATTTTAAAGTAAAACTATTTACATCTGACCCATAAATGCAGCTCAGACAAGTACTCTATTTGTCAAAATCAATTACAAATTGACTATCAAATTTGCAGATATGCAAACAATGTATATAGAAGTATAAATTAATATATGCTTTCTGAAGGATAATATAACAATATGTCTTTAAGTGTATACTTATTTGTATACATTTTCTTTAACAGTCCCATGGATGGAAAAGTGCTATAAAAATAATCAAATAAGTACTAAAAGTTATAGAGACAATGAATTTCATCCTAACTCTATGTTAATTAAAAAACTGATCTAAATTTTAATAATAGTGGATTGCTTAAGTATATCTATAGAATGGAAAAGAATATAAACATTAAAATAGAACAATATTTCCCCCAAACTTGTATTAAGAAACAAGTATTAAGAAACAATCCTTAAAAGTATTCTAAGAAAAGCGTATTTAGGATCTGATTAATTATGTGAAGTTAAATACTTATTTAGAATGTGCAAGAACTCTAAAATATGGTCATTTTTTAACTCTTGTATTTCTTCATATAGAAGGAAGCAAGAAATATTATAATGGAGTGCTTCAAAATGTAACTTGAACTTGAACCCTATTTTTGTAAATAATTTTTCAAGATCTCATGGAACAGAGTTAGTAGAATGATGCGTGATAAATATAGAAAATTTAAGGCTGTAATTAACTATATACATAATCAAAATGTTTATGCTAAAATATAGAGAAATAATATACATATATGTATATGTGTATGTAACTGCACACATATATGTATATGTACATATATGTGTTTAACTAGAAGTATATGCCAGAAATTAACAATCCTGGCATAAGAAATGAAATGTAGACAATATTTTTTTTTCTCATGTGTAGTTTAGAATTTTTTCTATAATCCAAATAAATCACATTATTACAAATATTTTCTTATGTTACTAATGCTTTTGATCTTTCTAACCTCTGGTTCTTTTTATTCCATTACTCTAGTTTTTCCATCTTTAGACTCCATATCCTAAAATCAACCTCTTCAAATTTATTTTAAAATTAATTAAAAATTGGCTATCAAATTAGCAACTATGCAAACAATTTGTCAAAACCATTTTAAAAACAATTAAAAATTGACTTAAACTCCACATCCTAAAATCAACCACTTAGTGTTATTTTGGAACTAACTGAAAAAAAAATTCTGTCAGTGTTTCTTCTTTATAACATCCTTTACTCTGTTTCTGTATTCATTTATTTCACATCTGGTCAATTTGGTTTTCCTTACCCAACTTCCACATATGTAGCCTCACCTCTCCTCCAGGTTTTTGTGTTTCTATAACATGTTGCCAGACACAGCTGCCAAAGTCATCTTGCAAATATATTGCTTTGACCACATCACTTCCTCCTTCACATCCTTCAAAGATGGTATTTCTTTGCACATGAAATTCAAATTATTCATATACACTTCAAATAGCCTTTATCTGCGCATATATTTCATGATATTGCTCATCTATTTGCTCTGCTTCTTTTTTTTGCTTAATATGTCCCAATATTAAAATAACAAAATATCATGTTCATGTTAATATTACTTTAATATTTTTTAAAAAAGTGTTTTCTTTGCTTTCTGCTAAGTGATTTTTTTTCAAGTTTTATGTTTCCTTAATAACAGGAGGAAATGACTGCAACATTTATTGAGTGTCAGTTATATATATATGTATAGGACACCAAACAAGTTATTACATATCATCCCTTTTAGTTTAATTGAAAATTAAGTAATTCTAAGTTAAAGTACAAAGATTACTGAAATAGGAATGCAAAAATTTCTGATAAAGTCCAATTTCTGTCATTTTCTTTTTTCCTCCAAGCTGTTTGACTACCATTTTACTGGCAATAGATTTTTGTTCCTATAAGTAGGCTAAGGAGTAGGAAGCATGGCTTCTCTTTGCTATCTCCCAGATGAATCCCCTAGTTTATTTACTTATTTATTTATTTTGGACTGGGGATTAAACCAGAGTGCTATACCCCTGATCCACATCACCAGCCCTATTTTGTATTTTATTTAGAGACAGGGTCTCACTGAGTTGCTTAGGGCCTCCCTAAATTGCTGAGGCTAGCTTTGAACTCCCCATCCTCCTGCCTCAGCCTTCCAAGCCACTGGGATTACAGGCATGTGCCATGGCACCCAGCTCCTGTTGTCTGCTTTTAAGCTAACTTCTGTAGCAAATTATTGTAATTTTTTCCCCAAATGACTATACATGTTACCATGACAGAGGGCTTAAACTTGTTATTTTTTTGTTTTTAGAAATATATTTAGTTGTAGATGGACAGAATACCTTTTGTTTATTTATTTATTTATTTTTTATGTGGTGCTGAGGATCGAACCCAGTGCCTCACCTGGACAAGGCAAGCACTCTGCCACTTAGCTATAAGCCCAGCCCCTAAACTTATTATATTAAATAAGGGAGGTTAATATCAATGAAAGAACAAAACTGCCACAACCTACTATTAATATCACATCAAAAAGTAAGACATTGTAATACCAAAAGAAAAGTTGAAAGGGCTTAATTCCCTGAATTAGAATCCTACTCTTTACTTAGATGAAGAATTGGCAACCTTATACCAATATATCTTAGAATCAAAGGTGAAAAGAAAACGATATGCACACCGAAATGCAAGACAATAAACCCACAGCCTAATCTTTTTACTTTATCATTTTATATCACATTGAGTTGCTTTCTTAATACGTTTCTTAGTCTGAGGCTCTCTATTCTATACCAAATATAAATAATCTGAATTCCATTTGCCCCAAGACACAATTTTATTAAAACCCAGTTATACTGGTCAACAACGAACCACCATCAAAGGTGTGACTTAGATAACAGAAATGATGTACGGTCTTACCCTTCTGTAGGCTAGAAGTCCCTGCTCAGTGTCAACACATGGGTTTATCTTCTTTGCTTCTTCTTTGCATGTTCCCACCTTGTTGCTGTGTCATATGGTCTTTTCTCTGTGCATGTGCATCCCTATCGTCTTTTTATACATTGGAATTTACTCTTCTTGTAAGGACAAAGGTATAATTGGATTAGGATCCATCTCAAGGACCTCATTTTAGTTTAGTCACCTCTTTAGATGCCCTATCAGTTAAATATATTCATATTTTGAGATACTCAGAGTAAAGGCTTCTATATATTTGTTTTGGAGAGACACAATTCAACCCATAAAAACTGGGAACATCACAAATATAAACTCCTACTTACGATTTTTACTTTCTCAACAGATCAGCTGTTTCAGTCCAGGTGATATTAAGAATGAAAAATTAGAAGATCTTAGTTGAGACCTCTGAGGCAAGAATATATTTGATTCTTGTATTGACTATTACACTTTTAGTTATTAACAATTATTTGTCAGTTTCTTTAATATTAAGAAAATAATTGGAGTTTTTTCCAATTTTCATTTTATGATTTAGTGGGCTCCAGACTCTAGCAATGATATGCAAGTGACACAGAGATTTCAGGGTGCTTTTCCCTTCACATTTTTCTATCTGGGATCTTGCATGGAAAACTGGAAGATTACTGAGCACAGAAAGACAGAGGAAGGCTTGTATTTAAAATGCACACGCAAGATGTATCTAAGTATCTACTTCAAGATGAAATTTTTATTTCTCTGTTCACTTTTTTTTTCCAAAAAGCTACAAAACAGGCTTATATGTTTGCCCTCTTGAGAGAGGAGATTTATTTATCTTGAAGGTTTAGTAGATCTGACTTCTTAGTTGTAAGCAACAGAAAGCAACTCTGCATTATATGAGCAGAGAGGTTATTCAGCCAATTCACTGAATTGAGGCTGAAGAGCTTGGCTCACAGAAGCCGCTCTTACCAGTATTATACAGCCAATCTGCTGCAGCTGCAGGCTTGTTAATTCTGCTACTGCCCACCCAAACCATCTTGTCATCACAGAATCTTCTGCAGTGTTCTTACCTCCACTATCCACATGCTCAGTGTTCAATGTCCCTGGCACAAGTGTCTTACTGGTGAAGCTTCAGACAAGTGCTAGTATTATAGCTGAAGAAAGATGCAGTTACTTCATCTATGTGATGGAAGTGGCACTGGAAATCATCCTTTTATCAAGAACTCACTAGTAATTCCACCCAAGTACTCTAGGGAAGCAGGTTCTATGCTGAGGAACTGGTAATACTGCGTTGGTCACAGTGCCTAGTAAGTTCCCCATGAGGGCCTGGGGACATGGGAGGGATACTCTCTTGGTAGGCTAAATTTCAATTCAAAATTTTGGGGAAAATTTTCAAATTTCAATTTAGCAGAAAACAAAAGGATTCAAGTATAATAGATTTTTCTAACTAATAGCGATAGAGCTCCTTCCCTGCCCCCTTTCTGTTTTTCTTCATCTTTTGGTGGTGGTTTCTGAAAAGTAACGTGAGTTTATTTCAAGTAGTACGTAGGTTCTAGATGGAACATAGTTGTCTTAATGTGTTTGGGCTGTTATAGCAAAATATTAAACTGGGAAGTCTACCAACAACATAAATTTATATCTCGAACTTCTGGAATCTGGAAGCCCAAGGTCAAAGTGCTGGCAATTGTGGGGTCAGCTGAGGGCTGCTTTCTGGTTCGGAAATGGCACCTGTGTCTTCTGTGGTGGAAGGGCAAATGGGTCTTTGAGGCCTCTTTCACAAGGACACCAGTCCCACGATGAGACTCCATTCTCAGGACCTTATCCCAAATGTCCCATCTCCTAAAGCCATCATTGGCAATTAGGTTTCAACATATGAATTTTGGAAAAACACAAACATTGAGACTAGCATAATGGTAAAATAGTAGAAAGAGAAGTCTTATTTATTGCTTATTTGAGCCAGAGTTTCAAAGAACCTGAGAATCCAACTTTGCCTTCATCACAAACCTCATTGGTCTAACACATAAATTTTGAAATCTAGAAATCTTGGATAATTTGTGATACTAAATACATACAGACTAGAAGTACATATTTTGGTGACTGCTACATCAAGGCTATTTAAGATTAATATACCAAATAATAAAAGGGATGATTGTCTTTACTTAAATAAATAATATTTTCCTAAATTCATGTAGGTTTTCCAGTGGTTATTGATGAGAAATATGAAATTAATATCTATTGGAAGAATAATATGATGCATAAACATTTACCCACTAACCAGAATTAATGTTTTTTAAAATAATTTTATTATATTTGCTTCATCTATTTTTATTCATTTGATAAAACATACTGTAGATAGATTTTAGACCCCTTCTCCATATCAACACTTTTTCTTCCTTTAAGGTAAGCATGATCATGAATTTTGTGTGTGTGTATGTGTGTGTGTGTGTGAATGCAATCTTTTTTTAATATATATATATATATATATATATATATATATATATATATATATATATATTCCCAAAGAGTATGTGGTACTTTTGTGTGTTTTGTTATAAATATACATAAATGGTATCATAAATTTTTACATTTTTACAATTCTTATACAATTCATTCACCACTTTGTTTTGAGATCGACTTTTAATATCTAAATTTTAGTTTATTTTAGATTGTTATTTTAGATTATATCCCATTTTATAAGTAGATATACCCCTTACTAATACAATTTTTTTTCACTAGCAATGCTACAATTAGTATTTTGTCCATATCTTTTTGTAAACATACCTGAGATTCTTCTGGAAATACAAAATTCTGGGCTTCAAGAGATGCATTTTTTTTTATCATTCTAGGTGATTACAAATTATCATCTATCCTGTATTGATTTTTTAAAATTACTCAAACACAAATTTATTTTTACATTATTCTTTTTACTTTTATATTAACAGAGAAAATTTTTTCTAATGTTTGAATGCAAGTTCAAGTTACTTTTTTTCTTCAGTATTGTAAGTTTGTATAATCATTTAATATGCCAATCTTTTCACTTCTCTTTAGAGTAAGTTGGTTATATAACCATAGTCCCTTTTGGAAGTCCTGGGACAATTCTTCATCAGAAAAATAAAAAACAGATTTTCTCTTGGAAAAAGTATCTCCAAATTTACCAGCACAAATTGGCTGAGCCAGGAGCATTCCTATAAAAGTTTGGAAAAACAAAACCTATTAAAATTACTAAAGTTAGACAAAAACCTCTTAGTTATGAATTCTAAAATTATTTTAAGAATTAAATAGGACGGAGTGACTCATTATCCCCCCCCACCCCCGCAAAGAATCATTAATTAGATTTGAAGGAGAATTTTCACAATGGCTACTACTTGGAGATATGTGTGTATAAAAAAGTAGGTAGCTAGGTAGATAAACTGATTTATCTACATCCAGATTTATATGCTATTGGCCTGCATGTCCATGAGTTTTCTTTTTCCTATTCAAGTAAAAAACTTTCTATTTTATCCTATAGCTCACATCTATTTGATCAAGAACAGGACAGATAGAGTAGCAATGTGAGTTTACCAGTATTTCTGTTGGATTCTGAAAATAAGATATATCTATTTTACAACATGGCTGACTTTGTGATCTTGATTATCTAATAAAAATGTTGAGGGTGTTCATTATCACTGGGGAATCTGTCATCAATCAGTATACAGTCTTCTTTTTTTCCTTCTCTTTTATGAAATGATTTTCTAAATATAAATTTTACTAAAGCAGAGTGGATAAGTGAATTCATACATCTCTCCTCCTGGAATTTTAGATGTAAAACAGGAAAATAGGTTTAAGTGTGTGTGTGTGTGTGTGTGTGTATGTGTGTGTGTGTGTGTGTGTGTGTGTGTGAGAGAGAGAGAGAGAGAGAGAGAGAGAGAGAGAGAGAGAGAGAGAGAGAGAGAGAGAAGAATCATTCTGAAGGAAAGGAAATTCCTCCTTACAAGGCAAAGATCTTAGCTGGTTAGCAGCCAAATATATTCTGCACACTCAGACAAAGGAGGTATTTGAGGTCTAGAGGTAGATTTCTCTGGGGAAAGTAAAGTGGTTTTGTTAATGTAAAGAAAAATATATTTGATTTGAATATTTGTGTGTTCCTACTTGTGCAGTGTATTGACCTTTGTTGCAACTCTATTATAGAATTTTGCCCAAATTCTGAAGGTAAAGTTTCTAATAGTTGAGTTTTCCAGAAATCAGAATGCGATGGGATTCGTCCTATTTTGCTGAACTCCCTATAGATGGTGGTATTTAAGATTATTTGAAGTAACAATTTGCCTAAGTGTGATATATAAGTTAACCTTAACCAAATTATGATTTGAATCAAGAACAAATTAACAGTTATTTTCAACCTGGTAAACACAAAGACAGATTCTCTTTATCTCTCTCTTTCACTTAAGTTCTCTCTCTCTCTCTCTCTCTCTCTCTCTCTCTCTCTCTCTCTCTCTCTCTCTCACTCTCCACCCCCCCCACCTGAAAAGCAAAGGTTTCCCTTCCCAGGTAAGTCTGTTGTTTAAGTACTTTAAATCCTCCTAACTGTGATCTAGTTGAGGCCTTCTTGCTTAAAATTAATCACTTCTTTTCCACCAAAATTGAACAAACTATTCATTCAATTTTATAATGTTTCAACATGTACCTTAGAAATGATTAGGTAAGGGAATCCAATTCCAAATCAACTACCAAAACCTATTAAAGTGTGCTTGGTTGCACATTTTGGCTTTGTATGAATAACATGCTCCAGAGAATTGAAGAACAAAAGCAACATGAACTCTGAACTGAGTGAGATACAGGGTTGTGGTTGGAGATTTCTTGTGTAGTCCATTCAGAACACCACATGGTAGCCAAAGTTTTGCTGATGCATCTGTCATAGATCAGCACTTTTTGGATATTAAAGGGACAAAGAAGCTCAGAAGTATTGAATCTGGAAACTTTCAGGAGTTCAAGGCCAATTGAAGAGAGCTATTTAGAAAAATGCATCATAGGTAGGTTGGGGTTCTTGATATTTAATTAGTACTGTTGGGATTTCACTCCTACAATGCACAATCTGCCTTTCTGATATAAAGTAGGAAAATTTATAAAATAAATATTGATGGTTTATTCAGCTTAGGATTTCAGCTTGTGAGGGCTAACAGAAAGCCAAACAACCTAGAAATAGTGGATTTTGGCACAGACAGGAAGAAAAGGACTGCTGAGTGATTGACAGCTGAGATTCTGAGGAAAAAACACTCCAGTTTCCTTTAAAAAGGCATAAATAATATTCTGACTATTTAAGCACATCCTGCAATTTTCAAGTTTTAAGTATAAATTGAGCAAAAGAATAACACAAATAAATTTAAAAGTATAGTTCAAACCAAGAAAATCGGATTTCTTAATATTCAGATTATAATTCTACACTACCAAAAGTTTTATGTTCTATTTGAAAAAAAATTCAAGGCTGTATACTGTACAGATCAAGGTGAAAAATCTTTGACAAGAGCAAGTTGTATTGGTATCATGCAAACTGTTCCTGAATTTATGCATATTTGACCATTGGACCTTTAACCTTTAAGAAGTTCTATTGGGTAGGAGAAAAAGGCAGAGTAGAAGAAGGGTGTGATTCTCAGTTTCTGTGGTTCCGGATTCAAGCAGTGGGATATGCTTCCCAGTGACGTGGGTGATAGAAGGAATACACTGCAATTCAATGTCAGAATTAAAAAGACAGACTTGGGTGCTTTGGAGATGGAATGGGAAAGAATACCTTGAGAAATTATCTAATAATGCCACAACACTGGTCTACTGAAGAAGGGAGGAATGTCCTAAGTAGAAAGAAAGAGTGAGTCTGTAAAGAAAATTTGGCACCAGGGAACCCATGGAAGAGAGGGATGGGCTTAACTTGAGTTAAGCCATTCCTTCTGTTACAATATTTAATGGGACACTTAGCATAGTAGACATCAGACAGTGATTCTCATGCAGTATATTGATCACTGCTTTTGTTGCTTATTTCTCTTTTTTTTCTGAGAGGGGCTGGGAAACTAATTCACTGAGTTCACAGGGTAGAGACTCTGCAGCTGAATCCACCACAACTCAGCAAAAGGACAGTGTGCTTTCCTGCACACACAAGCCAAAACTACGTAAACTTCAAAAATACTTTCATGCATAGAATAGGAAAGACTAAAACTCCAAATAAAGGACTAGGCCCCAATAAGAACAACTAGAGGGGCACAGCAGAAGCCACTGTTAGAAACATACTCCTGCAGAAAAATCATAGAAATATTACAAAACAATGACTCAGAAAAACTTACAATGTTATAGGAGCTCTACATGAGGGTATAAGATCAGAAATTCCATATTGGCAAACTGAGAAGCATTGGTGGTCGAAACTAACTCTTGGATTACAGTAAGCCTACATGTTGAAGTTAAGATGTGCCAACAACACAGGTCTTATTACAAAGGAGAGAACTGCACACCACGGTATCCTCACAAAATCCCAGGACTTCATCTCAACAGATGAAGAAATCTAAGACCACTGAAAACATAATCAACCAGGTGAACAAATCTCCCCACAGCCCTTGCAAAATTAACAATCCTCCAAGGAAGAAACACACACACGGAAGGGGATGAAGTTTCAGAGAAATATTTTTAAAAATTGATTATTAAAATGATTAATGAATTAAAGAAAATCTGGTCAGGAAATTAAGAGAGCATATGCTGAAGGTGGAAGACCCTTTCAGTAGAGAGAGAGATTTTGAAAATAAACCAACCACAACTCCTTGACATGAAAGACACAATGAATCAAATGAAAATCCACTTGAAAACATCACCAACAAATTATATTATGTACAAAATTCTGTTTTGTATATCTTCAGGCCTCAAAGACAGGATTTAGGGAAAAAAATAAAAATAAAGGACCATGACCAGGATACATAAAATCTCTGAGTCATTCAACAACTGAACTTAAGACTCATCAATTAAAAGAGGGCACAGAATCATAGTCTAATAGCATAAGAACTCTTCCAGTGAATTAATAGCAGAAAATTTTCCAGACATTTGCAATGAGATGAATATAATCATACAGGATGAATATGGAATCCAAAATAGATAAAATCATAAAAGAATCTCTCTGTGACATATCATAATCAAAATACGTAACACAGAGAATAAGGATAGAGTATTTACAAGTCAAATCATCTACTTGCTCATGAAAATATCCTATATCTAGAGACCCATAAACTCCACTAAAAGACTTTTAGAGGTAGTAAACAAATTTAACAAAGAAGCAGGATACACAGTCAATATACAAAAATCAATAGCTTTTTTATACTACACAATGAGTTGACCAAGAAAGAAAAGTACTCCATTTACAATAATCTCAAAAAATTAAGAAAGATACTTAGGAGCAAACCTAATCACAGAGGTGAAAGACCTCTGAAATGAGAATTATAAACACTGAAAAAAATTATAAAACTTTTGAATTTTATCTTTTATATAAATAACTCAAAATAATTCAACACCACCAAACTGTAATAACCCACTCAATAAAAAATTATAAAAACACTGAAGAAGAATTATAAACATTGAAGACCTCTGAAGATGGAAAGAACTATCATATTCACAGATACATAGAATTAGTATCATCAAAATGACCATATTACCAAAAGCAGTCTACTGACTCAATACAATCACCATGAAAATATCAATGGACAGTCTTCACAAAACTAGAAACAGCAGTCCTATTCAAGAACACACGTCATTCCATTTTTCCATTTTGTAAAGTCTTCTTCAATTTCTCTCTTCAATATTCTGAAGTTTTTATTGTAGAGGTCTTTCACCTCCTTGGTTAGATTTATTCCCAAGTTTTTTGTTTACTTGCCTTTTTTTTTTGAGGTAATTGTGAACAGGATAGTTATTTTCATTTCTTTCCAGCAGATTCATCATTAGAGAATAGGAAAGCTATTTATTTATGAATGTTGATCGTGTATCCTACTACTTTGTGTTGATGCAGAATAGCCAAAGAAATCCTGAAAAGCAAAACCTGATCTCAAATTATACTACAGAACTATAATAACAAAAATAGCATGTTGTGGTATAAAAATCATATTAAGACCAATGGAATAGAATGGAAAACACAGAGACAAATCCACATAAATACATTCATTTGATCCTTGACAAACATGCCAAAAGCATATATTGGAGAAAATATAGCCTTTTAAATAAACTGTGCTGGAAAAACTGGATATCCATATGTAGACTATGAAACTAAATCCATACCTCTCACCCTGGATGAAAATTAACATGAAGTGGATCAAAGATCTAGAAATTAGACCAGGAACAGTGAAACTGCTAGAAGAAAGCAAAGGAGCAAAACATTGGCCCAAGCATAAACTTGCTTAATAAGATTCCCAATTCTCAAAAAATAAAACCAAGAATCAATAAGTGGGATAGCATTAAATTCAAAAGCTCAGAGCATAAAAAGAAAACTTTAGGAATGGAAGAGAATCTTTGCCAGCTACACTATGATCAGTGATTAATAACCAGAATATATAAAGAACTCAGAATAATTCAACACCACCAAACTTGCAATAACCCACTCAATAAATGCTTGAAATTAATGACGCTTGATAATTTAACTAACACCTTTATGTATTAACCATTTACTCCAAGACAGATAAGAAATCTGTCTTGTCTAATCTTCAGATGAGCAGAGGAAATTATAATTACAGAACTGAACAGAGTAAGCTATCTTAGTTTTCTTCACTCTATACTTCCTGATTAGAAATAATTTTATATATGCTGAAGAATAGCTGAAGAATATTCTTAAGAATCTGTCTTAAGAACCTCACTCCAATAACTTTCAATGTTTCTGTGAGAAGAATCACCACATTTTTTTTTGTCTAGGTGTGTTTAATGTTTTCAGAAGGTGAAGAACAAAATGTTGACATATTTAATGGATAAACCTACATTTTAATGTACAAAAGTGAATGGAGTTTGGGAGAAATCTTTCACTTAAATAGTAACACTTCTACTGCAAATTTTGAGATGGACCTGCTGAAAATATCGTGTATTGGGACAGAGGGAAGCCAGTAGATCACAAGTAAAAACTAAAGAGTTTTGAAGGCTAGTTCTGGGAGGAAGTATCATTTCAAACTCTAGAACAGCAACTACAAAGTTTCAATAAAATTGCTTATGTCTAAATCAGAGAAAATGAGGAAAAACTGCAATTTAGTACTGGGAAAATACCAGGGAGAGATTTAGTTTTAAAAATTTCTTTTGAGTTTTAAATTATTTAAAATTAAGAAAGTTGAGTCTGATTAGGTTTTCTGAGAAACTAGCATCTGTCATCTGTTAACAGGGAAATATTCATTTTGTTGAGGGGTCCCTGAGGCAATCTGGACTAAGGAGGATTATTCGGTGAAACAGACCATTCCAGTTACTATTTCTTTTTCCATAAATATTGTCTTTTATCTTAAAAAATGCATAGATATTCAGTTATGTGATTCACTAGTAAAACATTATAAGAGTAAGATTTAAAAAAAATACATTCCATATACATCATATATCTTTCCCTGAAATGAAATTTGAAATTCATGTCATATTCCATGACTCTATAATCATTAAATATGTAATATATACATAGAGCATTTATGGAGAAATTACATTTATGAATACATTTTAAAGCTTCACTCATATAATAAAAATTCTGGGTTGTTTTCTGTCTCTTATATAGGTTTAGACATTTACCTGCAGGGTTAAAAAATTCTACATATATCCATTATTTACAGTCTTCCCAAAAACAAAAGTAGTTTCCATTGATGAATCCTTAGTGAGGATTTAATTAATTGATTAATTAATTAATTTAATTTTTAAATTTGTTTTAATTAGTTATACATGACAATAGAATGCATTTATGCACTTTTATATATCATACAAAGATGAGATATAATTTTATTTTTCTGAGTGTACATGTTGTAGAATCATATTGGTCATGCAGTCACATATATACATAAAGTAATAATGTCCATTTCATTTTACTGTCTTTCCTATCCCCACATCCCTTCCCTCCCCTCCCATCACTTCTCTCTACCTAATCTAAGGTAATGCTCTTCTTCCCTAGTGCCCCCTGCCCTGTTGTGAATTAGCATCTACATATTAGAGAAAACATTCCGCTTTTGGTTTTGTGGGATTGATTTATTTTTGCTTAGCGTGGTATCCTCCAACTCCAAACATTTACTGGCAAATGCCATAATTTCACTCTTCTTTAAAGCTGAGTTATATTTCATTTCTTTATCCATTCATCTATTAAGGGACACCTAAGTTGGTTCCATAGTCTAGCTATTGAGAATTGAGCTGCTATAAACACTGATGTGGCTGCATCATTATAGTACACTGATTTTAAGTCCTTTGGTTATAAACCAAGGAGTGAGATAGCTAGGCCAAATGATGGTTCCATTCCCGGTTTTCTGAGGAATCTCCATACTGTTTTCCATAGTAACTGCACCAATTTGCAGTCCTACCAGCAATGTATGAGTGTACATTTTTCACCACATTCTCGCCAATATTTATTACTGCCTGTATTCTTGATGACTGCCATTATGACAGGAGTCAGATGAAATCTTAGAGGAACTTTGATTTGTATCTCTCTAATTGCTAGGGATGTTGAACACTTTTTTATATTTGTTGATCAATTGTACTTCTTCTAATATGAAGTGTCTGTTCAGTTCCTTAGCCCATTTATTGATTGGGTTATTTGTTTTTGTTTGTTTGTTTGTTTGTTTTTGGTGTTCAGTTTTTTGAGTTCTTTATATATCCTGGAGATTAATGCTTTATTGGAGGTGCATGTGGTAAAGATTTTCTCCTAATCTGTAGGCTCTCTCTTTACATTGTTAGTTATTTCCATTGCTGAGAGAAGCTTTTTTAAAATTTGAATCCATCCCATTTATTGATTTTTTAATTTTACTTCTTGTGCTTTAGGAGTCTTGTTAAGGAAGTCAGATCCTAGGCTGATGTGGTAAAGATTTGGACCTACTTTTTCTTCTATTAGGTACAGGGTCTCTGTTCCAGTGCCTAAGACTTGATCCACTTTGAGTTGATTTTTGTGCAGGATGAGAGATAGAGGTTTAATTTCATTTTGCTATATATGGATTTCCAGTTTTTCCAGCACCATTTGTTGAATAGGCTATCTTTTCTCCAGTTAATGTTTTTGGCACCTTCTCTAGTATGACATAACCATTTTTATGTGGGTTTGTCTCTGTCCTCTATTTTATACCATTGATTTACAAGTCTATTTTGGTGTCAATACCATGCCATTTTTGTTGCTATAGCTCTGTAGTATAGTTTAGGTCTGATATTGTGTTGCCTCCGGGTTCACATTTCTTGCTAAAGATTGTTTTAGCTATTCTGGGTTTCTTATTTTTCCAAATAAGATTCATGACTGCTTTTTTTTATTTCTATGAAGAATGTCATTGGAATTTTAATGGGAATTGCATTGAATCTGTATAAAACTTTTGGTAGTAAGGCCATTCTGAAATATTAATTCTCCCTCTCCAGGAGCGTGGGAGACTTTGCATCTTCTGAGGTTTTCTTCAATTTCTTTTTTAGTGTTCTGTAGATTTCACTATAGAGATCTTTCACCTCTTTTATTAGATTGATTCCCAGGTATTTTATTATTATTTTTTTGAGGCTATTGTGAATGGAGCAGTTTTCCTAATTTCTCTTTCAATGGATTTGTCGCTGATATATAAGAATGCATTTGATTTATGGGTGTTGATTTTATGTCCTGCTACTTTGCTGAATTCATTTATTGGTTTTAGAAGTTTTCTGGTGGAATCTTTTGGATCTTCTAGATATAGAACTATGTCTTCAGCAAATAGTGTTAATGTGAGATCTTCTTTACCTATTTATATTCTTTAATTTCTTTCTTTTGTCTAATTGATTTGGCTATAGTTTCAAGGATGGTGTTGAATAGAAGTGGTGAAAGAGGACATCCATATCTTGTTCCAGTTTTTAGAAGGAATTCTTTCGATTTTTCTCCATTTAGAATCATGCTGGCTCTGGGTTTAGCATATATAGCTTGTACAATGTAGAGGTATGTTTCTAATATCCCTAGATTTTCTAGTGTTTTGAATATAAAGGTGTGCTGTGTTTTGTTAAATGCCTTTTTTTTTGCATCTATTGAGATGATCATATGATTCTTGTTTTTAAGACTATTAATATGATGAATTACATTCATTGATTTCCATATGTTATACCAACCCTGCAGCCTTGGATGAATCCCACTTGAATGTGGTACACTATCTTTTTAGTTGGTTTTTGTATGCAATTTGCCAGATTTTTATTGAGAATTTTTGCATCTATATTTATCAGGGATATTGGTCTGAAGTTTTCTTCCTTGATGTGTCTTTGTCTGGTTTTGGTATCAGGATGATATGAGCCTCATAGAATGTGTTTGGAAGGGTTCCCTCCTTTTCTATTTCATGGAATACTTTGAGGAATATTGGTGCTAATTCTTCTTTAAAAGTCTTGTAGAACTCAGCTGAGAATCCATCTGGTCCTGGGCTTTTTTTGGTTGGTAGGCTTTTGATGATGTTTTCTATTTCATTGCTTGAAATTGATCTGTTTACATCATGTATGACCTCCTAATTCAGTTTGGGTAGGTCATATGTTTCTAGAAATTTGTTGATGTCTTCAATATTTCCTATTTTATTAGAGTATAAATTTTCAAAATAGTTTCTAATTATCTTCTGTATTTCAGATTTATCCTTTCTAATATTTCCTCCTGCATCTTATATTTCAATAATTCAAGTTTTCTCTCTTTTTCTCTTTATTAGCATGGCCAGGGGTTATCTATTTTATTTATTTTTTCAAAAAAACAACTTTTTGTTTTGTCATTTTTTCTTTTATTTTGATTTCATTAATTTCAGCTCTGATTTTAATTACTTCCTGTTTTCTACTGGGTGTTGATTTGTTTTTCTTTTCCTAGGGCTTTAAGATATAGTGTTAGGTAACTTATTGACTTTTATTCTTTTAATGAATGCACTCAATGCAATAAACTTTCCTCTAGAACTGCCTTCATAGTGTCCCAGAGATTTTGATATATTGTACCAGTGTTCTCATTTACCTCAAAGAATTTTTTTTATTTCATCCTGTATTTCTTCTACTATCTGTTCATTATTCATTGTGTATTATTTACACAGTAGTTACTGTAGCTTCTAATTTTAATTTTATTGTTGATTTCTAATTTCATTTCATTATGGTCTGATAGAATACAGGGTATTATCTCTGTTTTTTTTGTATTTACTTAGAGTTGCTTTGTGGCATAAGATATGGTCTATTTTAGAGAAAAAGCCATGTGCTGCTGAGAAGAAAGTATATTTGATTGTTGATGAGTGAGATATTCTATATATGTCTGTTAAGTCTAAATTATTGATTGTATTATTTAGTTCTATAGTTTCCTTATTTAGTTTTTGTTTGGAAGATCTATCCAGTAGTGAGAGAGGTGTGTTAAAGGCACCCAGTATTATTGTATTGTGGTCTATTTGATTCTTGAAATTGAGAAGGGTTTGTTTGATGTACATAGATGCTCTATTGTTTGAGGCATAAATATTTATAATTGTTATGTCCTGCTTATATTACTTCCCTTAAAAAGTATGAAATGTCCTTCTTTGTCTCTTCTGATTTATCTATTTTATCTGAAATGAGAATGGAAACCTCTGCTTGTTTATCCACTTCATATAAGTGATAAGTTTTTTCCCATACTTTCACTTTCACCCTGTGGATGTCTTTGACCAGAGGTGAGTCTCTTGAAGACAGCATATTGTTGAGTCTTGCTTTTTAATCCAATCTGCCAGTCTATGTCTTCTGACTGATGAATTTAGAGCATTAACATTTAAAGTTGTTATTAAGATCTGATTTGAACTCTCTGTCATTTTTATTTATTTCTGGTTTTTGATTTGTATTAGTTTCTAATGTGGTCAAATGTCCCTTTAGTATAGATCCTCCCTTTGCTGGTTTTCACTTTTTTTTTTCATTCCATCCTCATGGAATATTTTGCTGAGAATGCTCTGTAGTGTAGGCTTTCTAGTTGTGTCTTCTTTTAATTTTTGTTTATCATGGAATGTTTTAATTTCATCTTCAAATATGAAACTTAATTTTGCTGGATATAAAATTCTTGGTTGACATTCATTTTAATTAAAATATATTGTTGAAATATATTATTGGAGTATATTATTGAAATATATTATTTCAGAACCTCCTAGCTTTGAGGGTCTGCATTGAGAAATCAGTTGAGATCCAAATTGGTTTCCACCTATATGTAATTTGATTTTTTTCTCTCACAGGCTTTAAGATTTTATCTTTATTCTGTGTACTAGTCATTCTCATTATAATGTGTCTTGGTGTGGGTCTGCTGTAATTTTGTACATTTTGGGTTCTGTAAGCCTCTTGTACTTGATTTTCCATTCCATTCCTTAGGTTTGGGAAATTTTCTGCTATTATATCATTGAAAAATTGTTTATCCTTTTGGTTTGTTTCTCTGCTCTTTCATCGATTCCAATAACTCTTAAATTTGGTCTTTTCATATTATCCCATAATTCTTGGATATCTCTTCATGATTTCTTACTATCTTCTCCACATGTTCAACTCTACTTTCAAGACTGTATATTTTGTCTTCATTGTCTAAGGTTCTGTCTTCCACGTGGTCTGGTCTGTTAGCCATGCTTTCTATTGCATTTATAATTTGGTTTACTGATTTCTTCATTTTGAGAATTTCTGCTTGTTTTTTTTTCACAATCTCTAACTCTTTCATATCCTGTATTTTTTATTTGATTTCACTCCTTATACTATCCTTTATTTCACATATCAACTTAACTATATACAATATGAACTCCTTCTTGGACATTTCTTCTACTGTGTTATCAGTGGCTTCTGTTGTTGAAGCATCTTGGTTTGTTTGGGGTGCTTTATTCCCTTGTGTTTTTTTTCATGTTGTTAGGGTGTTTTCCCATCTAAAAGTATGGATCTAAGGCAGTATAAATTCTACCCTGTAGACCTATATTGTCCCTGAAGGTTTCCAATGCTTCACCTTTACTGGCAAGACCAATATCAACAGCACCCAGTGTACACAATACATAGTCTTAAACCTAATAGCTCCCACTAAGGCATTTATTGTTTTCTCTCATTAAACCAAAATGATGAGTTCAATAACTATCTATAGTACAAACAGAATATTTGTTAAAATTATTTACAATTTAAAATGGTGGATGAGAGAATAGAGGTAGTGTAGTATGCAATATTCATGAGGGAAGAAGAGAGAAACTAGAAGTAAAAATTCACAGGAAGAGTGGAAGTGGAGCCGATAGAGACTGGCTGTTTGTTGGAAAAAAGTTGGAAAGAAAATAGACAAGAGAGAGGAAGAATACAAAGAAAAAAAAAGAAATACATAAGAATACAACAAAAATGCAAAATGCAATTCATACATCATTGTCCTCCACACACTGATGCATAAAAAATATCCTGTTCTAAATATGGTAGAGAGATTAGTGAATCAAAAAAAATAAAATAAAATAAATCTTGCTGGAAAGTTGAATTGTCTCTGTAAGTGTTCAACAGTTTCTCAGCACTGTCTCTACATCTCTCAAGATCACCAAACCCAGATCAGCCCATGCAAACCCAGTCTCTGTCCCACAGGTCTGATCTTCAGATACATCGGGCTCAGCCGCACTGTAATCCCAAGGTATCAACGCTGCTCCTACTTGCAAAGAGACCACCAGGGATACATATGCTCATACAAAGGAGCAACCTGAGATACAGCAGAAAGACAAATGGCCACCAGCACTCTCAGCAGGAAGACCCCAGGCTCCTCCAAACCTGCAGGCACCCCACACTGGACCTGCATGCAGATCCCGCCTGGAGTCCACAGACAGAGGCTCTTGTGGTAGTAAACCTGCTGGCACTCAGGCCCCAGGCCCTGGCTGGTGTCCCCAAATGGATGCAGCCAAGTGCAATCAAAACTGGAGTCTCCCCCGAAGCAGTCCTCTAGGCCATGGTAGCAGCAGTAGTGGTGGTGGTTCTTGGCAGCAGGCAGCGAGTTAGCTGTAGGGGGAATTGCAGCTGTGGGAGCAGCTTCACCAGGCGATCTCTGGAAGTCAGCAGCAATGTCGGCTTCAGTTGCATCTGAGGAAGTGGTCTCTTCTGTGGCAGCAGCACCCAGAAAGAAGACCTCCAGGCAACCTCAGGCTGACAGCACTAAAATCAGAGGCAGCAAGAATGGTGGTAAGTGCAAGTGGCAGTTTAGGATTTTGTTATAAACATGTTCACATGCATTTGTTTGTTCTCTTTGGCCAATTCTACAAAAGTTGAACTAAATATTATTTTCTATTTCAGATAAGGGAACTTGAAGCAGATTCCTCAAAGTAGTGCTTTCTCTTGACAATTAAAAACCATTACCCTGATTTGATCATTACACATTACTTTGTGTCTGAAACAGGGGTATGTAAAAATAAATAAAATAAAACACATCTTCTATAATATTTAATCATTATTGATTCCAAAGGAAGATACAATCAATCTAAAGTGTTTTGGATTATGTTTAGAAATCAATTTCGTGTGTGTGTGTTTGTTTATTCTCAGGAGTTCTTCTGGGACCCCAGACGTTTATTGATTTGCGTTTTCATTTTAGTAACTAAACAAAGTGGCCAGTTTGAAAAGAAAACAATAGGGTTTAATGACAGAGAAGATCAAATTATTGTAGAGCTATCTTCTCCAAAGTAGAAAGACTACCCAGTGGCAATGGATAAACATTATATCTAATTTTTTGTTCATTTTTTGGAGTTTTTTTTTCAAATTTCCAAAATAGAATTATAGACTATTTATAAACTTCAATAGTTACTTCTAAAATATAACTTTAACTGTATTTCATAAGCAACTCATGGATTCTGTGTTGAGTAATAATTTCAAAATTTGTTTCTTTTTTGACTTTCTAAATATTGCCCTTGGCTAGAAATAAAAGAAAAATAATGAATTCAAGTATCTATCTGTAATAACATGGATTCATATAGCTAATTTGCTTTCTATTGCCTTTTATAAAATGAGATCGATTTTATTTTTTTTAGAGAGAGAGGGAGAGAGAGAGAATTTTTTTAATATTCATTTTTTAGTATTTGGCGGACACAACATCTTTGTTTGTATGTGGTGCTGAGGATCGAACCTGGGTTGCACGCATGCCAGGCGAGCTCGCTACTGCTTGAGCCACATCCCCAGCCCTGAGATCAATTTTAGATCTTGGAACCACATATATTTTTGTCCTTTTAGTTTTTGATTAGATCCATTCCACTGCTTTTCTGATAGTCACAATATGAGATATCGAAGTTAGTTGTAAGTAGAGTTTAATACTTTGCAGCAGGATCTACTAAGAAAAAGTTCTAAAGATAAAATCATTAACAAAATCAAGAAGTAATAATAAAACAGTTTACATTTAAAACTCTCTTAGTCTACTTTTACATGATAAATATCTTTGATTTTTTTTGTGGTTAGCTCTTGTGGTCATTTATTTATTTATTTAAAAGGATTTTTTTGACCTATTTTGTATTTTATTTATTTATTTATTGTGGTGCTGGGGATTGAACCCAGGGCCTTATGCATGCAAGACAAGCACTCTACCAACTGAGCTATATACCCAGCCTCTTCTTGCGGTCATTTTAATAACTGCCTTGTGGGAAACAACTTCTGGAGGAAATCTAAGAGGGTTCCACTAAGGACTGTTTTCTCTTAATTATTTACAAATACTAATTACCATTATCTGATCATTACACATTGTATACTCATATCAAATTAATGTATTCCACAAACATGTACAAATATTATGTGTCAATTTTAACAAATAATAGAAAAATGACCCTTTGGTAACTTGACTACTGGAGTAATAAATATTACCATCAGTAAAGGAGCTAATGACCCCATAGACTTTAAGACACTGTGTATTGTGGCTGGAGTGTGGAATTGTTAACTGATTTTATTCTGTTTGGAATACCATAAAAAAAGTTTTGAAATGATTAAAAGAAATGGCTGGATTTATTTCTGTTCTCACCAAGTATTTCTTCTAAAATGGAAGAAAAAATATACAGTTTAACTTGAAAATATACTGAAGAGAATATCAAATGGGTTTATCTGAAAAACAATCACATCTCCAAGGAAAGCAGTAAGTTTCACTTGTTCTCTTTTCAGAATAAACTTTAAAAATTCCATGAGCTAACTCATTTTTTCATGATTCATTTAAAATTATTAATAGTTCACTAAATATAAAATCCAAATTTCCCTTTTTGCCTCTAGAAAGACCTGATAGTATTTAGGGCATATATGTGTATGCATTATTTATAATCTCATTCATATATTCATTCATTTGTTTATTCATTTAACACATTTATTTAGTTTTCACTATGCATTAAACAGTGCAATGTATTGGTGAACATAAATTAGAGCAATGGATTTGTGACTTTTGTAAGGACAGACTAAGCAAAGCAAGTTTTTGAGTAGAAATGTCATTTATTAGAATACAAATAAGACTATTGAATGTCTAAATCTCTTATCTTAATACATATTATCCATAGATATCTCATTCTTTTCCATTATTCTACTATAATAATGGTAGAAAATTCTACTATCATAATTTCTAAAAATGTATCTGTGCATTAAGGATATATGTTTCAGGGTTATTTTATACAAACTTTGAGTTAATAATAGCTTAAGAAAAATTTTTGATTGTACCAGACATATGAAAAAAAATGAAATTATGGTAAAGGAAACATATATTGCTATATTTTCCACTCTGCATATTTCCTTCTTGTCCACTCAGCCCCCCTGAGAGAGAGGGAGACTCTCATGGTACCTCTGGTGCTGTGGTACCCAGCCATCTCTCCACAGAATACCTGATTGACCTCCTTCTCCTTCACATCCTCTTGTTCTCATCAAACTTGATCTATTCTTAACCAATTTACTTCTAATTTCCATGGTAACTTCTTAATCTCACAACACTATGTACCATTCCCAACTCCAGGTAGGCTCTATGACATACACATTTTTATCCATGATAAGTTGAGATGTTTTTTGTACTTTGAACTGACAAATATTTCTGTTAAAATTAATTAGACTTTGTAAACATACAAAAGATTGACAACATAACACAATGAATCCTCATGGAGTCATTACATGACATCTATAATTACCAATATTTTGCTAATTTTACTTCATCAATCACCCTATCCCACTTTTTAAAAAATCTAGCAATGCTTATTACCCACCCCCTTTTTTGGTACTGGGGATTGAACCCAGGGATGCTTTACCACTTAGCTGTACCCCTAGTCCTTTTTATTTTGAGACAGTCTTCCTAAATCACTGAAGCTGACCTTGAACTTGTGATTTTCCTGTCTCAGCTGACCTATTCACTGGGATTACAGTTGTTCAGCACTGTGCCTGGCACTTTATTATATTTTTAAGAGTATTTTAGAAGCTTTCCCAGACAATTTGTTACCTTACCTTTTATAAATGCTTCAGAATGTAACTTGAAATGATAAATATATTTTTTAACACAATCATGATGTTGATGGTACCTCTCAAAATAAATAATATTTCTTCCATATCCTTAATTCTCTTAAAACTGTCATTTTCCAGTTGGCAAAATTATATCAATAGTCAGATGAACTCTGTGTGTGCCAAAACAAGTATTTCATTTGTAGAAATTTCAGACTAAATATCAAAGTTGTGCCATGATAGCTAGCGCAGTGCTAAATAAGTACAGTGGAAGACTGATGTGGGGATAAGTTCCCAGTTCTATAGGCAGATTTGACTCAGATATGCTAAATATAAGCTGTATGGTACTGAACAAATTCCTTATCATCTTTGAGCCTGTTTCTCCATCTATAAAATGGAGTTGTTATGAACATACGTATAAATAGTTTGCATGGTCTTTAGAAATAGTAACAAGTGCATTTGTATTATAACTTCCTGTAGATATTTTTCTTCTGTGTGTGTGTGTGTGTGTGTGTGTGTGTAACATGTGTATGCTTTGTTTTAGAATATGAATATATTATTAGGCTACCAGGAAAAAAAATAATCAGAAGAAAACTACCTCTTACTGAATTTTACTTGGAGAAAGAAGGCATTTTCAGATAGATATATTTTGGTTTGAGTCAGGAATGTTCCCCAAAGCCTCCATCATTTGTTGAAGATTTGATCCCCAGTGCAGCACTGTTTAGAGGTGGGGCTTTGGGGAACTGATTGGATCATGAAGGCTCTGCCCTAATCAGAGAATTAATCTATCCATGGATTAGTAATTTAATGCATTTTGAGGAGCCATTAGAAACTGTAGGGAGTGGGTCACTGGGGTTTGCTTTGGAAAGATATTTCTTATCCTTGGGTCCTTGGTCCCTCCCTCCCTCCCTCTCTTTCTTTCATTCTCTCCCTCTCTCTCCCTCTCTGCCTCATGACTGCCATGAACTGAGCACCTTTCCTTTGCAACACCCTTCTCCATCATGTTCTACCTCACCTCAGGCCCAAAAGCAATGGAGCTGACCAACCATGGACTGGAACCTCTGAAACCATGAGCTAAAATAAATCTTTCCTCCTTCAAAGTGCTTGTGCCAGGTATTTTGGTCACATCGGTGAAAAGTTCACTAACATAGTGAATCAGCTAAGGTTTTAGAGATATGGTCAAAGTAAAACTGATCTATGACAGACATTAAACATGGAGAGAAGGGAAAACTTTATTACAAAACTTCATCATAGTTACAAAGTTTATGTGTCCTTTGACCACTCACCACTCAAGATGGTGAGAGTGTGAGAGTGTAGGAGAGTGTGTCTGACCTTTCTATGAAATCCAATTGAGTAGAAGTTTGAACAGCAGACCTAATTTGTTGGAAATCAAAGAAAATCATAATTGTTTCTTGACTCAAGGATATGAGAGTGCCACCTAGTGCTCAAAATCGGTGAAGTGCAGACACATGGCCCCCAGAAAGCCAGTAAATGATGGAGCTGGCATGTTCCACTAAGTCTACAAAATAACAAAAAGCATAACAGGTATCAAGTTTTATGTGATTTTTATCATAAGTATAACCTAAAATTTATTCTAATGCCATAATAAAATTTTCTTTTGATCATATGAATCATTTTTACCCCTGGTATATTCCTGTAAGTTTTTCTTGAGAATTTTATTTTGTGTACTATAATAAAACATCATCAATATCTGATGAAATCCTAAATTGCAAACACAATTCTAATAAGAGGAAAGAGGAGCTGTATTAGTAAATAATAATAGTGATAATTGCTAATGTATTTTAGATACTTTTTTGTTTGTTTTTAGTACTGCGGATCAAACCAGGACCTCACACATGCTAGAGAAGCACTCTACCACAGAGCCACATGCTAGGTCCCTCAATACTTATTAATATCAATTAATGTTCTTTATATGTTACATTTACTTCTAATTATCCCAGGAATTATATACATGAGGTATTGTAGATCCATTTTACAGATGTAATTGAAGCATAAAGAGATATGCTCCCAATATTATATTGGTGGTAAGTGTGAAAGACAGTATGATAGATGTAAATCTTAAGATAATATTGGTCTAGGTACAGCCTATTCAACTTCCTAGTACATTAGTGATGCCAACTATCAAAGAAAGGATAAAAATGTTCCTCAATTGGAGATAGTGAAATATACCAAGTCTTTACTGGTGACCTTGTATTTGAACCATCTCAATTTCTTATGTCATATAATTATAATCATAAATTATCTAGAAATATGTTTTATTTATCAAAGAACACTTTTTAAAAAACAATTCCATTATAATAGATATGAAATGTTATATCTTTCATTCTAAAGTAGACTTTCTCAACCATGATCTAGGTAATTCTTTATGTGGGGGACTCTAATGTGTATTGTAGCATGAATATTGTTTTTAGCCATCCATCTCCAGGATCATAAATGAATGTGTGTGGTGATCCTTCCTGTTAGGAAGTCCTTTGATAATAGTCTCCACCTCTTTATTTTTATATGGACTTGTTCTAAAATGCTGGTAAAAATTTTGGACACTTGCAATGGGACAGGCAGGTGTGGATGAAACTAATCCTCAATTCTCTTGCACTTATGGTCAATGATATTTGAATATTACTTTTAGTCAAAGTTTAAAAATTATCATGGCAGAAATTAATTTCAAAATTCTATTATTTATACCCTGGGATAACTTTTTATTATCTCAAGACTATAAAATCTACTTGTTATATGTAATGAAAACCATCTAGATTTCCCAGTTTTGTGTTTTGTCTTAATTTATATTTTCTTTAGGGAATTGATATCTAATCTAGGTGGGATGTTTTAATGAACTAATGACTAAAAATTAGCTTCTTAGAGCCTTACTATAATAATAATATTTCATTTTTGCTTTTTGTTTTGTAACTGATATGGTAGAACAGATTGAACAACTAACAAAGAAATCTTATTTGGTAAAAAATGGAAGCAATAGTAGCACAACAGGGAGGTCATGGGTAAAATTTCAAACAATTTTAGTACAAATTTTACCTAAATACGTGACTGTGGTACCATGATTTAGATGTGGTGTCCCCCAAAAGCTGGAGTGTGAGATAATGCAAAAAGGTTTGGAGGATAAATGATTGTCCTATAGTCTTAACCTAATCAGTTAATTGATCTCTGATGGGATTATCTGAGTGGTAACTGGAGGCAGGTGGGATGTGGATGGAGGAAGTAGTTCCCTGGGGGCATGGCTATGGGGTATATACTTGTATCTGGCGAGCAGAGTTTCTCTCTCTGCTTCTGATCACCATGTGAGCTGCTTCCCTCTGCCACACTCTTCTTCCATGATATCCTACCTCACCTGGAGCCCTGACGAATGGAGCCTGCTTTCTATACATTGAGCCTTCTGAAACTGTGAGCCCTTAAATAAACTTTCCTCCTCTACTATTGTTCTGGTAGGATCTTTCAATAATAGTAACAGAAAAAGTTGACTATAATTAAGAGTTGAGTTCAAATACATTTTTGAAAAAAATGAAAAGAGCACTGATTAAATTCAGATAGTTTCAGTTTCTTCAAAAGGAATATATATTTATATAATACACACACACACACACACACACACACACACACACTTGGTATTACTCAAAACACTCATAAGAAATAAATGAAGTAGCTAGTTTGCAGGTAGTTTATTTTTAAGGGTTAAATAAGCATATTTTTAAGTTCTCTCAATTTTCTTTAAAATGCACATAAATTTACAAAAAGATAACAATTGTCAATAATATTATAAGAAGACCTTAAGTCATAGCCTGAGCAAAATCTCAATTAATTCATGGTTATTCTTTTTCATGTCATTCAAAGTATTTTACCTATACTTACTAAACATAGAATTCAATTTTTCTATTTCTATTTGATTCTTTACCAACGTATTTGTTGTCTTCTTGGGAAAAAAAAAACAATAGTAGTTACAATATGTTCTTTTTGACAGCTATTATTTGACTTTAATATGTGTATGTTTGTGTGTGGTGTTGGAGATTGAACCCAGGAGTGTTCTGAGCTACACCTCAGTCCTGTTTTCTTTTTTTCTTTAAGTAAGGGAACTTATATTTATTTTGCATTAATATATGTGATCTTTCTTTATAATTGTGAAAACAACATTAAGTAGACAAAAGGAAAATAGAATGTATAAGAAAATGGGATTAATTGGAGTTTTATGTAATTTTGCCTATAAACAACTACTCAGTGCCAAACTTGTTGAAAATAAATTACCTAACGGGACACATTACAGGATCCTAGAAAGCGAGGCAAAGCTATGCATAAATTTAGATTCATTAAGTTTAACGTAATTTCCCCAGTTAGAGAGAAAATTCTTCATGTTGTAGAAATCAGAATAATAAAAAGGCTTATGTCTGCCAAGTCAGTTTTACAGAAGCCTCATGATAACAGGTAACAAGCTATAGGATATTTTTTCTCGATTGATTTTAGAAGGAAAAACATAACCAAGCACACCAAAATATGAATTCTAAATACCCAATACTCCAATACTAAAATAATGGAATAGGTATGGGTGAATTTTAGATAAGCTTTTAGGTGCTCAAGGAGAATTAACTATCTGAAAGAAAACTGTGGAGTACCCTTTTAGAACATGAAGTTTCTTTGGTCAAGTAAAAATTCACCTTATTTCAACTACGTTGTATGCTCATATACTGGCATATTGGGCTTTCTTTAAGAGTGGCATGAATTTACTTTGTAGTGTGGAGAAACTTTCTATTAGTATTTACAAGCTCAATGCTGCCTTGTCTCATGAAACATGTTATTAACGGTTAATCCACACAACACCCCTTGTTAAGTAGGTCATTATTATTATCTTCACTTTCCAACTGAGGAAACACACCAAGAGAGGTCATGGAGTGAGTCAGGGCCAGGATTAGCAATGAATAGCACCCAGTTGTCAGTGCTTTCCTTGGTCCACCCGGCCACGTTAAATAGGTGAGATGGCTTGCCTGGATAGCCACAAAGAATGGGAGCTGGCCCAGAGCTCGTATAACCAGACTCCTCATAAAGGCAGCCTGTGTAGTTCTTGCCTCTGACTTTATACTTGTTACCCTAAATTTGAATTGGTGGGGCCCACTAATATTCTTGACCTAGATCCTGAACGTTGTCCTTACTATTTCTCACCTCATGTCACCAACACTACTGGAACCCAGTGAGTTTACCTGTGGTTTGCTCTACTCTGAACCCATTTCTGAGGAGAGAAAGGCAAATAGTACTTGGAGGATTTTACAACCTGGGGTGATATTTCTGGAGGGACTGAAATCTATGTGTATTCTCTTGAAATAAGTACAGCAAATTTATAACAGTTGAATTTTTCTTATCTAAATGAGAATAAATGAATGCACATGTAATAAAAATAAAATTCTAGGTAGTAGTTAAGGCATAGGCAATCGATTTGATATATTTTATGAATTACTAATTGACAATGAAGGCATAAACTTTATAAATAGTTCAATTTCCAATGAAGAAGTTTTCTACTATAGCAAGCATTTAAATCTTAGAAGAAACTATGATTAAAAGAATGGAAATAAAAATTTTAAAAACCAGAAATAATGGAGAGAATGATGGAAAAAATGCTTAAGAACATCTAATAACAAATGAAAAAACTGAGTATCATTGGGACTATGTAGCTTTCACAAATTTGAAATGTGGAATACAAGGGTTATCAGTAATATTTGTCAAAACATATTCTTATTTTAATTAATCTAATATCACACTGAGAAATATATATATATATATATATATATATGTATATATATATATACACACACACACATATATATGTATATATGATCCAAGTAGCATATAGATGTTGAACTGTTGCTAAAATGTCATATTAGTGTTATATATTATTTCATATATTTAATGGAATTCATAAAATCATAAAATATTTTTACTTCATATAATGAAATATGGTCTAAATCAGTTTTTCTTTAATTTGAATGAAACAAAAAAACATTTCCCAATGGTAAAGATAATAATAAAATATACCAAAGCTGTCAGAAAAGCAAGTAGAAATTCAGATTAGCCTGATATCTACAAAAGCAATTGAAAATGTTAAAACCATTCACACTAGAAAACTATCACTCAGATAATTTTACTATTGAATTATTTCAAACATATAGGAAGAAATGCAATAATTCTGTACTAACATTTTCAGAGAACAGAAAAATAATTATTAATTACCAGCTCATTTAATGAGGTCAGCATTTCATTTACTCTAAAATTCAAAAGAAAAATTGAAATCAAGTTTCTTTCAGAAACATGATTGAAAACTCCTGATGAAAACATGAGCAAATAAAATGTTAACACAGATAATAAATTAAAATTATCTTAGGTTTATTTTAGTCCCAGAAAGAATTTTAAGATTCAAAAACAATCAACCTAATTAATTATATCAAGATAATAAAGGAGAACTATGACACACTGATCCAAATAGATGTGGGGAAGGCCTTTGTTAAAATTCAATGTTCTTAGCCAGCCATGGTAGCACATTCCTATAATCCTAGAGGTTCAGGAGGCTAAAGCAGGAGGATTGCAAGTTCAAAGCCAGCCTCAGCAAAAGCAAGGTGCTAAGCAACTCAGTGAGACCTTGTCTCTAAATAAAAAACAAAATAGGGCTGGGGACATGCCTGGGTGGTTGAGTGCCCCTGAGTTCAATCCCTGTTACCAAAAAAAAAAAAAAGTTCAATACTTTTTTATGATTAAAAAAATAACTTTTTAGCAAAGTAGGAATAGAGGAGGAGCTTCTTAATCTAATAAAAGATCTCTATAAAGGTTTATAACAAATAATGTATTTAACAATATCAAATATTTCTCACCAGGATTGGGAATAAAGACAGGGTGCCTCATATCACTGCTTTTTTCCCACTTTGCACCAAATCCCCTAGCTTGTGCTATACTGTATGAAAATTAGAAATTTTAAGGTTTGGAAATAAATTAGATACTGTTAGCAAATGGCTTGATTGTGATCACAGGATATCCCCAAACCATCTATGGACTGTTTGAATTTATAAGTTAAATATAGCGTGAATGTTAGACACAAATAATTAGAAAATAAAACTATTTAAAGAAAGCATTGCATTTAGCATCAATCACATCAAGTTCTTATAAATAAATGTGATGAGAAGTGTACAAAATCTTTGCATATAAACATTGCAAAATATTATTGAAGAATTCTAAAAAGCCAAACAAATTGAGAGGTTGATTAAGGAGTATAAGTCACTTCTTCCCAAAATTATGTATAGTTCATTGCAATCCCAATTAAAACCATTGAATGGTCTCTACAGAAATTCATGTTAAATTTTAAATGTATGCAGAAATGCAAAGGGCCAAAATGAGGCAAGACAATCTTGAAGAAGAGCAAAGTCAGAGAACTTACGTTATCAGAGAGCAAGACATCAAAAACTCAGTGATTAAGACCCCATGCTCTTGACACAGGACAGAAAAGTTAAGCAAGGAATAAAAAGAAGAGTCTAGAAACAGAGTTCTGTACACAGACACTCATGTAATATAGGTAAAATTGTATCACAGTGGTGGAAAGTCAGGTTAGTTAATATTTATTTATTTATTTTTGTACCATGATCGAACCCAGGGGTGCTTAACCACTGAGCTACATCCTCAGCCCTTTTTATTTTTTATTTTAAGTTGCTTAAATTCTCACTAAATTTCTGAGGCTGCTTTGAACTTGCTTCAGCCTTCCAAGCCACTGGGGTTACAGGTGTGTGCCACTTCACTGGGCATGTTGGTTGATCTTGTGCCTGTGTCCTCAACTCACACAGAGAAGCTCCAGATATGGGTAGATCAAATTTGAGCTTTGGAACAAGAACAGTCATAGAAGATAGTGTACATGTATCATTTATGGATATCATTATGACTAAGATAGTAATTGAAACTCTTAAAACGATTTTCTGCTTATCAAAATATCTCATAAACACAAGAAGTTAGTTTGAAAGACTGTATGGGAAAGAAAATACAAGTGTGTGTGTGTGTGTGTGTGTATGTATATATATATATATATACATATATATGCATATATATCATTTCTCTTTATCTAAATATATCTACATTATATATACACTCTCTCTCTCTCTCTCTCTCTATATATATATATATATATATATATAGTATATATATATGCTCAAATAAAGAGAGAGACATACGGAGACAGAAAGATCTCAATAAAAAAAAATTATCAAACATGTAAATAGGCATTTCAATTTCACAAAAAGGATATCCAAATGTTTAATAATCACATGTGAAAGGGCTCAAGGGTCCAAAAGTATTTATTATCAGGTACAAACAAGTGAAAATCACAGAGTGATACTATTATCTCTATGTCAGAAATGCTGGGGCAAACACTGCTAATGAAAATGCAAATCAGTACAATCATTTTAGACAGCTATTTGACAGTATCTCCTGAAGCAAAACATACAAACACCCATGACATAGCAATTACACTGGATATTGAACATTAATGTGTACATATATATACTGAAGTTATGTATAACAGTTGACTGCATCATTATTTGATATCATGACAAACTGGAAATGATTCAAATATTGATCAACAGAAGAATGGATAAAATTTTACAACATTGATAAAATGAAATATATGGTAATAAAAATGAATGATGTAAGAGCAACAACATAGATACATCTCACTGACATAGTATTGAGTGAAAGAAACTATATGCAAAACAATACATACCACGTGATTACATTTATATAAATGTCCCATACAGGCAAGACATTAATATAAATATCATAATTTTCTTGGGTATAAAAGAAGAGGAGAGTGATGGTTAGGAGAATACATGGGAAGTTTTATTTTCTATTATCTTGATTGGGTGTTTGTTACAGTTATGTAATTAATATATAAATGTAATTAAGCTGAATACACAAGAGTATGCACACATGAATTTATTTGTTAGGCATTGTACATAAACAGGAAAAAGATCAGAGATTACTTCAAAGACAGAGTGCATACAGCTCTTTTTTATGACTAGATAGTAAGGACTTTAAATTCAAGTAACAGATTCTATCTAAGTGGGTCAAGTTGAAGTGAAGACCATTGCTTAATGCTTATCCTGGGTATGTGCTGCCTTTCTTCAACCCAGGCAATTCATAAGTAAATTCTCAACATATCATCACAATCATAAAAATAAATCCAAAGTACACATTTATATTGCCATGAACCAAATTCAAAATGTTCAGGTTATTCCCAGTAAAGCTTCACTAAGTTTTATTCCCCTCTTGGTTCAAAATACCAGAAGGACCCCTTCATGCCAGCTGGGTGCAGCAGAAGCCAAACACAGAAATGAAACAGCAAATTATAAAGCCACCAGTTACCACCTCACACTTAAACACCCTACCCTGTTATCAAATATCCCCTTGACTTGTTGGCCTAGTATTTTAATTTTAAACACCGTATTCTATGATGATGATGACAATAATACAATTTTTCTAAATCCATTCCCTAGATTCAGGCACAGATATTTTTTAGCTTTACATACTGTTACCCATGCCCCATGCTAACTTTATTATGGTCACTCTAATTCTTAATACTCTGATTATTAATATCTTCCTGGCTAATGAATGCCTTTGAGGCCCTGCCCCAGACAATTCCATTCCCATGCACATTTAGTCACTCTATTTTAATCATCTGCCCACCCAAATTTTTTTGCTAAATTTAGGGTAAAACAGAAGCAGTTCTGATTCTTGTCAGTTATCATGAACTATGTTCTCTGAATACCCTGGGTCCCTGGACATTCATTTATTCCTTCATTTTGTGGGTTGAAATTACAGCATAAGAAATTTTTCTTTTTCTTCATTTAAGTATTACATATTGAGGAAGGATAATGCATAGCAGGTCATCCCTGATTCATATATTAGGTGAATATCTTTTTAAAAAAATATTTATTTTTAGTTGTAGTTGGACATAACACCTTTACTTCACTTATTTATTTTTATGTGGTGCTGAGGATCGAACTCAGGGTCTCACAAGTGCGAGGCAAAAGCTCTACCACTGAGCCACAACCCCAGCCTCTTAGGTGAATATCTTAACACTACAACAAATATAATCTCATATTGCAGCAACTGAAAGGATTTTAAAAAATTAACACTGAACAGGACATAATTCATATTCTGAAAGAATTGTATAAATAAAGGTATGATAGGAAGACTAAAAAATATCTACAACTTATTCAAGATCACTCAAATACTCAGTTAATACTGCTAATCAAAGAAATAAATCAAGTAATTTTCTATCATTGAAAATCAGGGTTGTACTATTCAATAAAGAGATACCCCAAAACATTATGTTTAAAACGTACTAAAGGAAGACAAATGTTTTTTTTTAAACAAATGACCTAGGCTACAATTATTTACCAGTATTTTGAGTAGGATATATTCTATTTTGTGTATGTATGAAAACACATATATGTACATATATACACACATGTATATACATTTCCACTTTTTTATGAAATGAAAAGTCATAATATCCTCAGAAATTTAAGAGACTATGACCTTGTCTAGAATTTCTTAAATAGGATGGAAAGGCCTCAGGAAATCTCAGAAGTTCAAAGGGTCTGAACTTGTCAAAATTTCTGAAATACTTGGTTTATGCTTATATGTGTTTATCTGTGTACATTTCTATATTTTTGGAAATAATGAGTTTACAGTCTTCACTAGATTCTTTAAGGAATCCAAGAATAGTTTAAGCATCATCCTCTATTCTAAAGTTTATATTATATGCTTAGGCTCACTTTGCAAAAGAAAAGTTCATTTCTTCTTTCCTTCTTGAACAAAATATAAATTTCTTGGATAGAATAATTCATAGCCCATAACTCTTCAAAGTTAGCCTTTTATATCTCATATCTGGGAAAATGTGAGCTATGTCAAGTTCCAACAACTTTAATTTCCATAGAATAAATTTACCAAGTTTAATCAGTTTTGTCAAGTCCAGTAAATTTCAAAAGTGATAGCATATAATTTAACTTGCAGATTATTTTTCAAAGACCAAATATACAACCAATGCCAAATAGTATATTTTAATTAATTGTACACATTATTACTATTGTTTGAATAGCTATAAATAACAAATTGTGTCAAGTGCTACCAACCTAAATATTTTTCAATTTAAAAATTACTGGCCTTCTAATAACATTATTCAGGAATATTGGCATGTCATCAGTCAGATGTTTGTTTATTTTTTTTCTTATGTTTTAGTCTGGTTTTGTTGAGTGTGGTAGATAGTACTTCATCTGTTCCAGCTTCCTTTTGCAATGACTTCCTACTGCAAAAACCAGAAAAAAAATGACTTTTCCAGAATACCTTCTTCCAGGTCAGTTTCCAGACCTGATTTGTATTTGTGAGTCATATACATGCATCTATTTGAATTTGTAACCATGTTAGATGAGTAAAGAAGCAGAGATTGCCTGAGACATCTGTCTTACTGGTTAATATCTAGCAGGTATTATGCAGCTCTGGAACCAATGGTTATAGCAGTTGCTTTCTGATCCCAGAACTGTAGCTAATGTGCTGAGATACCATAATAATTAATTAGGGAAAACCTCTTTCTATTTTCTTGATGATGGCTGAGATGATAGTCAGTCATAGCCTCCACCATTTCCAAGACTTGGAAGGAAGGACCCAATTCGGATTAAATCAATTTTTGTTGAAAATAGAGTGATTTGGTACAATTCGTTTTGTTTGATACATAGGCAATAAATTTTGTTGACTGAATACAGTTCAAAGGAAGCATACAATATATTTAAAAAGAAACAAAAAGCACAGTGAAGAAAGTTTACTCATTGGGGTTCCCAGGAAACAGATTTCAAAGCAGAGATTTATACTCATTTAGTTCATTTGCAAGTTCTCTCGGATTAACACCTGCCTGGTCTAGGGAGCTGCAGAGCTAGGGTGGTTTCTTAGAGTTTTCCAGAATTAGGACAAGTGGAAAGCCTTTGTACCCTTTCTTCAGCAACAGTTAGAGATAGACTGACACCTTCCTGAAGTATGTGAACACGGACTAGCCTGTGCCTTCTGGGACTAAGGCAAGTCCCAAATAGAACTTGCCAACTCAATTGAAAACGGTCAGCCACCAGTACTTTCAGTAACTGGAGAAATGAGTGATTTATTTCTTGGAGAATGTAGGGGGTGGGTCTGGAAAGGTCAATGTGGCATCCTTGCAAAGATAGTATAAAGGAAAATCAGCTGTACAACCTTGGACCAGAAAGCCTGGATTGACTACCATTTCTCCCACTATCTATGAGAATTTGGACAAATGATTCATCTTTTGATTCTTCATCTATATATATTAAAATAACAACATATGTCTATATATCACAATAATACACATGGGAAAATATTATGATATATGCTAAAGAGCCCTTCAATCTACAAACCATACTACTCAAATTCCAGTTGCTATTATTTTACAGAAAGTTTCACTTAAAAATCACATGGTCCATTTTTAAGTCAGTGTTCACTTAAACCACACATACATTAAAAACTAGAATGAAATAGACAAAATTACAGAGCAGGCAAATCAAAGAAAATGATGGAATTTGGGTTAAGCTAGATTTTATTCATTCATTCTTACATTTATTCATTTATCAAAAAATATACTATTGTGAATACACTCCATGAAATGACGGATATTATTAGGACCCACATACCATGGGAGAGTTTGAAGTTGGGTAGACACTTGACCTTCTTTGACATTAGTAGAAAATAAATTATCCAACTCTGTGTCAGTGTTACTATACATGGACAGGCAGAGAGGAGCATTCCAGGTCAAAGTTATCAACAGCGGGTTCCCAAAACAAATCCCGCACCCCACTAAACCTTTTCATCACTATTATGTAGCATATAATTTTCTTTAAAAAGACATTAAATTAAAGCCAGGCTACCCTGTAAACTTTTCAACATACAATCTTCCACAAGATTATATTTGAGGATTCAGCACAGTTATTAGGGTCCTATGATGTGTGTGCCCAAAATAACAAAGTAGGGTGTGTGTGGGGGGGTAATATTTCATAAAATCTATACAATTTGCTTTATAATTTTTGTGATAGCTCCTGCTGTCAGGAGAATTGATGGTCACAGAACAGTCAAATATTTTTCATTCTCTGTCCAGCAAAGCCAAGAATCAGTCTGGCTGCCTCTTCTTCAAATTGGCAAATAAAGAAATAAGCCATATTCAGACTAAAAACCATGACACATTTCTCTTAAAAGGCAAAGAATGTTTGGTTTAGTAAATACTAAGCTAAATTCTCTTGTTCTGGCTTTTCTCATGGTGGGATTACTTTTCTTTTTTATAAAGAAAAAATATACAAGAAAGGGTACATAATAAAAATGTATGAGAGAAGAAAGATGGCAAATTAGAGGAAGGGTAACTTTCCAGTTGCCCTTCACCAGGTTCAAGCAGCAGGAGTATGGCTTGCTCGGCAATATGGGTGACTGAGGGAATTCACTGAAATGGAACATTGGACAATAAAAGAGTCATAGAAACACATAAACTCAGAAGCTTTGAACATAAATAAGAAATAATATGTTAGAGATCACAAGCTTGGCTGGCAGAGGTAGTGTCAATGTGGCCAGCCAAATGCAAAGGGGTAGGGGAACAGGCAGAAAGAGAGAAAAGCAACGTGAATAAAACTGACTTGGGGGAAGCTGTGGAATAGAGGGGGAGGATGGTCTTAACTGACCCAGGGATGCTGGGGCAAGTTGATGATTAAAATCAATTTCACTTTCTTAGCAATTTAGGGAAACTTTCATAAAATAGACCATATTGTAGGCCACAATGTAAGTCTCAGTAAATAAAAAAAATTACTGATAAAATTCTGTTCATTTTATCATATCATAATGGAATGAAATTAGAAACCAACAGGAAGAAAAATTAGGGCAAACATATAATACATGGAGATTGAATAATACTATTTTAAATGAAGAATGGATCATAGAAGAAATGAGAAGAAATTCTTAGAAAAAGAATGAGAACAGAAATATAACATCAAATTTTAGGGGACAATATGAAGGCAGTTCTAAGAGGAGGGTTTATAGCACTGAGTGCCTGCATTTAAAAAAATCCCACATAATCTAATTCTACAACTCAAGCCCCTAGAAAATAATTAAGATCAGAGCTGGAATTAATGAAGTTGAAAATAAAAAACAATACAATCAATGCAACAAAGAACTGACTCCTTGAAAAAATAAAATGAGATTGATAAACTTGTAGAAAACTAACCAAAACAAAGGGAAAAACCCAACTAAACAAAATTACAGACAGTAAAGGAGATACCTCAAACACTTCTTAAATTCAGAGGATCATTAGAAATTACTCTGAAATTTTATACTCTAATAAATTGGAAAATCTAGAAGACATTGACAAATTTCTAGATACATGTAACCTGCCTAAACGGGATGGGCATGACATAGAAAAATAAACAGACCAATATCAAGCAATGAGATTCAAACAGCAATTACAAACTTTCAACAAAAAGAAAAGCCCAGCACTAGATTGATACTCAGTCAAGACATGCCAGACCTTTAAAAAGAATTAATGCTAGCCGTCCTCAAATTATTGCATGAAATAGAAAGGTATTGAACACTTCCAGTACAACCCTGATATGAAAAGCAGAGAAGAAAACTCTAGATCAATATTCCTGAGTAACATAGATGCAAAAATCCTTAATGAATTATTATCAAACCATATTAAAAAATGACATCAAATAAATAGTACAAACCAAAGCAGAAATAAAGAATGAAGACTGTAATGGTTAATTTGAATTGTCAATTTCATTGGATTAAGAGATGCTACAGAGAGGCTGGGGTTGTAGCTCAGCAGTAGAGTACTCACCTAGCACGTGCGAGGCCCTGGGTTTGATCCTCAGCACCACATGAGGGTAAATAAATAAAATAAAGGTATTGTGTCAACTACAACTAAAAAAAAAATCTACAAAAATAAAGAGATGCTGAAGATTAAGAGGCTTATGGGTGTTTCAATGAGGGTGCATCAAGGAAAGATTGGCATGTGGTATAGCCAACTAAAATGTAGACCCTCCCTAAGTGTGGGCAGCACTGCCCAATAGGATGGTGGCTTGGATGGAATAAAAGAAGAACAAAGAAGCAGCAGTAGATACAAGCTTGATTATTCTTGAACAAATTCTTTATTGGTGCTATAATCATCTGAGGATATTGGACTTCCGCTTCTTTACTCTTCCAAAACTGAAACTGCCAGTGATTCTCCAGAAGCCTTTTGTCTTGGACTAAGGTAACACTGTAGATCCCTCTTGTTCTGAGGCTTCAGTTTCTTGGAGTGAGCAGTTACTGGTTCTTACAGCTCTCAACATGCAGATGGCCATTGTGGACTATCCAGCTTCTGGTTGCATAAGCCAACCTGATAAATCCCCGCCCCCTTTTTTATTCAAATTTTTTTCCCTTAGTTGTTGATGGATCTTTATTTTATTTATTTATACTTGGTGCTGAGAATCAAACCCAGTGTCTCACACTTGAAAGGCAAGTGCACTACCACTGAGCCCCAGCCCTAACCCCCAATCCCCTTTTTAATTATACCTCCTGTTGATTCTGGAGAACCCTAATACAAATACCAATGTCCAGACTAGAAGACACAGAGATAAACACTTATAAATATAGTTATCTCATTCTAGACGAAGGTGCCATAAACATACACTGGAGAAAAGATAGACTTTTCAAAAAATAGTGCTGGTAAAATTGGAAATCTATATGTAATAAAATAAAATAAGACCCCGATCTTTCACTCTGCACAAAACTCAGCTCTCTGTAGATCAAGGACCTAGAGACACTGTGCCTAATAGAAGAAAAAGTAGGCCCAAATCTCCATCATGTTGGCTTAAGAACCAAATTCTTCAACCAGACCCCTAAAACACAAGAAGAAAAATTATGAATCAATAAATGGGTTTGTATCAAACTAAAAAGCTTTTTCACAACAAAAGAAACAATCAAGAACATGAAAAGAGGGTCCACATAATGGGAGAAAATCTATGCCACCTGCACCTCAGATAGAGCATTAATTTCAAGAATATATTAAGAACTCAAAACACCTAACACCAACTAAACAAATAACCCAATCAATAAATGAGTTAAGGAACTGAACAGACACTTCACAGAAGAAAAAATACAATTTGTCAACAAATATGTGAAAAAATGTTCAATATCACTAGCAATTAGATAAATGTAAATCAAAACTACACTGAGATTTCATCTCACTCCAGTCAGAATGGCAATTATCAAGAATGCAAGCAACAATGAGTGTTGGTGAGGATGTGGGGAAAAAGGTACACTCATGCATTGCTGGTGGGACTGCAAATTGGTGCAACCACTATGGAAAGCAGTATGGAGATTCCTCAGAAAACTTTCAATGTAACCACCATTTTACTCAGTTATCCCACTCGCTGACATATCATAGAAGCTCAATAACAATAGCTAAGCTACAGAACCAACTTAGGTGCCCTTCAATAAATGAATAGATAAAGAAACATGGTACATATACACAGTGGATTATTAGCCATAAAGAAGAATGAAATTATGGCATTTGCTGGTAAATGGATGGAACTGGAGGCTATTATGGTAAATAAGCCAATCACAAAAAAACAAAGGCTGAATGTTCTGTTCTTTCTGTTATGTGGATGCTAACTCACAATAGGCAGGGGAGAGGCAGGACTGATATTTTACCAGATTGGATAAGGGGGGAATATGAGTAAGGGAAGCAGGGTGGGAATGGAAATGACAGTGGAATGAACTGGATATAACTTTCCTATGTTCCTATATGAATACATGATGAGTGTAACTGCATAATCAAAGAATGGGAATTTATACTCCAGGTATGTACGATATGTCAAAGTAAGTTCTACTGTCATGTATACCTAATAAGAATAAATTTAAAAAGACATAAAAAGATAGTATCCCATGATAAAGTGAGTTTCATCCTAGGGATGCAAAGCTGGTTAGCATATGCAAATCAATACATGTAACTCACTACAGAAATAAAATTAAGGATCATAACCATATAATTATCTCAATGGATACAGAAAATATTTTTGACAAAATCCAACTTCCATTCATGGTGAAAATCTAGGATATAGAGAACCATTCAATATTGTCAAGGCTATTTATGCCAAACCTAGAATCAACATAATACTGAAAGGAGAAAATCTGAAAACATTTCCTCTAGAACTAAGAAAGACAAGGATGTCCACCCTCACTATTCCTATTCAATATAGTTCTTGAAACTCTATCCAGAGTAATCAGTCAAGAGAAGAAAATTAAAGGGATACAAATAGAAAAAAAAAAAGTCAAATTTTCTCTGTTTGCCAATGACATGATCCTATATATCTCAAAGACCCCAAAACTCCACCAGAAGACTTTTAGAACTGATTAAAAAGTTAGCAGAGTAGTAGAATATAATATCAACATTCAGAAATCAGTAGCTTTCCTATTCTGCAATAGTGTATCTTCCAAGAAAGAAAATTTTTTAGCATCCTGTTCACAATAACCTCAGGGAAAAAAGCAAATAATCAAACAACTTGGAATAAATCTAAACAAGGAGATGGAAGGCCTCAACAATGAAAACTATAGAACACTGAAGAGAGAAATTGAAGAAGACTTCAGAAAATGGAAAGACCTCCCATGTTCTTGTATAGAACGAATTAATATTGTCAAAATGACCATATTACCAAAAGCATTATACATATTTAGTGCAATTTTCATCAAAGCACCCAAAACATCAAGGATATTCTTCAAAGAGCTCAAGAATAAAAATAGTCATTAAGTTCTCTTGAAAGGATAAATGATCCAGAATATCCAAAGGAATACTGAATAAGAATAGTGATGTTGGAGGCATTATAATACCTAATCTCAAAGTATATTACAGAGCTCATAGTAACAAAACAGCATTGTATAGGCACTAAAATAGACATGAAGACCAAGGTAATAGAATGAAAGACACAGAGACAAACCCACATACTTACAGCCATCTGATACTTGACAAGGTACCAAAAGATATAGTGCAGAAAAGATAGCCTTTAAAACATATTGTGCTGAGAAAACTGAATATCCATGTGTAGAATAATGAAACTAGATCCTTATTTCTTACCTTGGACAAGATAAAATTTAAAAAGCCAATAAATTTTGGAAGTCACTGTGGAGCTTCCTTAAAAGACTAGGAATAGAACCCACCATATGACTCGGCCATCCCACTCCTTGGGATTTATCCAAAAGAACTAAAATCAACATTATATGATGATACAGGTATATCTATGTTTATAGCAGTACAGTTTACAAAAGCTAAGTCATGAAAGCACCTCTGGTACCAGTGAACAGATGAATGGATTAAGAAAATGTGGTATATACACACAAAGGAATTTTATGCAGCCATAAAGAAAGATGAAATTATGGAATTTGCTGGTAAATGGATGAAAATAAGGAAAAAAAGAAGCATGGATACAGTGGAGTAGAGGAAGGCAATGAAGGAAGAGGAAGTTAGAGATGGGAAAAGGGAGTAAATGTGGAAAGTAATTGACAAAATTACACTATGTACCCATAAGAATATGCCATAATGAATTCCACCTTTGTATATATTATGAAGCAACTCTTCAAAACAACAACAGTAAGTAAAAAGGAGGTGTATGAGTAATGTAGAGGAAAGGGGACCAGAGAAGAGAGGATAGAAGGGGAAAAAGCATCACTGAGGCTGCAAAGAAACAAAATACATTCCATGCATGTATGATTATATAAAAGTGAACCCCACTATTATGTGAACTGTATTGCACTAATATAAACATTCAAACATCCTTACGTAAGAGGGTCAGTAAAGTGTGTATTTACAGGAAACACAATGTTTAGAAGGAAATGTTAATTAATTAAATAATTAATGGCTGCCTAAGATGTATAAGCCACTGAGTAAGAGCAATAAGAAAAGCAGAGAATATGATGAGATCTCCAACCTTATAGGACAGTCAATACTTGCAGACAGTGTGGGGAGGGAATGAAGTTTCACGTGTGTGAAATAAGTAAAACCTAGTAAAAACCAGAGCTTCAGAGCAGGTGCTTGATTGTTACAGAATATATTTTTTATCAGAGAAAGAGCACCTCCCCCCATCCCTGTAAAAAAAAAAAAAAAACCAAACAAACAAACAAAAAAAAACCACAATGTACAGATTGATGAATTAAGTAAGAAATTTTAAGATATGATAATTTCTTGTGACTACCAAATTCATGCTTACACATGATTTCTTGAAAGAGATGAAATTAAATAAGATCAAAACCAAATTATGAAATGTACAATGTGCTGAATGAGCCTCCGGAGAGAATATGAGTGATCTACAAAGAATTACACTGAAATTTTGTTTAAGGAATACTAGAGCCAGAAGTGGCAGAAAACTGATCTGAGCTTAGAAATGCATTTTGAAAACACATAATAATTGCCTCAAATTGAAAGCTGTATCAGTTGTCTATTGCAGTTAATGAAGCCTTTCCAAAACTTGGTGATTTAAAAGAACAATCATTTAATTGTCTTATGATTTGAGGTAGGCCCAGGTTGGTAGTTCACATACCAGTCTTGCCTGGGGTAGCTCTGGTGTTTGAAGTTAGCTGGTGGGTAGGCTTGGGGCCTCAGCTTAGAAAGCTCATTTCAGCTCCACATGGTCTTGTCCTCAAGTAGGCTAACCCAAGCTTCTACCTGGCAACTATGTTTGTATTAGCAAGATAGCTCAAAATCCAGTTCAGAAGGATTTTCTTTTGCTAGCATCTCATTTGCTAATGGCCATGCACCAAAGCCAGGTCATACAGAGAAGACCACATCAATGAGAGAGGGACTATTGGAGTGCTGCTCTTATCCACTGGGAGCTGTCTTTGCAACAATCTACAATATAAGCCCACTAAATTAACCAAGGTGGCATGACTAGTGAGAATCTCAACAAAATTGAGCTTTCCACACATAAAGGTTGAATTGATGGTTCTCCCACTCACTAGCTATATATCTCTCCAGGAAGACCATTTTATGCGCCTTAATCTCCTCTAGTACAAAATGATATAAAAACTTTGCTCTTGTAGAGATAATGAGTACAATGTGAGAAAATTCTGTGTTGGGACACAGTTAAGATAATTGTATAACAAATAAAACAAAATTATTAAATTGATATTTTATGCCCCAAATTCCACTGAGTTATCTTATACCTTATATATTGTTTATGAGTATAAAGTGTAGACAAATTCTATTACCCCTAATAGGTGAATGAGAAATATAGTGAGCAATCTTTTTAGAACTAGTGTTACATTGTAAACATCCTAGAGAACTTTATCTTTTCTTATAATATTATCATGGGATTAAGAACCATAATTTTGGCTCATTTTATGTGCTCGGTCATATAGAGAAGCCCACATCAATGAGAGAGAGACTGCCGAAATTCATCTCATAAATGCTCCTAATACATATATATTGCTTTTATTTAGGAGGCTTTTTACCGTGTGTAAATAAGTAATGTTGTTTCAATTTCAACAGTTGCATAAATGATCATTGCATCATTAAGCCTTTTACCAAACAGATATTTTTTTTCCTATTTGCACCCCCAAAAACCTGTCCCTACAGATCCTTTAACTGTAGCATATTAGACAAAGAAGGATATGTTGCAGTAACAAAAAGATTCACAAGTTACTGTTTTAACAAGTTAGCTCTTTCTTTCCCAGTGAAGGATCCATAGGTGGGATCTGGCTCCAGGAATTAATCTGGAAAATGTGGTGGCAAGTTTGGCCCTGTTGTTTAAACACAAGTCATCCATATATGTCCCAGATGTCTACATCTTCAGCCATTGGAAAGGAATGAGAAAGAACCAATAGACAGCAAAGGTCTTTTTTTTTAGTGGAATGGATGTTGGATACATTACTTTCATTTATAGTCTATTGGTTAGAACTTAGCTTCATGGCCACATTTGGCCACACTTAGTTACAAAGTGGAGAAATGTAGTCTGACCGATGAGCTCTTTTCCCAGGTATAAAAAGAGAACAGTTTGAGGAAGGGCCAATATTCTCCACCATATACAACACCTGAATATCTAAATGCTTCTTATAAATGGAGTTTAAGTGTATTAATCTTTTATTGATATTTCTGTAGTCTTTGAGGTCCTCAACCATACTTTTGGAAATTCTGCATTAATTATCAGAAAGCACAGACCCTTAGACTGAGAAGGAAGAAACAGTCTATTGGTAGAATTCCTTTGACAATTTTTCTGCAAGGTGGTTGGTCATTCAGATGCTGAGTAGATGCTTACATTTAAAAAACACTCCTGCTCCATGATGTTACCAGTTCAAAAACCTTCATGGTCCCCCAAATCCAACTAATTGGAATTAGTTGAAATTCCTAATCTCAACTAATTGAAATTCCTAATTTCAGTTAATTCATTTTATTTCTGTTTATGGGATGATATAAACAGCTGAATTCCTCTTCCACATAATACCTTATACATATGTGAAGACCCATTTCCCCCTCAATCCTCTCTTCTTCAGGATGAATATCCTCTCCGATTTAAGAATTTCTGGTATAGAATTGAGAATGTCTGGAAAGTCTTCCATATTCTGTCTGGCTACATATTCTTTGTGGGAAACAGATCAGCTATTTGAGGATGTTGAAGCAGCAATTTCTCCAAATACTCAATATTTATTTTTAAATAATGGTTTACTTCCTAAAAGATTTTGGTAATTTAATACAGTTATTCTCTAAGAATACTCCTCAGACCAGCAGTGGAAGCAGCACATGAGGAATTTGGAGATGAGCAGAGAACAAATGCTTAGACCCAAACCCAGACTTCATGAACCAGAATCTTGAGGGGCAGAGTCTTGAAATCTTTCCTGCAATACATGATTCCACATACTTAAATGAAGAAGCATGGGACTAAGCAAACAGAAATAAGTTGTGTGTCCTGCATGTTTTGATAGAGGCACAGGCAGACAGAAATATTAGTTAACTACTAGTAGCATCTTTCTGTGTTTACTACAGAAAATATCAAGAACTAATTAATTATTCAGTAAAATAAAAGTAAACACTCCTGAACACAACATCTAAGCTTCAGGTTGTCTTGCCTCTTAAGTAATAATGGTAATAATCAACAAGCACTGTATTCCATGAGTAGTCACAAGTGTGTAGGAGGTCTCTTGATGATATTTTCCTTGCTTTAATTGTTCTGTAAATAAAATGACCATAATAAGTAAGCAAAAAAGGGAAGCTGAAGGGAACATTATGGTTCTTTTTTTTAAATAATCCTTTTCCCTGATTTCCATTTGCCTGACTTTATTTTGCAATTGGAAATGGTGAAGTCTTCAATATTTTCTGTAAGCCAGAAACAATGTTTACATGACCTACATAATTTACATGGTAAATTCCACCCCATGTGTGTCTGAATTTTAACTTCAGAAACAATATTATCTTCCCTGGGTTTTCAAACAAGCAAAGCCGCCTTGAAACACAAAAAAACCCAACAGTCTCCCATTTAGCTTTGAAAATTTTAACATTTTTTTAAAACTGGTGAATTTTATATATTCATCTAAATACTTATTCATTTTCAGTTTAAATAGACTTAGAGTATCCAGTATATCCCAAGAATTGATTCCTACCATCAGTAAAACCAGAGGACATTTTTTTCCTGTGTGGTTTTGTAGACCTGTCCACTGTAAGATATTCATTACCTTCCTGAAAGATTTGGACATATGTGAATGTTCAGAGAAATTTTTGGTATGATAAGAGAAAATACAGCACATTCCAAGCCAGGAAAATAAACAAGGAAGAAAATAGTTTGGATTAAAAGAAAACTAGTAGACAAATATGAATTTATCTGAAAAACATTTCTTTGCATTAATTTGGGGTTTCTGATGCTCTTATTTTTCACATAATTGCTAGGCTAGTGTGAATCATCACTAAGCACTATCGAAAAAAAATAAACCCTAAAAAAATTGGATTCCAATGAATTCAATGGTAACTATTGAAGAAACTGTGTGGTCATTCTTAAAATATGAAGAGAAACAAGTATAGTGAATATAAGCCTAGTTCTTGGATTTAGTTTGATTTGAGTTGATTCCAAAATCGACTCCAACATACCAATTTCAGATACTTTACTTAACCTAACTGTATACAATTCCAAATTCAATTTCTTTTTGTGCTAGAATTAATGATTCTCTTGAAAGTGTTCTCATTTGTAACATGATTACAAAAATAATCTTAGAGGGTTTGTAAATGTGATGATGTAAATATAGTAGAAAAGGATCCCTGGGTTGTATACCTTTCAATTCTCTCTTCAACACCAGTTGGCTGAAGTGGTGCTGAGAGGTGATCAATATTAGAAAGGTGTTTCATCTGGAAGCTCCCATCTTCCTCCTGTCATAGAGATAAGTAAGATGATTTTTACTATTTCAATGTCTGTCTCTCTCATGCACGCTCACACATGCAAAATGACCAAATAGTAGATATTACTTTGTATGAAGTGACATTATTTCTTTTTCTAAGAATAGAAATAATGGGATCAGGAAGAATGATAAAGGACATATAGACACCCAGCTTATCATCCAATAAGTCTGAAGGAAACCTATTGGAATGTCAGTACAGAGCTTAACCATTCTGTGGATTCTGAGGTGCTCCTTTGGGAAGAGCTATTGGTTGCTATATGAGGAAGTACTGCATACACATCCACCTAGAAGTGTCACCTGCAGAGTGCAGGTCGTAGTGGAACTACTCAAAAGCAGCAATGTGACTAAAGCAGTTGGCTCCATTGCAGCTGATCTCTGACTCTAGAACAGAAGAATGAAGTATTGCTCCCAAGCATGTTTCTCCTTTCAGGCACTAGGCCTTGAAATAGATACTCTCTGGCTACTAGCGAGAATAAGAAGAGTGATGTAGAGACAGAAATTGTTCTCAAGATTCCCCAGCTGCCTCTTACGGATAGAGCTAAGCCACAAGTAACTTCTGTTTTGTCCCAGACAAAAATTAGGCTGGTTCTTCTGGAATGCCTTTTAAACTGAAAATATTGCATCTCAGAATTGTCATTAGTTGAGTTTTTGCCCTGAAAACAACATGGAGATAAGTCCAGAGTATGGTAACTCCTAGAGAAAGGAGAAAACAGAACATGCAAGGGTCTCACACGTTGTGTACTTGCTTGAAAGACATTTTCAATGAGTCATAGTTCCCCGACCCCCATCCCCAACATAGTGGTATCACACTTCCATGTCACATCATAGGCTGGTTACTGACCACCTGGAACCGTCTGCTTCCTGATGAGTATAGTAGGGAGAATACAGCCCACTTTATGTTGTCCTAGGAAGCAAAACATGATTTTTAAGAATATCACTCTTGTGATGTTGCCTTTCAGTACAGTGGCAGAATTTATATATTCCTCCAAAGTTTGGAGGAGAGGGACACTGTTTCTATAAGAGGCTTTCAAGAATAATTTCTGCTCTCAAAAGAAGGAAGAAAAGGCTACAGTTTTTATGCTCCTGCAAGAGCTTTATGCTGATAAAATATAGAGGGACAAAAGTGTCCTTTGCTTTGGAAAGTCCTTAAAGAGCTTCTGGATTTACAAAAGGAGACTCGAAAAAGTTTTTAGAAGAGAGTTAAACTTAAAATGTTAGTTCTGATGCTTACATTCTAACATAAGACCAGAGACCAACTGGTTGAATGGTTATTCTGTAGGAAAGTTTTATGTTCCACAATTAAAGACCACAGAGTGTTGCTGCAAATCTCTCCACTTATAAGCCTCTCTTCCTTTCAAATTTCTGCCTTAACACACCCAGTGGCTAAATGCTCAGTCCTCAAAACCCTATAAACACCCTTCCCTGATAATCCTTTCAAGATACTCCTCCAAGCTGATATTCTCTTCACTGGGTTAGTGTCATACTCAACTCCTCTCCCTGGAGACTATCAGAGGAGAGATTTAAGAAATTCAGATGAAAAGCAATTTATTTATTTGATGTTTGCATTAGTGCATTTTAGCCATACATAACAGCAGGGTTCATGGTGACATATTCATTCATGTATATAATTTGCTCTATTTTATTCCCCAGTATTTTCCCTTTTTCTTTCTTTCTCCTCCCCCATCTCTTTCCTCTACTCTAGGAGTCTTCCTCCTTATTTATATATTTTTTAACTTGGGGTATGATAATTAAACATAAAATGGGATTCGTTGTGATATATTCATAAATATAAATGGCATAATTTGGTCAGTTTCATTCCACTGTTCCTTTCCTTAACCACCCTGCTCCCTCCCCCTTGGTCTTTACTGTTCTCCCTTCTATTTTCATAAGAACTCTCTTTTTTAATTCTTTATTTATCTCTAGATTCTACGTAGGAGAAAAAAAAATTTGACCCTTGACCAGAAACAAGCACTTTTTAATGGGCAGTGGCAGACTAGGAGGAAATCTAGGAGAGGCTTTCATATGATGGTGGCAGCAGAGACCCCAAGGTTGGAAACAAGCAAAGACATTTTCAAATCAGCAAGCTAATACTAAATGTTTTATACACTATTGGTTTATAATATCCACCCACTCTATTTACTCCAACTTGAGGGAAAGTCCTGCTGTGCACAGTACCTCATGTTATCACTAATTTACTAATCACTAATAAACAGTGTAAATAGGGGTGTCTGTCCCACATTTAATTTGATATGGTTCAGGGAGAAAAGACTTGTAGCCACATAGAAAGTTAAATTTTAGAGAAGAAATTGATAATTCAGCAAAAAAAACCCCCAGGAATTTAAAGTAAAGGTAATTGAATAAATGAAATCCCCTGATACTCCACCGGGGAATATTTAGTGAGATGCTGTATTCCTCAAGTTCCCAGGACTATAGTCTCTAGACACTTTACTTTAAATGTGACAAGAAAAGATAATCCCTGAATGTAGGGGAATGTAGGCCATAATTGGCTGTTGACATCTGTGCCACTGCTACCTGAAGACTAAAGCAAATAATGAAAAACAAAAGTTCATTATTAACAATTACCTGATACTCAACACCAAGGTACCTGAGTAGATTAGTACAGAAGAGCATGGTAAAGTGGAAGAAAGGGAGGAAGGAAAGAAGGAAGTTTGGTTGGTTTAGTTTCTTTTTCTTGCTGTAACAAATGACCATAAACTTTGTGGCTCGCCGCAACAGATTCACCACCTTCGGGTCTGGAGGTAAGAATTCTGGAGCCGGTTTTGCTGGGCTCAAGTCAAGGTGTCAGCAAGGCTGAGTGGCTTCTGGAGGCTCCAGAAAGAGTCTTCTGCACACCTCTGGCCAGCTTCTAGAGGTCTCCAACATTCCCTGGCTTGTAGTTCATCACAAAGTCTATCTGTCATCATCTCCTTCCCTTGTTAACCTCTCTGAAAATTAAATAAAGCAACAAGTACACAATATCCTAGTTGAAGCCTGACACAGTGTACTTTAAATATATGACTTTCCTCCCTCCAACGTTTTCTTATTTTTAGCCACTAGAATGATTATTTCTCAGGGTGGTGGAAGTGTTGCGCATTGGAGTGCCACCAGCCATTTCACATTTCCTTTGCCCAAATCTGGATATAGAATTTCTCCTTTCCGTCATCTCAACTTCTTTCTTTCTTCTTTGCCAGTCTTTCTAGCCAGTCTTCCTTGCTATCCTTAAGGAATTTGGGGAGTGTGAACTAGCGTTGAGAAAAGAACTCAATAAAGAAGGACTTGGAAGAGAAAGTGGTGAGGACATGAATAGACCATCCTACTGAGCACATGACAGGATTTCGCTGCTATTCTCCTCCCTGATGTTTCCATGATGATGTACAAATTTATGGGATCAGCAACTGAAACCTCAATACCAAAAGTTTTGAGTTTATAAATTTATTTGTAAAAATTACTAAGGATGGAGTCAAAGCAATGACTTAAAACTTGGTTTGTAACTTTTACACCAACATCAGATTTTATGGGTTACCCCCCTTCAAAAATGTAAACTATTTTGGCACGATTACATCACCAAAATCTCAAATATCATTAGGTAATACTTTTTCATGTCTTCTAAACTGGACCAGTACTTTGTAAAATATTCATTTCATTGAATGTTTCATTTAAAAGCCACAAAACCAATCTATGAGGTACCACAATCACCCATTCAGTTCTAACATCTGAGCCAATTGTCTTAATTACTGAATCACTTTATTCTTGTTTCACCAGAGAGTTGAGGACTGCTGAGGAAAACCAGCCTGCATGGTGTATGTAACATCATCTTAGCCCCAGAAATCATTAGTTTCCAATATACTGGTGCAATTCTTCTCATTTGGGCATGTACAATAGCTTGGTTACTTGAGATTAAATTCATATTTAGCTTTGAATCCTTTAACTTGGAGAGAATAAAATGCAGTTTTCCCCTGGAATAAGCATTGGCTAGAAAGGATTTAAAGATCCGATATTTTTTTCTTTTCTTATTTTATGGGACATGAAAGTGGTAGTTTGAAGTTTCTATTTGAAAAAGGAAGATATCTGGAAATATACTTTAGGAGCAAGTTGTAGAAGTAAATGGTAGATCTTAAGGTTCAAAAATATAGGCACCACTCCTGAGAATATTGTCATATGTGACACCCTGACTCCAAAAGGCCCAGGTGCATGAACCAGAAGAACCTCTGAGATGAGCACCATAGCAGTAGTGGAGGGAACTGACCCCACCTTGATCTAGAAGATAATTCACCTGGACAGGCTGCCCACTGAGCAGGAATCAGTATTGTCTTAGAGGAATCTTATAGTTTAGGCCGGCAAATGCTCTGAAGTCCTGGGTATAGAAGCAGTCTCCTATCAGTGTTCTGTCTCTATACTCTTAGTTGACAAATGTGTAGGCATACTTTCTCTTTTCCCTTCTGGAGACATCTGGGCCCAGAGGACACTGCTGGACATCAGTCAAGGTAAAGAGGAGGGGAATTTTGTGACTGTATGTTGGGACTGAAGGGAGACTTTCAGGTACCCTGAGCAGGTATGGGAAGTATGGTACCAGTATTTGCTGCCATGTGGGAGACTAATTGTTTTGCTCTGAGTGTCTAGCTCTCTCCCTACCTTGAGGGTATGCTGATTTTTCTCTGAGGATTGACCAATTCTCTGTCCAACTGTCAGACTAGAGAAAGTGACAAAGTTTAAAAAATGCCAACAATGATGTTTTTAAAATTCCTACGTTCTATCTGAAACTAGTCTTAATACTGAGTTTTAGTTACTTGAAACAATAATTTCACTTGTAAGTTTTAAATCATTTTTTTTCCTGCTATTTGCCTCTAAGAGATTCTGAACTTGACATGTGAAGTATGTCTCATTAATTATTAAATGTCATGCTCTTAAACAGTCTATAAACGGATATTTTTTAGAACCTGAACCTAGAAAAGGTTCTAAAACACTGACATCTCTTCAAACACAACCTAGAGAGGGTTCAAACACTGAAATCTCTTCAAACAACACTGTGATAAGCACAGATTACAAGCAAGGAAAGGAATTTGTCCAGATGTTGCCCATATTCTATGCTCCAGTCGTTTCCTCTCCTTGCCCATTGCTTTGCATTTTTATCTCCCTCAGCTTTTTATATTTTTGTTTTCTGTATCTGCCTTGGGCCTCTGTTTTAATGATTTGTTGGTGCACCTCTCCTTGGCTTAGTGTCCTGAGGTCAACTCTGTACCCTGAACATATTCATGAAGTTCCTGGGAAGTAAACTTCCTCTGCTGGATTTGGTGTAGCAAATCTCTAGTCTCTTCATTGCACCTCCAGCCACAAGGAGTGTTTTAGTCAGTTTTTTCACTGCTGTGACAGAAGGACCTGACCAGCACAATTATAGAGGAGGAAAAGTTTATTTGAAGGCTCACAGTTTCAGAGGTCTTAGTACATAGAAGGCAGACTCCATTCCTCAGGGCTCGAGATGAGGCTGAACATCATGGAGGAGTGTGTGGCAGAGGGAAGCAGCTCACATCATGGTGATCAGAAAGCAGAGAGAGAGCGAGACTCCATTCTAGATACAAATGTATACCCAAAGCCATGCCTCAATGCCTACCTCCTCCAGCCACACCCTACCACTTTAGTTACCACTCAGTTAATCCCTATCAGGAGATTAATTCACTTATTGGATTAAGACCCTTGCAACCCAATTATTTCTCCTCTGGAGTTTCTTGCATTGTCTCACATGTAAGCTTTTGGGGTACACCTCACATCCAAACACTAACAAGGAAAAACACTTTACTTAGGGATTTTGCACTGAGTCTTAGAGGTGGGTCACTTTCCCTTTGAAAAAATCCTATTATTAACTTAAAAACAATGTTCATGTACGATGCTATGGGAAACTTAAAATTCATTATGCACATTTCTTGTTTTAGTGAGGAGAAATCTAAACCTCAGAGCTACTATGTAGCTTGTTGAGATCACAAAATTAGGTATATGCATCATAAATCATTACTGAAGGTGATATTTGTGCAGTTGAAATGTTATGTATGTCCTTTCATAATGTAAACAACATCTTCCTTTTAAGGGAGAGCAGAGAATTTCTCTGACTTGTGTGTCCTTGAGACCAAATAACTAAAGCCTGACTAAAACTGGACACTCTTTCTCTAATAATGTTTTGTAACACCATCTATACAATATTTGAATAAAAACACTGAGTAATGCTCAACTAGTTTTAATCATCAAAGTTTTTGAGTAATCTTATTATGACCTTCTGACTTGTCTTTGCCTCTCTTATTGCTACTCATATTATTTTCTACTTGAAGCAAGGACTGACTTTGAAATGTTTCCCATGTAATTATCACTTCCTCAGATTTCTTCCCTTAATATCTAGTCTCTAATCAAACTGAACTCTTAACTTGCCCAAGACAAATTTTTCCCTTATTTATCCATACTTCATTTAACTTTTTGATCCATTTATACAATGACCTCTTGGGAAATATACCTGAACTAGTTCAGAAAAAAAAAATTCTAGCCATGTCTATGGAAAGTGAAAATTATTCTCCTTAAATTTGTTCTTTTTCTGATGAAAACCTGGGGGCAAGTCTTGGCCTCCAACTCATGAATTTTGTGTTGCTGAGCCATTGTAATACCTGTGCTCTGAATCATGTCACATCCTCCCTTCTCAGGATCTGCAGATGATTTCTCTCTTCTATCTGTTGCTTCTTGTTGCTTACCTGACCCTTCATATTAGCCCTTAAATGGTTCAACCAACTCCTACCTTAAAAATCACAACATTACACAAACAAAAGTGCCAACAAAATACCAAAGTTAACTTCCCCTTATTATTATCTTATGTGATTGCCTTTCAAAACAAATTTCCTGAAATACCTACTCACCCTGTCCAGTTTTTCTGTGTCCTAATCACTTCTTAACACACTCCTTATTGGCTCACTAAAACCAACAAAGTCTCTGTGTATTTAGTCTGAATATTTAATCTGAATACCACGAGAGCTCTTGCAATGTAAAGACATTGCACAGGTCATCATTCCACTGGAATGTCACACTGCTTTAGAGTGCCCCTATCTGACAATGTCTTCTAAATCACCTTTCTTGGCTAACCAGATCAATGGTAACTCAGTCACCATTTTTGTTTTTATGAAACAGCATGTGCTGTTTATTTATTAAGGTTGTTGCAAGAAATAAAGAAGATATTCATACAAATATGTATTCAAAATCAAGAAAGCATGATCAATGTATTTACTTAGCATAGTATTATGCTTTTCCAATTATAAAACTCATACATTTAGAATCAGGAAAAAAGTTTTTCAAATAGTAAGTGCTTAATTCTTAAAATATGGATATAAAAATTGATATAAATAGAATTAGCTATCACAAAAAAATCAATAAGATCCAGTATTGGACTTGAGGAATGCTAGTGGGTAGTAATTTTTTCTCCACAGAAATTTTTTTCTTTCTCTCTTAAATAACACACGTGGCCACTTGAACACAGAGATGGGATAATTGATTAAACTTGAGCACTTATGAACTATATCCACTTTATCCTCAAAGATAGTTTTAATTTTACAAGTGATGGTCCCAAATTACTGCCATTCCTGGTATTTGTGTCTCTGTATCATTTGTGCTTATGGGGTGGGAGTAGGAACTGTGACTTGCTTCTAACTAATAGTCTGACAAAGACCATGCAAGGTCACTTCTGTGACATAAGATTATAATTCATACATAAGATTATAATTCTCTACTAGAAAACTCACTACTGACTCCTTCCCTTACTATCTTTGATGTATCAAAGTACCATATGCAAGGCCCAGGTGGCAAGGAAGTGACAATGGCTTCTTGAAGACAGACAGCAAGAGATCAAGGATGTCGGACCTAAAGAGTGCAAGGAAGCAATTCAGCCAATGACTTTGTGAGTTCAAAATGATTTTTCTCTAGCAGAACTTTAAGATTATAACCATCCTTAGCCAACCTCTTGACTGTGACTTTGTGATAGACACTGAACAACAACAACAAAAAAAATCCAATGAAACTGTGTCTGGATTCCTATCCCACAGAAATTGAAATGATAAATGTGTATTGCTTTAAGCTGTTAAGCTTGTGTTAATTTGTTACAGAGCAATAAATAATATAGCTTGTGAGTAAGTCAACTGTTCTCTGAAATATAAGGGTAGCAAGGTTCTCTTTTTATATTGTTAAGAAACCTTGCATTTATGGAGCCACCACTTGGGGAGAATGTCTATTTACAGAAGAAGACATTAAATTCCACATTAGAAAATGCAGACGCAACAAATGAAGAATGAACTGGAAAGAGGAGAGGGAAAAAATAAAATTAGCTATGAAAAAAATCAATAAGACCCAGAAATTTATTGGGGCACAAAAAGAAAGAGAAAGATGGCAGCTCTGAAGCCCAAGTACCTGCCCCTGGTACCATGATTCTTCCAGTTCATATTTTACTATTGCTGAGGCTATGACAGACTTCCTTAGTCGTTTTCTTAGTTTCATGAGTCAAGAAATGTATTATATCACTGAAACTAGTTTGAAATGAGTTTCACTTGAAACCAAGATGTTATAAATAATGGGACGAAAAGGGTTAATTATAGGAGGGTAATATTCCTTCAAATTTTAAATATCCTTAAAGCTAGTGAATTTATGATTCAGAAACTCTTACATAGCATTGCTTTAAGAACAAGCTGTAGTTAGTGAATACTGTGAAGCCTGTTATTTTTCCATCCTTTGTGGTATGTTGTAGGCAAGAGACAAGAGGATTTAACAGTGGATCTCAGACTCATGCCAGAGTATGGGAGATTCCTAAGTAGAAATTTGCATGTTTAAAAAAATACCATTTTCTTCATAAAATATTAATATATTATTTGACAACCCCAACTTAAAACTCATGTAGGTGAAGGATAGTGTCCCAAACATCATGAATACAAAGGGATAAGTGTTAAATTGCTATACCCTTGAATAAGTTATTACTCAATGTTTTGTTTCATATGCATTTATTAAGTGAAAGAATTAGAAAAAGAAGAAAGTAAAAGAACAAAGAGAGAAGAATCTTTATCTCTATTATGGAATTTCACCCAAAGATGTTTATATAGCTTACAAAACATACCCTCTCTGAGATGAATATGAAGCCTATCAGTGGTGTCTGCCTTTGTATACCTAAGGAGTCCATAATAAGGACTATTATTTTTAATGATTTATATTTCAAAAGTTAACAAAATAACAATTATGCAAAAGTTCGTTCTGTGAATAAGTAAAACTCAACTTTCTCAACAAAGGGAGCTAGAGTAATTAGATATTCATATGAGGAAGTGGTTTCATTCTTTTATTGCACCAGTTACTACAATGAACTTAAAAGAGATTATAGACATAAATATAAAAGTTAAGTATAAGACATGTAGAAAAAGATAGTGGTGAAATCTTTGAGACTATGAGACAGAAATTTCTTGGGGTACAAAAAGAAAGAACTCTAAAAATTACAAATTGGTCTTTATCAAAACTGGAGACTTTAACTCTTTAAAAGATTATTAAACAAGTAAGAAGACTAGACACTAATTAGAGGAAAATATTCACAAAATCATTTTAACATAAGGCTTGTACCCAGAATATTTAAAGAATTCCTATAACACAAAAGTAGGTGAATAAAACATTCAGTAAAAAACAGCAAAAGATTTGAATAGGTTTATGATAGTAATGACATGTACAGTTGATGAGCATGTAAAAAGATTCTAAAATCTATTGCTAATTAAGAAAGTGGAAATTAAAACCATAATGAAATATTAGCACACATTCACTAGAATGGCTAAAATTTAAACAAGCAAACAAAAAAGTAATTATCTATTGTTGGTAAGGATTTTGAGCCACAGGAACACTTATACTTGAATGGTAGAAACATGAAATTATATAACTAGTTTGGAAAACTGTAGTTTCTTAAAATGTTAAGTACACCTTAACAGAAAACTAAGGCATTCCACTGCTAAGTAGCTCCCTAAGAGAAATAAAGATATATGCCACAGAGTATCTTGAACCTAAATTTTCTTAAGAAATACTTGCTGCAAGCCCCAAACACAAAGGTCCATCAGCAGGTGAATGGATAAAAATAATGTGATCTATCATTAAATGGAATGCTATTCAGCAAAAAAAGGGGAAGGAACCTAATGACTCATGGGGGCATTTGAAAAGATGTATTCATCTGTCAAATTCACTGAATTCTGCACTTTAAGTGGGTAAAGTTTATTATATATTATTTTAGCCTTAATAACTTCAATTGAAAATTTTAAAGTAAAAATCAATTTCCTTAAGTAGGTTATTACTTGAGTTTTAAGATTTTCCCAGAAATACTGTGAAATGAGTGGTTTTTCTGTAGCTTTAGGACTCTAGGATTCTTAAGTTGCTACATAAACCAGCTGGCATGCCCTGGAATATATCTGGGTCAAGTGATTTTCAAACTGTGGGAGAACAATTTTCATAATTAAAATTTTTACTCAATAAATCATGTCTGAATGTTGGCTTTGAATCCTTTTACTTCATCGTCTTAAATTCCACTTAGCAATTTTTGTTCTAAAGCAGACAGTTTGGCATGTTTAACTTTCTCTACCCATATAACATCAGGAAACTGTAACCTTGTATTATTAGTAAAACTACCAATTCCAAAGCTCTCTAACACATAGCATAAAATAATCTATCTTAGTGATCCAACAAAAACCCCTTGAAAATTTAAAATACTCTTCAAATGATATTATAAGTACACCTACAACATTTTTGTGCTAGTGAGACAGAGAATCCACTGCCATAATAATTTATACAATTTGCATGGCATTTCCCAACTTAAAAATTACAAAATCAGTTTGGAAAACCACTCTGCAGCTTCTTAGACTGTCATCTATTAGCTCACCACAAGACCAGGGCTTCCTACCCCTGGAAGTACTTGGCAGAAATGAGAACATGGGCTGCATGTCTTGAACACAAATGTTCTTAGGAGCCTTCTTCCCAGAAAAACTGGAAACAACCCACACGTCCATCAGTAGATGTTTAAAGAAGTATGAACTGAGACTTCATGGGGCAGTTGGATCTATGAATGGCAAACACGGGATTGTAAAACCTGTTTTTCTCCTCCCACATCAACCTTCCCTTCTTTCCTTACCCAAGTAGACTATGTTTGCATCAAATAGCAGTAATGCCTTCTTTATATGAATACTCCATTCTCTGATAAATTATTACAAGACTCAATGTCAATACCATATACTTTAATGCTGCTAAAATAGTTCACTCTCAAAAGAGTAAAAGAACACACACACACACACACACACACACACACAGAGAGAGAGAGAGAGAGAGAGAGAGAGAGAGAGAGAGAGAGAGAGAGAAAGAGAATAAATATGAGAATTGGGGGAATTTAATAAGTAGAAATATTGAGGATAGAGATAGCTTAACAACAGATCTAAATTAAAAAAGCTATTATTAAAATATTAATTTCTTAAATCTTTGATTTGCAAAAGATTGAATTTAGAATAAGTGTTTTAATTATAACACAAACCCCAATAATGCAAAAGGAAGGTGTAAGTTTGTAATTTCTACTCTAAAACTAATATATACAATTGATCTGAATTTAAACAAATTGGTTTTTTTTCTGTTGAATAACATATTTTTATTCTAAACTGTAAATAACATTTTAAATGACTACATTTATAAAATGAACATTTCAGGAACATGAGCTACACTTACCCTTTGGCTTCATGTCCTAGCTGGCATCAAGAAGTTGAATGTTACATAGATACTACTTTGAGAGCCACAGATCACATCTATCATACTGTAGTTACCACTAAACAAATTATTAAGAAGTGAAATACAAATTAATAAACTTTGTTCTTGCCATAAATTTTTATGCTAAATTTACAACTTTTTTGTGTACAAGGGATTATATCTTCATCAGCTATATCTTCATACTTATTTCATCTTTAAGAAGTAAAAGTAAATATAAGATCATTAGAAACTTTGTCTTTTTCTATTATTGGAGGGGAAGGGGCTGCTGGGTATTAAACCCACAATCTTGTGCATGCAAGGCAAGCGCTCTACAACTGAAATATATGCCCAAACCCCCAGAAACTTTATCTTCTTAATAAATTTAACTTTACCTTTTTTTCAAAGCTCACACTGATAATGAACATTTTTCTTCAGAACTTTGGGAGGTTCCTTGTTAACCATAACAGTGATTCTCAAAATGCATTGGGGAACCATTCATATTACACAGAGATGCTTATTAGAAGTGCAGTTTTTCAGGCCAACCCCAGAACCAGTGAATTGAAACATTATGATCTTTGGTCCATTAACCTATTTTAGAAAGCAGTGTCCAGATGCATTCGAAAACCCATAGTGTACTTGCTAATACTCAAACTGTTTGGAGTAGAATTCCAAGTCCTCGAGGATCTGGTCCCTTCCTGTCTTTTCTACCTCTTTCTACTATCTTCTTTACTTGCTCTTCATTCTTTCTGTTTATTTGTTGATCCTCTTCCTCATACTTTACTAAAATAAAAATAATTCAAACTTTCTTTTTATAGTAGTATCAGTACACAAACTTTAGAGTTCATAAGAATCATATGAATTTTTTTTTTGAAAGGCAGATTCCTAAGTCCCAGCACTGTAAAGTTAGATAATACAGTCCATCTGGAGTGGAAACAATGGTTTTTATTGTAAATGTGTATCCCAGTGATTCTGAATCAAGGCCCATGATCCTTCTGAACTTCTGTTTTAAGAACCTACAGTGCAGTTGACATACATTATGATAAGTATTCTAAATGTCCCTGGTCCCTTAGAAACCAGGAATAGGTAGTTGACTTTTCCTGGAAAATAAATTCAGAGGAGAGAAGATAGAAGATAAAAAGCACTTAAGAAACAATTGCCATAGTTAGAATAATTACATGAGGATGATGGAAAGTTGGGCTGAAGTAATCATAAAAACAAACAAAATCAAATGAATTTAGGAAATAAAATTCAAAAATTGAAAAATCGTGATTTACTAATGGGAAAAAGACATCAAATGAAATTTCAATGTCCATTGAATAAGTTGCATGTCATGCTTTTATTAAACATGAGAAAATTTTATAGGTTTGGCCTTGGGGCCTTAAGTTATCTGAATAGTAAGAGAACTAGATTAAACAAGTATTCACATATGCATAGCTGAAATTCAAGGGAGAGGTAGGACATAAAATTATCTAGTAGGGAAATGTATATTAGGAACTAAACACTAGTAGTGGGTTTAAGACTCATATAATTTTTAATTAAACAGTCATATAGGTAAGAGTGGAGAGCAGGAGAATGCACATTCCTTTTTATGGGGAAAGACCAAGTTTGTAGCTTTGAAGAACATAACAATTATGAGAAAAGGAGAAGTAGCCAAGAGATAGCACAGAAATAAAAGTCAGAGAAATAGGGAGAGAAGCAAAAGCATTTTAGAGGTAAGAAGAATTAAATGAAACTCTGCACAGAAAAAGAGCTTATCATAGTAATAATAACAAATAATATAAATGCAATAAATTATCATTATTATTATAGAATGTTCCACACACTACAGAAAAGATAATTGACATCGTCCTCTGTACTGCCAACACATCCTTCTGTCTAGAAATGAAACAAATAATTTTATTCCTTTATGAATAATAGTCTTTAGCTTATTAGTATCTTAAAACTACAGTTCAAACTTGTACCTATGACACATATGATCCTTTAAGATCTTTTACAATATCTAATTCTCTAGAATTAATTTCTATGTTAGAAAAATCCTCATAAAATTGTCACTCTTTGTCCTGTCTGCATCTTGCTAAGATTCTATATCTCAGGGTTTGTATTCATTTTATCTGATAGAATTAACTCTAGTCAAATAGCCCTATGTACTTGACATTTGTCAATAACAATCAGCAGCAATTATTACATATTTAGCCTACTTGATAAAGCTTTGCCAATTGAAGCTTAAAAACATGATCCAAGAGTTAAAGGCAAAGCTAGGGAATAATGTATTCATGAAGGTATTTGGAAAGATCTGACATATTCCAGGAAATATAGGGACAGTGACATGTTCAAGTTTGTGTGCATTTTCAAAGCTATGCACAAATGAAGAGAGGCACAAGAAAACCATAACATCTCACCTCTGGCTGACCTTGAATCTCTATACAAACAAGCAATGAAAGTTAAGGAAGGGTTACAAACTGTTGGAGCACTAAAAGTCTATGCTAGCACACATACACAAACATACCCAAACATGGGATCACACCACAAGCAAAGAAGTCTTCAGGAAGTGAACTTGGGCATTTAAGGAAATCTCTTCCCAATCATTAATGACCACTAAGGTAATCAAACAGAGGCTTCAGTCATCATGTATGAGAAAGAGTACAAACTTATAGAACTGTCAAGAAAAGTCATTTTAAAAAAAGCAATAATTAAAGGGGGGATGGTATAATGTTTAGAGTTGACATATTATGTCCTTTGAAATTCCAACCCTCATTAAAAAAAGTGATTTTCAAAAAAAATTATTACAAAAGTTCCCATACCTTCAAGAAGGGGGAGCCCATAAGAAACTTTCACTGAGGAAGCCTATGCATTGAACTTACTAGAAAAAGATTTTAAATCTATTACAAATATGTTTAAAGAACTAAAGTGACCATATATAAAGACTTAAAGCACAATACATGAACAATGCTCACTGAAAAGAGAAAAAAATATGAGTTCAGATAAAAACTGTTAAAAAAAAAGAGAACAAACCTTAGAGTTGAAAAGTGTAAGAATGAAAATTTAAAATTCACTAGTACATTCAGTAGCAGATTTTAACAGTCAGAAAAAAATAATTGGTGAACTTGAATTTTATAAAGATTATCCAATGTGAGGAACAAAATTTTTAACAGAATAAAGTCCCAGGGACCTGTGGAATACAATCAAAAGTGTCAATAAACACATAGTGGTATTTCCAGAAGGAGAGAAAATAGAGGAAATGAGAAGAGACTATTTGAAGAAATAATGGCAGATATTTTCCAAGTTGATGAAAAATTATCTGCACACTCAAGAAATTCTTAAAAGTTCAAGAAGGATAAACTAAGATATGCACCAGTACATTTTATAATCAAACTGTTGGAAATCAGAGAGAATTGTGAAAACAGTGGGAAAGAAGAAATTTATGATATACAATTATGAGTAAAATTTTACTCATAATTAACTGTTGACTTTGCTTTAGAAACAATGGGCCAGGGGGAAATGGAATCGCATGTTTAAAGTGCTGAAAGAAAAAGTCTATAACCAAGAATTCTATATATCCAGCAATTTTATATATTAAAACAAATAAGATATTAAAATAGTTCCAGACAAGTGAAAACTAATACTAGTTCTTCTATAGTAAACTTTCCCTAATAAGAAATACTAAAGGACATAATTTAGGTTGAATTGAAAAAAACTATTGGCAGTAACTAAATCAATAAAAAACACTGGTAAATGTGAATATATAGGTCAATTAAAAGCACAAGAAAATTTACTTATTTTTGTAATTATTTAATCTTATTTTAAAATTACTTCATAAAATAATAATTATTAAAAATATCCTTATGTATAATATATAATGGTATAATTTGTTTCACAATAACAATATAGAAAGAAGAAGAGATTGATCTTTTGTATAATATTTATTTTAGTCAACTTTGCATTTCTGTAACCAGAATATTCAACAAGAACAATTAAGAGGATAAAAAGTTTATTTTGACTTCTGGTTTCAGAGGCTTAATCCATGGTGGGCCAACTCCATTGCTTTTTGTCCAAAGTGAGGAAATGCATCATGGCAAAGGAACATGGTGGAGGAGTGCTTCTCCATTAATGACTGGCCAGCAAACAGACAGGGAAAGAAGGGAGAAGGTGCTACAGGAAAGAAAAACCCTTCCAGGGCACATCATCTTCGTGACCCACTTCCACAGGCCACACCCTACCTACCTATAGTCATCACCCAGCTAGTCCATTCAATCTAGGATGAACTGGTTAGGGTATAGCTCTCATAATCTAATCATTTCACCTCCGAATTTCCTGCATTAACACAAGAGCTTTTAGGTAACACTGCATATTCAAACTATAAAAATATTAAAATTAATTTTGTGTGAATTTGAACTAGATTGTTATCAATCATAGTCCTCAATAAACCACAAAGGAAATAAACAAAAGGACAAAGAAACAAAAATGAAAATACAATGGTGTGTTAGTGTTCTCCAAAGGAATAGATCCAGGGATATGTATATGTATGATTATAAATGAATTTATTAGACTGGCTTACATCAGAACTCGGTCGTCCCACAATGGCTGTCTGAAAACTGGTAAACTGGAGGAACCAGTAGTTTCTCAGTCCAAGAAGGAACTAATGATACTGTCCTTGTCTAAGACTTAAGGCCTGAAAGCTCTCTGGAGAATCACTGGGGAAAGTGCATATTGGAAGAGTGAAGAAGCTGTAGTCTAATTTCCACTTGTGACGGCAGCAGTAATAGATGCATCTGACCAAGAAGGACCGATCTTGCACACACTGTGATTTCCATCTTTTGTTCCATCTAGGCCTTCAACCTGTTGGACAGTGCCAGCCACATGCAGAGTGGGACTGCCCACTAAATTGGTTGTCAATGCCAGTAGTCTCTGGAAGAACCCTCACAGACACACCCAAAAATCTTTTAATTCTAGGCGCTTCTCAATCCAGTCTAGTTGACAAAATAGATTAACCACCACATATGACATAGAAGAAAACTTCTCTTTAAGAAATCAAAAGGTAGAAATGATATATATAGGAACAAGAAGACACAAAGAACACAGGTAATAAAGTGAAAGGCAAAGACTACCACATTAGTAATTACACTAAATGTAATTAACACTTCAATCAAAAGACAGAGGTTGGCAGAATGGATTTTAAAAACCCCAAATCCTACCTTTAACCAACCCAGAAGAAACATATTTTAGATTTAAAAATAAAACTAGGATGAAAGCAAAAAAAAAAAAAAGATAAAGATCTACCATGTAAACAAAATGTAAAATGAATTTATAGCAGCTATGTCAGAGATTGATGTTAAATCAGAAAGTTCACTAGAATAAAACAAAGCAGATCAAATTATTATGACAAAGGTGTTAAAATGGCAGGAAGACATATCAATTAAAATATGTATGCATCTAAAAACAGAACTTCAAAATCCATAAGCACATACTAATAGAACTGAAGGAAAAAATAGTCAATTCAACAACAGCTGCATACTTCAATATCATACTTTATGACAGGAAAAACTAGACCAGCAATATAGAAATTTGAAAACACCATGATTGAGGACCTGGGTTTAATCCCCAGTCCTGGGAACAAAAGGAAAAAAGAAAGAAAGAAAGAAAAAAATATATCTATAAAGCAACTAATCCTAGTAGACGTTTATAGAACACTCCACCCAACAAAAACAGAAAATAAACCTTCTCAAGTGCACATAGAATATATCACAGGATATGCCATATGTTAAGCCATAAAATAAAATCAATCATCTAAAGACTGAAATGAAAACAAAGTATGTTCTCTAACCATAATAGAATGAAACTAAAAATCAATAAGAGGATGGAATTTGAGGGATTCAAAAATACACAGAACTTAAGCCACATAGTCTTAAATTAAAAAATGGTTAGAAAAGCAATAGCAAAAAAATTAGAAAATACTTTTACATAAATGAAAATGACAACACCATTTACCAAAACTTATGGCATGTAGAAAAATCAAGGATTGTAGGGAAATCTGTAGATGTGAATGCCTATATGAAGGAAAGAGAAAGATCTCAAATCAATAACCTAAACTGCCACTTACATAGAATAAGAATCACAAACTAAATACAAAGAATGAGGAGGAGACAGAGGAGGAAGAGGAGAAGAAGAAGAAGAAATATAGTTTTTAGTGGAAATAAGTAAAATAAGCAGTAGAAAATGATACATTGACAAATATTTAGCTGGACAAACCATGAAAAAAGAAGGGTGATTCAGATTACTAAGACCTAGAATAAAAGACCTAGAATAAATTCATTCTGAATTTATAGGAATCAAAAGTATTAGAAGAAAATGCTATGTGAATAAATTTCTAAAAAGACACAAACTACCAAAAATGATTCAAGTAGAAATATAAAATATGGATAGACTGATACCAAGACCAAGGAAAGAGACTGCATTAGAAATCAATAAAATTTTTTTACAAATGGTTTCTGTGACTATCTGGCCTAGACGGTCTTGCAGTTCTGTCAATTACTTAATCAAAAAATTAGCAGCAATTCTTCACAAACTTATCCATAAAAAAGAAGAGGAGGAAATACAGTTCAATTATTTGAGGTCAGTATTATTCTGATATCAAAAGCAAAAATGAAAAAAAAAAATCACAAGGAAACTACAAAACAATATCCCTTAGAAAACTCCAGAAATCCACAACAAAATACAAAATAGGAGAAAAACAAATTCAACATAAAAAGGTTTCTTTATTGTGACCAAGTAAGGTTTATTCAAGTAATGTATGGTTGCTTTAATACATTAAAATCAAGAGGTATGGTACCCCATGTTAATATGAAAAAATGGAAAAATCACATGAGCATCTGTTTTCTAGCAAATAAGGCATATTTTAAAAACCTAACCCTCTCTTATGGTAAACACACTCAACAAAAAAGGAATATCCTATTCTGTACTTTGTATTATAGCGGAAGCCTAATAATGGCCTTCCATGAAAGATTAATGGTCAAATTCATACTTACCTGTGAAAGAATGGTTGCTTTCTCTCTAAGATTAGGAGCAAAACAAGGATGTCTACTTCCTGACACAGTATATTGGAGATCCTAGTCAGAGAAATTATTCCAGAGAAGGAAATACAGGGAATCTGATTGAAAAGAAGCAAACTTATCACTACAGAAGTCATGACCTTATATACCATAAGTTTTTAAAAGTTCACATACAACACACACTTTATTAGAAGTATAAACAAGCTCATCAAGGTTTCAGGATAAAATTGCATCAGTCAAAGACAATTATACTCATATATAGATAAACAAGTATAAGACTTGAATATTGAAGAATACAAAATATTGTTAAAATAATTAGAAGCATATTCCATGTTCATGGACTGGGTAGACAATGTTGTTAAGATTGTAATATGCTCCAAATTAATAAAAAAAATTGAAAGAAATTCCTGATAAAATCCTAGTTTGTCTTTGTTTAGAATTCGACAGCCTTAAGCTAAAGCTCATATGTAAATTTAAGGGACTCTGAATAGCTAAAACGATCATGAACAAATTTATAGAATGCAAATTTAATACTTATTACAAAAGGTACACTCAACAGGAGAGCATGATACTGCATGACAAATCAATACAAAAGAATTTAGAGTCTACAAATAAATCTTTACAGTGTTAGCTAATTAATTTTCCACAAGGGAGCCAGGGTATTTCAGTGTTGAAAGAATGGTCTTTTCAATAAATGGTGATGTGGCAATGGATATCCACATGTAAAAGGATGAATTTGGATGCCTACTTAACACTGAAAAAAATTAACAACAAAATAGATTAAAGATCTAAATTTAGGAGTTAAAATCATAATATTCTTAGAACAAATTAGAAGTAAATATTTTTTATTCACCCAACTGATAATAACATTACTCATAATAGTCTAAAAATTAAAAAAAACAAATTTACATCAACTGATAAATGAATAAGTTAAATATGGTATGTCTACACAATAGAATATTATTTGACCATAAAAAAGAACGAAGTTCTTACGCATGCTACAATATGGCTGAACCTTAAAAACATTATTCAAGTGATCCAAACACAATAGACCACATATTATATTGTTTCTTATTATATAAAATATCTAGAACAGGCAAAAATCATAGATATAGAAAATGTACCAATGGTCATCAGGGGCTGTATTTAGGAATAATTGTGGGAATTCTAATGATAATGTGTTTGGGGGAAGGGAGGTGATAAAACCATTTTGTATTTGAATCGTAACTTTTTGAGTATAGTAACATCCACTTATTCAACACTTTTTTTAAAACAAATATGGACCTTTATTTTATTCATTTATTTATACCTGGTTCTGAGGATCAAACCCAGTGCCTCATACATGCTAGGCAAGTGCTCCACTACTGAGCTACAACCCCAGTCCATTATTCAACACTTTTAAAGTGTATAGTATGTGAACTATAAAGTATATCTCAAAACTATTTTGTTTTTTCTTTTTTTAAGTGTACATGCAATTGTTAGAATTGCTTCAAAATCAATGGTGTCACCTAAGCTAAATTCATCTCCATTGAGAATTCTCTATCATCCTGTGGATCATAATTTTCGGTTATATCTGCCCTTAATTTTTCAGATTACAATCACCATAATCTATACATATATATATTTTTAAGAGGACTTACTTTATCTCTCACTAGGACACAACATTAACTCAGGAAATATTTGTAAAATATATCTAGATTATTTTACTATATTTCAAAATTTTATATATAAATGAATATTCTCAAAGCCAATTACTATGGAAAAAACTGCTTTTTTTCCCCTTTTTCTAAAATCAGGACTTCACAATGTTACTTTGCTTTAACAAATTTATTTAAAATTTAGGTCAAAGATGAAGTAAGCACATTAGGAACTCTGAAGGGAAAAGAAAATAGAGAAACGAGTCAAATGTTTTCCACTTATGTGAGAGGCAGCGGTAGGTCCAGAGTATCTGAATTTTCCTTCTCAGGCTATTATCCAACAGCTAACTCTTGCTGTTTTTCCTTTATTTATCTGTTTGTTTATTTTAAGTAATGCAATAGCTATGAAAACATTTTTAAATGTCATGGTCTAGTGAAACCTAAGTGATTATTTGAAAAGCTTATTGAATATTTAAAAGAAATAGTAAAAAGAATGATTTTCTATCATTTTAATAGTCTGTCAATATTACTTTTTATTTCCCTGTCTCAAGAAAAAATACCTATATGAAGTGCATAAACCCTGAAATATATTTTCTCTCTGAGAATATTTGTTCAGATGAAAGAATATGTGCTTTCATTTCTTTCTCTGAGCCTTACTTGACCTAGCTGCCAAGATTTATTCCAGTCAGTATTACTATAGTGTTTATCTTCTTGTTGACCTTCAGTCTTATTTCTCATTATGGAAAGAGAATACAAAAGGGTCATTAATTAGGAGCAGTCTTATCACAGGATACTTCTGTTGTCCTGGTGAAGTAAAGAGGTGACAGGGGTCATTATGGGACCTATTATGCACTCAGATCTGGTCAAAAAGATTCTAGTCTTTGTTATAGTACATTTATAACTCAGGGTGCAAGTATCAGCACACAGAAATGGTTCAGAAACTCTGCATGAGGAAGGATCACATGTGGGATAGAAGCATTATTTTACTAGAAGAAATGCATTTGCCTTAATTAATTCAGCTAGACCAAGATTAGGTAAAGCATTTATTTCATCAAAGATTATTCTAAAAAAAAGTAAATAAATAATCCAGCTCCCTGATAAATCATATTTTTAAAAAATATTGAATATTATAGGGTAGTAAATCCATGAGATCATGGATTGTACTTATGTCTGAATCTCTAACCTATGGGAAATAATTAACAGACACTGTTTAAATGTAATTAATAAGTTCTGGTAAAACAAGTAATTACCGGAAAATTATTTTTCTCATAACAATTCAAATAATACACTTGCATTAAAATGTTTCTGAGAATTTGCACAAAATAACAAAGCTGAAAGCTTCTGATTGAACACATACATTATGTTAAGCATGCAATGGGTGTTTCAGAGTCTTAAGAATGAATACTGTAAGTGTTTTAAGTATCTTTAATATCATAAACCTGTCGACACCAGAAATATCAAGTAGCTGAGATTTAAAGGACAGTCAAAATAAATTCAAGAGGAAAATATTTTTTGGTTCTAAACTGTTAGAAATGAAACTAATTTTCCCGTCTGACTAGAGAAAATATGTTAATACAACTGATACCTCTCACTTTCCCTCTTCTCCTTTTGTTTCCTTTTTCCCTGCCTTTCTTTGCACATCATTTTCTAATATTGGCATCATATAAATGCTATTTAATGATTTTCCAATCTATGTTGAAAAATAAGAGGAAATTAAGTAAGAGAGTTTAGATATTAAAATTTTTAACTGGATAAAAAAATAGAAATAAGAAGTATTAAGGAAGAATTTTCATACCAAGAATGAATAATAGCAACAAATCTAATAAAATATTAGAGATATAATTTTGTTCCAGTGCCAGTTTATATCAATACTTATAACTGGTCCTTAACAGACATTCCACTCAGCTCTAACACCAACCTCAAATAAATGGAAATCTTTTAAGTGTCTGACAAGGAATTCAGCATAGTCATCTAAAAGAAGTTCAGTGAGATGTAAGAGAAAGAAATGAAATCAGGAAAGCAATGCATGAACAAAATGGGACGTTTAATAAAGAAATAGAAAGTCTAAAAATGAACCAAACAAAAATTAGAACTGAAAAATAAAATGACAGAAGTAAGAAATTCAATAAAGAGCTTTAATGACAGACTCAATCATGCAGAGGAAAAAAAATAATGAACTTAAAGAATGATTGTTTAAAATTAACCAGTTAGAGCAACAACAACAACAACCACCCAATTTTTCTTTAAGTGAAGAAAGCCTACAGGCCTTAAGGACACAATTAAGTGAATAATGCTTTCATACATTTTTATTGGAGAAGAAAAAGAGAAAGGAGCAGAAAGTTTATCTAAATAAATTATGACTGAAAACTTTTCCAATCTTGAAAGGGATATGGATGGACATCCAGCTTCATGAAGCTCAAAGGACCTCAAAATATATATAAACCCAAAGAGATTATCCCGAGAAACATTAAAATCAAATTGTCTGCTAGGTATAGAATTATGTCATCTGCAAATAGTGATAATTTAAGTTCTTCTTTTCCAATTTTTATGCCTTTAATTTCTTTCGTCTGTCTAATTGCTCTGGCCAGTGTTTCGAGAACTATGTTGAACAGAAGTGGTGAGAGAGGGCATCCCTGTCTTGTTCCAGATTTTAGAGGGAATGCCTTCAATTTTTCTCCATTCAGAATGATGCTAGCCTGAGGCTTAGCATAAATTGCTTTTACAATGTTGAGGTATGTTCCTGTTATCCCTAGTTTTTCGAGAGTTTTGAACATAAACGGATGCTGTACTTTGTCGAATGCTTTTTCCGCATCTATCGAGATGATCATATGGTTCTTATTTTTAAGTCTATTGATGCATAACCCGTTTGAATCAAACTGTGAAATATGATGTATTAAGAACTGTGTAAGGTTTTGAACGACCAACAATAAAAAATTAAAAAAAAAAAGATGGAACTCAATTCAAGTTGGCTTCTTATAATTGAAATCCAGTTGTCAATAAATAAATAAATAAATAAACAAATAACTTGAAAAAAAAAATCAAATTGTCAAAAGCCAAGGAGAATTTTGAAAACAGCAAGAGAAAATGAATTTGTCATTTACAAGGATTTCTTGATAAGGTTATTAATGGATTTGTCTGTAAAACCTTGCAGGTTAGGAGGGAGTATGGATATTATCTTCAAAGTACTGAAAGATAAAAACTATCAACCAAGATACACAACAGTTAGCAAAGCTACCCTTCAGAAATGAAGGATAGATATTCACAGTTAAACAAACTAAGGAAATTTATTATCTCTAGACCTGCCTTATAACAAAAGATACTTGGAGTTCTTAAAGTTGAATGGATGCTAACTAATAGCATAAAAAGACATAAAGTATAACTCTCATTCAACATAAAAAAAATAAAATAATATAGGCTGGGAATGTAGCTCAGAGATAATGTGTTCCTGAGTTCAGTCCCTAGTACCAAAAACAAATCAAAACAAAAACTACGACCATCAACAAAAAACTCCTCAATAATTAAAGTAAATATGCAGTAGAATTTGAAATACTCCAGCACTGAAATGGTGACATGTCAATCATTTTTACCTCTAGCACAAAAGATAAAAGAGAAAAATATTTTAAATAACATTTTTTATTAATTGAAAAGTTGATTAAATAAGCAAAAGGAATAGCAAAAAGAAGGATTCTTGTATTAATGTAATCATCTCAAAGCATACCACAACCAAAAAAATCAACAAATCACAAAGGAAGACAGTAAGAGTGGGATTAAAAAAAAAACAACAACTCCAAAGCAGTCAGAAAATAATGAAGGAATTTATAATAGAAATTCCTTAGTTATCAGTCATGACTTTATTTGAGAATGGATTTAATTTTACAAACAAAATAGATGGCGCTGCTTTCAAAAATTAGATTTAAAAAAAAGTATTGAAAAAAGATACAAGATTATGCTACCTGCAAGTAGGTACAGAACATTCCATCCAACAGCAGCAGAATACACATTCTTCTCAAGCACATTCAGAACACTCTCCAGAATAAAGTATATGCTGCAACACAAGACAAGTCTCAACAAATTTAAGATCAAAATATTGGTAAAATGTAACCTCTTCAAGAAATGATGCTGAAAAAAACCTCAAGATCCAAATGCAAAGGCATAAAATTGGACACTTACCTTCTACCATATTCAAAAATTGACTTGAAGGTTAATTAAAGGTAACAGCTGAATTTATACAAACCCTTAAAGAAAACATGGGGAAGCTCTGTGACATTTTTGGCAATAACTTTTTTTTTATTACACCATAAGCATATGAAAACTATAGCCAAAACAAATAAAGAAAAAGGAACCAAGTAGGGATCTACTAAGCTAAAAAGTTCTTCAAAGCAATGAAAACAATCAACAAAAGTGAAAAGTCAACTTTTGGAATGGAAGAAAATATTTGCGAACAATACATTTGATAAGGGTATACTTTCCAGAATACATAAGGAACTCACACAACTCAAAAGAAGAAAAAGAAAACCCCCAAAAGCCAATTATCATGATTTAAAATAAGCAAAAGATGAAGACTTTTTTTTTTCAGAAAAACTTACAAGTCAATGGCCAATATGTACATGAAAAGATATTAGACATTATTAATCACTAGGGAAATGTAAATGAAATCACAATGGGACATTACCCAAAACCTATTGGAAAGGCGATTTTCAAAAAAAGACAAATAGAGCAAGCATTGGCAAGAGTGTGGAGAAAAGAGAATCCTTGTACACCATTGGTAAGAATGTAAATTAGCATAGTCATTAGGAAAAACAGTATGGAATCTCCCCCAAATAAAAAGATTACCAAATGGTCCAGCAATCACATTTCTGGGTATATATGCAAAAGAAATTAAATTGATTATCTTGAAATACTTGCACTCCCATGTTCACTATGACTCAAAATAGTCAAGAAATATAAGCATGAAAATATGAATTTCTATGGACCTAATACACAGTATAATGACTATTGAATAATACTCTACTGTATACCTGAAATTTTCTGAGAGTAGATGTTAAGTATTCTCACCACAAAAACAAATTAAATTAAATTAAAATATAGTAACTATGTGAGGTAAAGGATGTATTCTTCAGCTTATATACATATATCAAGTCATCTTGCTATGCACCTTAAAGATATATTATTTTTCTTTGCCAATTATACCTTCATTAGCTGGAGAGACAAAACCATCAGGGAAAACAAGACATGTATAACCCATTTAAAATTTTATTTCATAAATATTCTGAAAGCTTCAAGTAAAGGAAGAAATTATTTCATTCACTATATAAGATGATTTGGGAGATGGTGTTTAATGCCTAATATTTTAAAAGGACTAAATGAAGAGTGTATGAGAGGTCATACATACATCAACAACTCTTGCTATTTATTTAAGAAATGTATTTAGTTTGAACTACAGTTTCTAATTTGACATTATAAAAATGTAATAAACTCAAATGCATCTAATGTCCTACAGACAAAAAATATTATGTTACATTATTTTAATCTTCTAATAAATCATAGCAAACAATAATTATCATGCCAGCTTGAGAAACATAATCATCTCCATGAGTAAAGGCAATCATGACTAAACTGGGAGCTATGGCTATTCGATAGGCCACTCAGAAGCCTACATATATTTATGAGAATTGACATGAAAAAACTAAACTTAAATGTATTGTGCTAGCTTTCTAAAACTTTGTTTTGATAATTTTTTTTTTTCATTAAAAATTTAAAAGTTACAGGAATTTTTGCCTAAAATAATTCTCTGGAATTGAGTTTGGAAACCAGATTTAGCTATTAGGAAAAAAGAAAAAAATGCTATAGATTGCCAACTGAAATAGCAATGGTCATTAAAACACAAAAAGCTAATGTTTGAATAGAATATTTCCTTTCCTAATTAAGCATTTGAATATACCCAAACCAAACCTACAAATTCTGAATGAATCATTCAAATAAAATTTGTGAGATAAAGTTTGGCTTTCGATTCCAAAATAAATAGTTCTACTTCAGCAATTCTTTAGTTATGCAAAATTTTCCAGCTTAAAATCATCCCTTATGTCTTGAAATATTTTAACAAAATATAATTTTAGAAGTATGCATCTTTTATCAACATGAATATTAGAACATACGTATCTTCTTCATGTTAATATTTGCCTAAAAATATTTGAGGATGTCTTTTTTATAAAGATCAAGTATAACCATTTATCTTTGTTTTATCTTGACTTTTGTTTTGGAATGGAAAGACCATGTCAGTAGGATTAACGTTGTTAAATCAATAGGGTCTTCACTGTAACTGTGATATAAAAAGCTACCATTTACTGGCTGCTAAACTTTTACAAATTTTTTTTCATGTAATTTCCATGAAACAATTAAAAATATGGCTTTGGGGGGGTGAGAGAAACAGCTCAGTGATCAGAATATGTAGGACTTAGATAATACTTTTTCCTTAGGAGACGTTTGTTTAAAAGTCAGTGGGGTTTAGGACTTTAACAGCCATATGAAAATATAACTCCCACCCTGAGGAGAAATGCATATCATCTCCAATAGAGCATGTCAGAGACTCACAAATCAATCAAGTGACTTGAATTTCAAAGCATAACAACTGCTTCCCAGGAGAGAGGAGACATATAAACCATTTCACCTTATAGAACATGTGAAGCTGAAGAGGAACCCATACAAATAAGAAGAGTATCTAAAAGGCAGAGTGTTGACACACATGATGGTGCAGAATCCTTGGAAGCCACTGACACCCCATGGCCAATCATCTCCCATATGCCTATACCAGAGGCACAGGAAAGCAAAAGACCAGAAAGAATTGAGGATGCCCATAAGAAAAGCCTGCTAAGGATGGAGGGTGGAGCAGGCAAAACCGAAAAAGCCCATTCGTGCTAAGCCCTGAGAGTTCCAAAGGGAGGTCCCCAGACTTGAAACTACTTTATGGTAGACTCTTCTGTATTTCAAAGGAAAAGTTCCCTTGCCCTTGGAGGTAGATGGACTATACACTCCCCTGCCTTCAAATCCAGGCAAAAGTCCACTATCTCTGGGAAGGTGTGATAAGATGATATTATAACAAGTATACATCTGGTCTCTGTTCCTGGTTCCTGACACAGAATTCCTATTCCCTTGGAATTTCCTGAGGGTCAGTGTGTCCTTTGTTATGATGGATGACTCTCTGTAGGTTCCTTGGTGCAGGATTATCATTAGAAAACCCACAGCTGATTAAAGACTTAGAACTTTCAGCCTCACCTCAACATTCAGCAGGAAGGGGGTTACAAACTGGGTTAATAATCCACGATACCTATGTGATAAAGTCTTCCTAAAAATCCCTCAGCCTGGGAGTTTGGAGAGCTTCTATGTTGCTGAACTTTTGAAAGTGCTAAGAGGGCACCATGTCCAGGATTTAGAAATTCCATGCCCTTTTTCACGTACTTGCCCTATGTGTTTCTTCATCTGGCTATTCATCTGTATCTTTTGTAATAAATGTCAGTGTTTCCCTGAGTTCTCTGAGCTGCTCCAGAAAATTAGTGGAACTCAAGGAGAGAGTCATGAAACCTTTGATTTATACCTGTTGGTTCAGAAAACCAGGTCACAACCTGGGACTTGTGACTGCATCCTAAGTATGAATAGTCAAGTGGGACTGAGCCCTAATCTGTGATATCTGCCTCCAGGTAGACAGTGTCAGAAGTGAATTAACATGTTGACATTCAGTTGGTGTTCACTGGAAAATGGCTTGGTATGTGGCCGAGAAACCCACATACATTTCATTAACCAGAAATACTCTGTATTTTGATGACTGTGTAAGAGAATACGTTTATCTCTTAAAGGAAGGAAGGGGTAGAAAATCTCCGCCTACCCTCTCAGCCTGCCCTGACACTAAAAGCCACCTACAGGCATAAGGACCACACTCATGCACAGAACCTTGAACAGAAACCAAATTCAGTCACTACTAGGGTACAGGCAGGGGAAGTCTTTTACTCACCGGAAACCCAACAATTCAGGTCAAGGTTCAGCTGTCATGCCACTCCAGACCTTGCACTGAAAAGAGGAGTTTTTCCCACTAGTGTAAAGGGCAAGAACACTAAGAACTCCTATTCCAAGGTTTAGAGATGCAGAGCCTACATAAGAAGAAAGTTGGATCAGGAGAGCTGAGAAAATCTGCCTGTCTCTTACAGGGCCCTACACAAAATAACAAGTCACAGCTGCTGTGGGGGGAGGGTCAGGATGACAGAGACCACTGCCTGGCAGTTCCCTGGTGGAGCAGGAACATGAAAAGCCTGCACTAGCTCTGCCCCCCACCACACCGCCCCCCACCATCCCCCACCAAGCACAAGGTGGCTTTAGTTCACCCCCAGAAGAATTTGCAGCCTGTGGGTTACCCATGGTGACTAAATCAACAAAAATTTCAGGCCTCGCTCTTATACAGACTGGTTGGACATAAAAACTAAAATCTGCTCTTTGAACAACACTCTTTGGAAAATGAAAGGACAAACCACACAGACTGAGAGAAAAATGTTTGCCAACCACATATCTGATAAAAGTCTTGCTTCCAGAATACATAAAGGCCTCCTAGAGTTCACTAATCAAAAGACAACTAAATAGTTAAAAATGGGACACAGACTTGGACACTTTATAAAAAAATGATTACCGAAGGCCAATAGGAACATGAAAAGGAACACAGCATTCACAGGAAAATTCAGGTTCTCGCTACGATAAAAAAGTATGCATTCAACTAAAGTGGCTAAAATTAATAAGCATTAGGAAGAATACAGAACAGCTAAAACATCAATGTTGCTAGTGAGAGTGGGAACAGTGGAGCTGATTTGGTGAAAGTTGGCCATTGTCTTAAAATATTAAATATGTACCTAATATGCAAGTCAGCCATTCCATTCCTAGGAATTTAACCATAAAAAATTTTAAACATGTATTCACAAATATTCAAAGCAGCTGTTTTCATAATTGTCAAAACATGTATCAAACCAAGTGTCTATGGATTAATGAATGGATAAACAAATTGCTATATTCTTAAGATGGAATACTACTCAACAATTAAAAGAGAGGAAGTACTAATTTATGCAGCAACAGGAATGAATCTAGAGAACATTAGGGCATGGAAAAAGTGGGAGACAAAGACTGCAAACTATCTTATTTCAATTGTAAGACATTCTAGGGCTGGAGAATTGGTAAAGTTCAGTGGTAAAGTGCCTGCTTAGCATGTATGAGGCCCTGTATTACCAAAATTGAAAAACAAATAAATAGAAAGAAGAAAAGACAATTGTAAAGCATTCTAGAAAAAGTAAACTATAATGACAGGAAGATTAGTGGTTTCTGGGGTGTGATGCAGAGTGTGATAAAGAGGAAAGAACAGAGAAAAACTCTTGGAGATGGTGGAAACATTCTACATCTTGATTGTATAAGTAGTTTCCATGATGGGTTGTGCAGGGAGGGGGCTCAGACCCAGAAAACAGACTTGGGATCCCAGCAGGTGGAAGAAGATGCAAGATAATGGCTGGGATAGTAGACATCCTTTATTAAGGGGCAACATTTCCCCCAGTCAGGCCCTATCTCCAGCTTTAGCCCTTCAGTTCCATTTAGCTTTATCAAGCCATTTCTATAGGCTTTTAAAAAAATATGCAGGCCAGACAGAGAAGGCACACTGCCAACAGATTACATCAGTGGGCGCATGCTCATAAGCAAATGTTTATGATCTTGGGTATATATCGGTGTTTATGACCTTAACTGCAAACTGCCCATAACATAGCCAATTCATGACCTTGGCTACATACTAAAAACATAACATCGTATGCCTGAAGCCCTGGAGGGGGAGCCTAACCACAGCCGTTTAGGTTTGCCCTATAAGGTACATCTGTTCAAAAACATTAGACTTAAAGTGGGAAAATTTTATTGAATGTAAATTATACTTTTGTGTGTGTGGTAGGGATTGAACTCAGAGACTTGTGCGTGCTAGGCTCGTGCTCTACCACTGAGTTACACCTCCAGTTTCTAAACTTAAAATAAATAAATAAAGATAGTGGGAAGATTCAATTAAGGAATATTTGATGAATACAAAAGTAAGAATAAGTCATTAAAAATTAAATTTCTTAATAAGGCAAGAGGAGATTTAACCTTTCTCTGTTACAAAGAGAAGGAAGTCAGTTTGGGCGCAAATATAATCAAGATATGTCTAGGGTTGCAATTTTGAAGATCCCAGCTTCCAAATAATATTCTGGATGAACCCATCGTATCAGATTCCTGTTGCTAATGGAAGCATTCTTGATTGGAATTATTATTATACTTTGATGGATCATTATGAAGCATATATAATAAGAAAATCACCAGACTGTCTACTAAGAGTGCTGATGGGTACCATAGTTGTTTCAGACAGGTTTAGGGTAGCAGAAGCCACTCTAAATGTTAGAGTAGTAGAATAAAATGGGAACTTTGTGGCTTACAAAACTATTGAAAACCCTAAGAAAATGAGATCAGGAAAGTTGCTTTCAAAAAAATCAGAAGTAAAAGACTTGCATAGAAGTTGCCACCAACAGGCGTGTCTGACTGAAATACCAAGTGAGTGATTTCAGAACTTTGGGAGCAGCAGGCACAATCTCACTTCTTCTGTCTGCCAGCCCCACATTCCAGCCTACAGTCACTGCTGGGGAATTACGGCTTTGCCCCCCGGTTCCCATGAGTGTTTCCCATTGGTGGAATCTAACTGGGGTCCTGTTGACAGAGTCTGAGTTCCCCCATCTTATCTTCCTCAGGTCAGAGAACTGTCTAGTGACTAGAAGTGTAGAGAAAGCATCAAGATTTTAACAATATCTGGCACAGTGGTGTTTTACTCAATAATATTTCCCTAGTTGGCGATCTGGCTCTTAACTTTGAAAATCAAGAGATTTGATGTTTCTAGTTTTCTGGAGTTGACTGGACTTGTATATTTCACTCAAAATCATCAGGATTTTAATTGTCTTAAATCAGCATGTCAGATATAACTTTTACCTGAGCTTTAGTAATAGAAATAAGACTTCTATCTATTAGATGGTCACCTATTCCAGGCTCTGGGCTATCTCATTCAATCCTCACATTAGCCCTAGGAGATGCACATTTACTGATAAAAATGACACTTGCCAAAATTTTGTTGAGAGGTGAACTAGGAGTTCCAAGCACAATTCTCAATAATAGTTGCATTCTACTATCTTAAAATATGCTGCCACATGATTGATACATCATTCATAATTTGTTAGTTCTATATGTAAACCAAAATTATGTGTCAGCTTGGAATCCAATGAGGTGCTGTGCATCTACCATCATGGGGAATAGGGCTGGCATTTGCTTCTCACACATGCCATCCACTGTTCTCTGCACTTTACCTGCATTAACTCAGTTAATATTTTGAGTTAGGTATCATTAGTACCCTCTAGAGAGGAGAGAACCAAGGCATGGGAGATAAATCACTTGTTCAAGGTCCTATACCTAGTAAATGGTGATGCTGGATTTAGAAATCAGTCTGGCTACAGATGCCTTTCAAATCTGGCTTTGAAACCTGTCTTAGATCAGTTTGATATTTTTAAAATATTGTTGGACCAATATTAAGCCATATTTTAAGTTCTCCATAATTATATTCATTAATTTCCAAAGAAAGGCTAAGAAGGAAGAATGGTAGGCAGGCAGGTTGGCAGGCAGGCAATCCTATGAGAACTTGTTGTCAGAATTTCTCTGACTAGAAAGAAAATGATAAAGAATGGTAAGCACTGGGGATATTTCACCAAATATCCTACTCTTCCAAAGTTTCTTAATACTTGAGGGTTGGAGGAAAAATTATAATATCAACTAATGAGGCACTCAAGGTATATAGAGGAAATACTTCCAACAATTTTATTTAGAGTAAGAAGTGAGGAAGGCTGAAATGAAACTGGATTTCTGTCCTTTCAAATTGGTAAAAGATCAGTATCAGTAAACTTTGTATTATAATGCCTCCAGTAGCCAGTACAAAAACTACATAGAAAATACACTCAAAACATGGCAGATTTATACCTTAAATCTAAGTCATTTACATCTGTTTAAAAACTGAGATTGTAAGAGTCGATTTTTTTAAATGATCAAAGAATATGCTGGGGGATAGGGTTATAGCTCAGCGGTAGAGCACTTGCCTCCCATGTGCGAGACCCTGGGTTCAATCCTCAGCACCACATAAAAAAATAAATAAGTGAAATAAAGTTGTTGTGTCCAACTACAACTAAAAAATAAATATTTAAAAAAGGAATATGCTATCTACAAGAAACTTACTTCAAACAAAACAACATATAGATAAGTAGGTTGAAAATAAAAATTCAGAAAAAAATGTATCAAACCAATATTAATGAAAAAGGTGTATATTGATATCAGATGCGAATTTCATAGCAAAGAAAATCACTGGAGTTGAAGACTATATGTTACATAAATATAAAAAAGGATCAATCTCTGGAAAGACAAAGAAAAAGCTATTTATTATGAAAAATAGCTAAAACTCATCAGAATGGCCATAAATCAGATGTGTAAAATATTAATGCAGAGTATGATTTGAGAAACTTTTAGTATATAATGACAGGGAATTATTATAAGTCTAAGTAAGTTCTCTTTGATTCTGATGTTGATCTTTTAGTTTCCATGAATCTATAAATAATGAAAACTTTAAGAGAATGATTTTCAAACTTTAACATTCACCTGAATCATCCAGAGGGCTTTGTAAAACACAGATCCCTAGTCCCTGGCCTCATAATTTCTGATTTGTTAGGTCTGGAATAGGTCTTGAGAATACTGCCTTGCTATATCATTGGACCATCATTGGACAATAGCTTTAATTTTAATCATCACTGGACATTGTAAAGATTCCCGTAACTCCACTAGATCAGGCTTTTATTTTCTGAACATGATGTTGCCTAACAATGTACTATTTTATATTTTATTCAACAAGTATACTTTAAGCAATATTGAGCATATCCAAATAAGTTCAACCAAAAAGAGAGACAATTACATAATTTTAAAAAAATCAAATACAGACTCATTATATGTACTTGAAATCAAAATATTAACAAGAAATCTAATAATAAAAGTCAAGCAAGAAAATAGCACTCAAAGCGGAAAACAGATGAACATTCCACAATGAATGAAATCAGTATATGCAAATTTTATGCAAAAGAATGCTAAAGATATGCACATAGTTCTTATATTAAAATATCATTTCAGTCACACAGTCAGATGGTCATGGTCCTGAGCTACTGCTGCTGTTTTTTTCTTTTTCTTTTGTTCTTTTTAGATATACAAGATAGTAATGGTGTATTTTGACATATATACATGGAGTATAACTTATTCTAATTAGGATTCTGTTCTTGTGGTTGGACATGATGTGGAGTTTCACTGGTAATGTATTCATACGTGAATATAGGAAAGTTATGTCCCATTCATTCTACTGTCTTTCTTATTCTTATTCCCCTCCCTTCCCTCGTCTCAGCAAATGAAATTCTCTTCTTCCCTTTCCACCCCATTATTGTGTATTATCGTCCACATATAAAGGGGAGAACATTTGGCCTTGGTTTGGGAGAACTATCTTATTTCACTTAGCATAATATTCTCCAGTTCCATCTATTTGCCAGCAAAATGCCATAATCTCATTCTTCTGAGTAGTATTACATTGTTTATATGTAACACATTTTCTTTATCCATTCGTCTGTTGAAGGGCAACTAGGTTGGGTCCATAGCTTTGCTATTGTGAATTGAGCTACTATAAATATTGATGTGGCTATGTCACTGTAATATGCTGATTTTAAGTCTTTTGGATGAGCTTTCATTTATGAGAAATACTAAAAGGACAAATCCACATGTCAAAATAAGAGGTTAAGAAAATAAAATGCTTTTCTAAGTATGCATATTTTAAAAATTATTTTTATGTTGAGGTTTTCAGGCAATGACATACATGTATAAGAAATTGTCAAATAAATTTTGGATGGGTATAACTTTATATTGAACAATAACTGAAAATAATGACACAATTTTTAGCTGAAGTCACCTGAGTTGCCCTTTACTAGTTTGAATTACATTATTTTTAGCACATTCCTTCAAATATTCCTCATGTCTACTTGAATATTTTTATTTTAAGATGCAGTTTTCTTCATTTTCACTTTTCACATATCAAATTCAACATTTGTTTTAGTAGTGATAACTTTGTGGTCTAGAGTCAGAAAATAGAGGACCAAGAACTTTAGCTTTTAATTTTCAGTAACCCCCGACCCTTATTGTAGACAAATCAATTTGGAAGAAGCATCTATGGATTCACTATTAGCACACGTATGTTGTATATTGTAAATGAAAATAAGCATAAAAGCATGACAGGTAAATAGAATTATAGAAAAGCCCTGCAGAGAGTGGGCATGTTTGAGATCTGGAAGTGCTTCATTGTGGTGGGTACAAAGGATATGAAAAGAGATGGGAGATGAATTTAGAGGAGTTAAAGTAGCCAGATCTTAAAGAGTCTTGCATATCATGAAAAGAATTTTAGAATTAATCCTAATGTCATAGGCAGGAAAATGTAAAGTATTAAGCAGGAGGAATGACATGCTCCAGTTTGTCTACAGTATTGATCATAAAATGATAGACTAAAACAGGGTAGCAAATCAGGAAATATATAATATTCAATAGAAGAGAAATTGATATCCTGAGCTAAACACATTAATAAAAGGAATGGAGTGGGGTGACTTCTTAGCTGCTAATAACTGGATTAATGATGACAGATGACTGACAAATGAAAACTCAAGGGGAAAAGTTTACATCATATCCAGATGAAGATGTCCAATGAAGAGTTGGACCAGCAAATCTTTGTACTGAGGAGAATTATTTGGGTTAAGCAGCCTCCTTGTATCAGAGAAAACATTCGGTATTTGGCTTTTTGGGATTGGCTAACTTCACTTAGCATTATCTTCTCTAACTCCATCTATTTACTTGCAAATGTCTTGGGATAGGGAGGGGAAGCCTGGGAATAGATGAAATCTAGATAGGGCAGAGGGATGTGAGGGGAAGGGAAGGGGCATTGGGTTAGAAATGATGGTGGAATGTGATGGACATTATGATCCAAAGTACGCATATGAAGACACCACGAATTGGTGTAAATATACTTTGTATACCACCAGAGATATGAAAAATTGTGCTCTCTATATATAATAAGAATTGTAATGCATTCCACTGTCATATGTAAATAAAAAATTAATAAAAAAGAATGATTTGGATGAGCAATATATAGACAAAATGGGAACAATTAAGAAAGATAAAGACAATTTAGGAATAATTCAGAAAACAAAAAAGGTGATATTGTCTTTTAAGTTTGCACTAAATAGAAACATAATCTTCATAATCTGAAGACTATGAAGCAATGATTGATTTCTTAATTTATAAGTGGGCTGTATAAAAAACATTATATTCCCTTTAATTCTCGTATGTTCAATTTGAAATGCAAGTAAAATTTCTTATAAGAAAATACTTTTGAAAAAAGAAATTACTAAACAAATTACTTATGTTAAATGACTATTCTGTATATTTACTTTTCTCCCCATTCTGCCAGAACTAAAAATGTCAGATATATCTCAAGATTCATTCCTCATTCACTTCCTTTTTTCTCAGTGCCATATCTCAGTATCTCTCTTTTCCTCTCGAAAATAGCAACTGCTATGTCAATACTCAGGAGCTTGAAATCTGTGTTTCTAGCTCTGACATTTTCTGAGATTTAGAATCATATCCTTAGATGTCTAATGTTGTGCTCCCAAAAATCCAAATTAAATTTGTCATCTTCCCCCAATGCATTTTCTCCTATATTCTCCTGTAGAAGGATCACCATAATCTATGTCGTTATCTGAGCATAAACATTTTCCTCACACTGGTCACACATCCTTGTGACTGCATCTCTTTATAATCTATCCTCTAAGTCATTGCCTCAGCAGCTCTTTCTGGACTATTGCTTTATGCACTCCATTTCCCATCTTTAAACCCATTCTCCATCCTGCAAACACAATAATATATCTAACAAGAAAATCATGCCATATTACTAGTGAAAACCTCCTCTGGTTCCCATTCCAAAATGAATTTGAGCAAGATCTTTATCATATCATACACTTGTTAGCACCCTCTTTCTACTCTCTGTTTTTTCTTCTCACAACTCTTAACCTCTATAGGCCCAGATTATTGAACTATAATTCCTTGCTTGGAACTTGCAATTCAAATTTCTTTGCATTTGTGAATATTATTCCATTTGCTGTTGATTTTCATCTGACTTTTTCTTGGGCAAAAGCTAGAACCCTTCAAAGCTCAACCTAAGCATTCCTGAGAGAGCATTCCCTGATCTCACATCCTAGTTTCTTTGAGTTTCTGTAATGTTCTCCACAGATGTTCCTCCTCTTATGGCAGGATTATATCCTGATAAATCCATGGCAAGTTGAAAATGCATTTAACCACAAAAGCTACTGATCATGGTAACTTATCAAGAGGAACACTATGAGGTATGGTTGTTTCCCCTCATAACATGGAGCTCACTGGGAACTGCTGCTTCTTGCCACACCTAGCATCACAAGAGAGTACTATACAGATTATATATCAATAGCCTGGGGAAAGACACAAAGTCAAAATTTGACATGTGATTTCTACTGAATGCATACCACTGTTGTACCATTATACAGGCAAAAAAAAAATCGTTAAGTCAAATCATCACAAGTCAAGGACATTTTGTATTGCATATCACAGACTTTATTGACACATCCATGTTTATATGCTTATCTATCCTGCTAGACTGTCAGCTCATCAACAGTGGGGACAATGTCTAAATTATGTTTATAGCTTTCTTGGAACAGAGTAAATCTTTTAGACATACCTGTTAAGCTGGACTGATTGAAGCAAATAATAATACAGTAACAATTATTGCCATCCCTCCTGCACCATTTAAAGTGTCTCTCAATATAACTCTACAACTTTTTGTTCCTACAACAGATAATTGAGACCAAGACAAGGAATTTGAAAACAGTAAGAATTAAGTTGAAGCTTAAGGCATCTTCTGTTCTGCGCTTTATTTTACATATTTAAAGTTCGTCATCCCCTCATTATAAATTTACTTTCTTAAGCAGCAAGATTAATTGAATGACAGAGATTGATGAATAATGCCAGGGTGGCTTATTTTCTCACCATCAGAGAAGGACTGAAATCTGGCAGGTGTGTAAAGGACTTGGAGTAAGAGGACGTCTTTGCTATTCTTGGCTCTGACTCCAACTTTTTTAATGTCCTTGAGCAATTTCCTTAACTTCTCCATTGGCTTGCATTTTTCTGTAGCATAAAAGATGTCTAAGAGGACTCAGCATGAAACTCATGGGAATTCTTATTTGAAAGGCAGTACAAAGATGTCCTTATCCACATATTTTTGAAAGTAAGGGTCTTGGATATCAGAAAAAAGAAAGGCACCTTCCCAAGAGATTAAAACTAAGAAGCAATGAAAACTCTACATCAGGTTAGGTGATAAATTTTAAAGCTTACTCAGTTTTTCAGTATTACTAGTGAGTTTATTGACTCAAACCGACATAGATCACTTGAAAACAAGAAGGCTTTATTTTCCAGTCATTTAAGGCAGGCCAACCTGCGTAGCCACCCCACGAGCTAACAAAATGTGTTTTTGTACAGCAGCATGTATCCTACTTTCATGTTTATAGACCATGTACAGTAAACTGGCTTAAAAATGATTCCCCCCCAAAAAAATGACAAGTTGTTAAAATCTACTCCTTCTTAAGTACACACTTTTAACTACATAGACAGTTGAATAAATAAAACATACTTGACATGAGCAGGATAAAATGATAAGGGTTCTCAATAAGAAACTTTAAAGAATTTTATTGATATTTTTAAGAAATGAATGACAAAATCTAACAAAATACTCCACATGACTTATATAAATTCATATGTAAATGTTATAAATTACATAATCATGGGCTTTTAGAGGCTTTGTTTTTGTTTTTTGGTGTATCTAAGGCTGAAAATCATTGAGTGCTCAAAATAAGTTGTAATTTGTTAGCAAATATAAAGGCTTGATAAAAAATCTAAGCTGTATTTATTTTCTATGCTCTAATTCCCATACAAATTCAGGATGCCTTCAAACTTCATAGTAAATTGATAAAAGAATTAAATATCTGCACTTAATATTACATGTTTTATGTACAACAATCTTGCAGTTAAATCCTAGTCAACTCCAATAGCCTCTGTTTTATACCACTACATGAAGAAAAGTATGGCTAAAGATATAGTATAATTAAAACTAAGTTTTCTTGATTAACAAAGGGGTGACCATAATAAATAATAATATAAGTGATAAGATGAAATAATATGAAACAGAATGAAAATTACTTTTCATTGGATTTCCTCAAATAGGTGATATGCGATTTACTGTTACCTTATATTTCCATCATATATACATCTATCTATCTATCTATCTATCTATCTATCTATCTATCTATCTATATAGATAGATATATAGCCATAGCAAATTTTCATCATAGAATTAAACTAATAAACAATAAAATGCAAACAGATCCATGAGACTGTATTTGTCATCAAGGCTACCTTTTTTCTAGACTAAGCATACATTTTTTGGTTGATTTTAGCCATGTTTTTAAAACAACTTAAAAGCATATAAATTGCTCAATTTTCAAAGAAATAAAAAAGACAAAATTAGTTAATTACTCTGAATTACTCAACAAAAAGGGTTTTTAAATAAATATATTAATTTTTGAGAATATATTAAAATTTGTTGAAAAGATCCACCAGTTTTACAAGCTTATCTCCCATACCCTACCACTTTTTCTACATTTTTGTTTGACTCCAACCTGTGTCTATCTTGCTTACACCACAGCAAATACACCTTAGAGTCTTCTTGCTTCAGTTTATTCACACACACTTCCACTCTCCTCAAACCACATTTTTACCTGTGTCTGATTTTGTTTGTCCTCTGTTTAAAAATCCTTCAACTACTTTCCAAAACTTCGGTGTCCAAGTCTCCCACTTCTGTTCTGTGCACTTAAAATTATCCACGAAAAACAGAAAACATGTTTATAAGTGATGGGTGATTAATTGGTAGCACCACCTTGTAGGTCAATTTGTTCTTCATAGACTCTCTTTTCCATACTGAGGTCTCCTATGCTCTCCTATCACCCTTCCTCTTCCCATCACCATTTTCTCTTTCTGAGACCTTTCAATAGGTCCATTTTATCTCATCTTCTCAATAGGAAAACCTGTTTCTGCACACTCCAGCATGGAGGGCTTTGGATACTTTAGCCTGTAAAGCACATGGGAGATAACTAAGTGAGAATAGGGGAAGGAAGAAATACAGGACAAAACACTGCAGAAAGTATCATCTTCTTACAGCAGGACATGGAGATGAAAAGAAATAGCCCAAGAGGTAGGATTTCAAAGATAATATGGCAAAGTGTTTTGGTAGATTGGAAGTCAGATATAATTGTTGAGGGAGAGGGAGATATGAAGAATGACTTCTAGACTTTTGACTGAATCATGGACATCTGGACGGCTAATGGTGCATGAACAAGGCAAGGAACATAACAGAGGATCAGAATTGGGAAGAAAAGAGAAAGTAAGACAAGTTCAGTCTGGAGTACATACATTGAAAGATATCTTGATTTATCCAGGGACATATGTCAGGCTAATAGTTGGAAAAATGGGTTTGCAACTCAGGGGAATGCTCAAGGCTGGAATTGTAATTGAGTATCACATACACAAGCACAGAATGGAAAGTGTAAGTTCAATGACACAGCCATAGGGAAAAGGAAGAAGAGCGACCCAGTAGTGAGCTCTGAAGCCCTCCAGATTGAATCCCCATTTAAGAGCAAATCCAGTACAGAGATAGAACAGCTAGAAAGGTGGAGCAACCTCCCCGCCGCACCCCGAAAAAAAAAATTCCAAAGATAGAGAGTATTTCATGAAAGAAGGAAAATGTCTGACCCTGAGATAACAGGTAAGAGAAGGAACAAAAAACTCTATTGCATTTAGCTCCTTGGAAATCATTGGCGATTAGCAGCTTGATAGATGATTTGGTAGACTAATGAACATCAAAATAGACTAATCAGAATCCAAGTTTAAGAATGAAAAGAAGTGAAGAAATAAAACAGGGCATGTAAACAAACCTTCCAAGAATTCTGTGAAAGGAAGCCAGACATAAATGCAAAAAAGTAGAGGAAATATGGGTCAAGGGAGGGTTGTATTAAAATATAAAAGACTTTCTTAATGTAGGTAGCCCACTTGGATCCATTCTGTTTCTTGCATCTTTATGTTCAGCCTCTGTCCTTAAGAATTATTAGCCTCACTTCTTAGCCCCACATCATCTTTACACTGTTGCAAGAATTAGCTTTAGAAAAACATAAACGGTAAACTCTCCATGGTAATTAAGTAATTTTGATGGTTATTCATTGTTTCCAAAAAAAAAGAAAGAAAGAAAAGAAAAACAGGGCTAGAGGTGTAGCTCAGCACTTGTAGAACACATGCCTAGCATGAGTTAGGGCCTGGGTTAGATCTCCACACCATAAAATAATGACAATTAATAATAATAATAATAATAACTATACATGTAGTCTATTCGTTAAAGCTTTCTTACATTGCTCCCAATCTTTTTTTTTTTTCTTGTTTTCTTTTGTTTTGTTCTTTGTGGCAGCAAGGATTGAATTTTGAGACAGGGTCTTGCTAAGTCGCTTAGGTCCTCACTAAATTGCGGAGGCTGGTCTGGAACTTGCAATCCTCCTATCTCAGCCTCCCGAATTGCTGGTATTACAGGCAGGGCCACCATGCTCAGTATTGCTCCTAAACTTATATCCTTATTTAATCTTTTAAAGAAGTCATTTCTCCTACTGGTAAATATTTTACCATTGATCTTGTTTTGAGGTCCAGACTAAAGCCCACATTCCCATAGTCTTTGACCTTTTCTTTCTCCTATAGCATGCTGTTTACATTCCCATTATAATACTTATTGTAGCCCACCTTGATGAACTGTGTGTGTGTGTGTGTGTGTGTGTGTGTGTGTGTGTGTGTGTTTATGTGACTGAATGGGAAATAGCTGAGTCTAATTGGAGAAGGTTATGTATGAGAAAGCCAGTGTTCTAAATTTGCTTACGTAGGACACCATGCTGCTGTGTCCTTGCTCCATTCACATGCCCATTCCGTCACTGCTTCCTGAGCATTCATTAGATCGTTAGAACTTCTCCAGCTGCAAGTAGTTGAAGGTCATGAATTTGCTCAGAAAACTTCTTGGTAATTTTGCAAAGTTATCTTCTACAATCAAAGATAGCTAGAAATGATGACACTAATATGTCTTTGAAATTAGCAGAAATTTTTAAAATGAGAAATACTCATTTTTTTCAGGACAGTATGGTTAAAAATATTCTCTTGCACTATTTTCAGGTCACAAGTTATTACCATACTTTTTGAAAATACATTTCACTTTATGAATTAACAGTCTTAAGATACGGATTCATTTTGATGCAATCTTTTTACACAATCAGGTTTTCATTTGGGTAAACATCTGCAATATAATTTAAAGGTCCACACTAGAAAACATGCACATGTATTCTCATAAACACCTTAAAATTTGGAAAAAACTCAAATGGCCCATATTGGAAGGCAATAATTATGATATAGCTTTATATTAGAATACTTGCACGAACATCCCCTATTTCACTCTAGAAATGAAGAGTCTGAGACTTATACTGTTCAATAAATATTTACTAAACATTTCTCTGTGGAAAGACATTCACAGAATTATGTTATGGCATTTAACCAAATAGGCAAAGAATCTGTCCTCAAGTAAATCACATTATCACAGTGAGAAACAGATAGTAAAAAAATAAAATACACTATACCATGTTCTTTATTAGACAATTTCATGCTCTATTTTACTTATTCTCAGAACAACATTGGGAAATGGAAACTGAGGCTCACGCTGGATAAGTACTTTGTCCAAAATCATACAGCCAAGAAGTAGTAGGGCTAAGATTCAAACCTCCATTTAACTGATTTGGAAGCCAACAAAATTTTCCAGTGAGATTTGTGATTATTAAGTCATTTTTTAGTTTTCTTTTTTGTAAAACTCACCTTGGGATATAAGTACAATCCACACTTACTACAAAACTGATTATTTAAATTAATGAATTTTTTTGGAGAATAGGGTTTTATTTTAATTTTTAATTTTGTTTTTAAAGGTGTAAAATTGACCTTAAGGCTTGGGCCTAGGAATAGATATGCCAACCTCTGGAAAGGTTACCTTGGAATGAAATGAAGCAGTTCTCTAATAGAGCTGCAACCTAATGAGAACATTTATATAAGCTTTTGGAGTGAATTCAGTGCTCACTGGAAATCTACTGTATTTGCTTTTAATACACACTAATAACTCAGACTCCCCTAGGAAAGCTTGAGAATGTGGTGTAAAATAAATAATATAGCTTTTCTGGATTCATCCCTGATTGTCACAGCTCACAAATTATTGATTCAGAGAATTATTTATCAAAAGTACAGTTGGCAGAAAAAAAATATGCCATCATTCAAAGTTTCATGATGTAAACAGCTAGATTTACTCCAGTCTCACTAGGCTAACTTGCCAGTCCATGGTATGAGCCAATCATAATAAGCAGAGCTGACCTCATGCCAAGATGTTGGAGTATAAAGCTGAGGCTATTACAAGGTTGCCATTCTATAATTTCATATTAGGTTGCTCTGCTCTTTTCCTCATGTAAACAAATGAATTTTTTTTTTCACGTAGGAGGTATATTAAGTTTAGTGATTGAATTGGATAAGCACTTGGCTCAGATTATATGACTGTTTATATTCTGAATATAGACAAGTTAAAGACATGAGTGCTCTTTTTGAAAGGTTGTGATGAAGCTTTTCACCTAAAAATGTTACATTGACAACAATATAGTCTAAGATTTTGTATTACCTTTTCAACAGCTCATAAGAGAAAACCTCCTTCCAAATTCAGTATATAAGTCTAGAAACACATTAAGAAAAAGTATTAATAACTAATAACTGACCTTCCTCAACTTTCTTGGATAGAAATATCCTAGAAGAAAAAAATTGTGACTGAGAAATACCAAAAAAAAATATATCAGCTGCTTCAAATTCTGTTTCTCCTGGTAATTTTGACTTAGTAGAATTACTACTGTTCTAGAAGCTGATCCTCAGCTTCAGAGATACCATCTTTTTTCTCCGCATAAGACAATACAGCTCAGGTGATCACACACACACACACACACACACACACACACACACTCACTCACACACCACACACACACCATTCTAACAATAAACTAATGAAATGACAGAATTTTACCTTTTTCAAACTAATAACATAATCATTTATTATTAATCTCAAGCATTATGTGCTACACATAATCACATGTACTCTAATATAACTGGCAGTACAATAAGTTTGTTCACACTAGCATCTCTTCAAACACAAGAATAAAATGGATTGTGCTATGACATTATGATCAAAATGTTATGTATGCTATTCAACACACACCCATACACTCATACACATTGGTTTTGGTGGTGACGATAATCTTCTTATACCATTATTTTTCTCATTCCTTAACAGAATTTTTACTTTTTTAATTTCTTCATTGATAGTATCATGCTAACCATCAGGACATTTATTTCTCTAATGAAACATAATACTTCCAAGCATCAGTTAAATGCCTAGAAAACAAAATGAGTAATCACTAAGCTTTTTGTGGAATATGGAATTCAAATACATGAGACTGAATGTTCCTGAGGAGTGTTTTGTTTTCATTAGGGTTAAGTGTGTAGAATGACCTTTGATCTACTGAGTATACATCATCTTAATTTTAAGAATTCATGTGCTTTCTGGACCAGGATGCATGTTGTTGTAATGAAAAAATGCTAATAATTTTAAATTTCCAGTATTTTAAAAGGAATCACACTGGGTAAAAAAAAACCCCGTTTTTTTCATATTTATTATGTATATGTTTTTTTCCAAAGATGAACTGACAGGGAGTTGAAATTCTATCATTTATTCCAGAAAGAAACAGGTTATATGTGGTTTGAGATCTCAACTCAAATTTCAAAATTTGGTTCCAAGGCAAATGTTTAATTATGAGTGTTAGAATAGCTACGAAGCTTAGCCAAGAAAAATTGTATATTACTTAATTTCACTCATGTGACCAGAAAATATTTACAACTGGATCCATTTCAATTCAGTTCTACAAATATTTATGGAACAGTCACTACATACTAACCATTGTTCCATCAGTAGAGTGTGAAAGCACAAAGATGAATATACCATCCCTGCCACTAAAAAGCAGCAGTTTCATGTTTGTCTATACTATCTTACTATATTGAGAAAAGGTATGTCTTTAGAATGTTGGGTTTTATGATGTATGAGCAAAAATAATTTTAAATAATATTTTCCAAATGGAATGAATAATCATGTATCTTAAAAAAATGTTTATATTTTTCCAAATAAACCAAAATCAGAGAATAAAAATGAAGTATAAAGTGGGAAAAAATTTTATTGTACTAAATTATTATTGTTGCTCAAACTTGTATATGAAACTTCAAGAAATTAATCTAGGTTATTAAGTATAAATAAACAGAAAACAAGTGTTATGTCTGTAATTCAAATGTTTTTTTCTAAACATTTCATAAACATGTCAAATAAGTTATGTGCAGTAAAAGTGAATAGAATAAGAAATTTATTTTCAATGTGAACATTTGAGGGTGTTAGGATTACACAGAGCTTCAAAAATCTAGTGAAAGTCATGAATCCTGCTGCCAAATTTTCCAATATTCTCATTTCAGTATCTTCATTGGTATTTTTACGTATTGCATGATTGGGGCATACTGCTGACTTTGTGGTCCTGCCTCATGCCACCTGCTTACCTTAGGAAAATTTGCTGTCTAACCTCAATCATCTAAATATCATGTCCCAACTCTCTTTTTATTCTTCTTCTCCTTTTCTTTTTCTTCTTTCTTCCCCTGTTTTTAGAGCTCTCTTATTTCACTCCTCTGCCCTCAGCCAGTTTCTGGCCCAAACTAGTTTAAAATTTTCCACCATGATTGATATTTTTTGTTCTGTAGGATTTCAAGGCATTATGAACATATTTTGAGAGATCACCATGAAAACAATGACAAGGACACTGAACAGGGACAAACTAGAAGCAAGGAGACTAGTTAAAACTATGTGTAGCCAAGTCAAAATCATGATCATGAGGGTTTGAAGCAGGGCAACTTTGGACTCAGAATTGTTGGCTCTTTTCTCTAACCATTACAATAATACTGCTGTCCACTAGGCCTTGATTCCTGAGTTCTGTCTCTTTGTGTATTTTTTAACACTCCAGATTCTGAGTCCTAAGATGGTACAACTCAAAGCCTGAGTTTATTTTTCACTATTTTCATTAACACAGTCCATCTTCCTGCAGTTTTTCCTTGACTTTGGCTTTATTTCCATTCTTTCTGGTCTAGCTTAAACTGTCTTGAAAAAAGTTCCGATTGCCAGTTGCCTATAATGGTTACGATGAAATAAACAACAGAAAATTGGGTATACGAGAATTTTATATAAAGAAGACTTCTGAACATCCTTTTATTTTGTCCAAATACGAATTTTACAACTTTAAAAGATAATACATGTGTAGTAGATTATGGTACCTTTTGTTTATTTACCCAGGATGCCCTGCTAGTCTGTTTCTACTGGAAACAATAACCTCTTTCTTTTAGAGGACACCTCCCCTATTCCTTAAATAAATAGAGAACAAATGTTTTGTCTGTAATCTGAATAGCTCTCTTTTTTTTTTTGTAAATAAGTTTAAGTGGAGCTGTCAATCACAATAACATGCCCTCCATCCCCAGCTGCCATACAAATGTGCAAGTTATCAAAAAATGGCTAATCATAACATCCTAGTTCAGAAACGATGATTGACCCAAGTCTATCCAACTGGTGATCACCTTAGAACTTTCTTTTGAGATACCAAGCAGGGAAGAATTTCTTTCTCTTGGGATAAGTATGCTGGAAGAAATAAGCCTAGAGTTACTACTTATTGACATTTTCCCCAGCTGTAGGACAGAAAGAAGGAGTTAGGGAAATTTATAAAAAGTGTTTCATAGACAAGTAAATATGAGAGACGAATGGAAAGCGTGATTAAAGCATCATTTTGAGCCTCTAGATTCAGTGCTAGAAAAACACAAGATTCAGAGTAAAATGTACTAGTTTCAATTCAATTTTAATAGAATTTAATAAATATTTATGTGCCAAGAAGTGTTACATGTTTGTGTGAGGAAGACTGCAATTAAATTGGTTCCAACAGCCTGTTGCCTGTATGTTCCCAAAGCAGACACATTTTCTTTCCAAGCTTCAAGCCAAGACACAAACCTAAGTGGAGGTTCATGAGCCACTGCTTCTGAGAAGACTTCTATAAACTCACATAATCCCCAACTGGAATGCTAACCTCTCTTATCTTCATTAAGTTCCTCAACCATGGGTCCCAATGATCCTTTAGATTTGGAACAAGCTCATACATTCCAAGTCCAGGTTTACTCTTCACATTTTTTTTTTTTTGAACTGGGGATCACCAAGGGGAGTTTTACTACTGAGCTACATTCCCAGCACCCCCCATCTCCATTTTTTTTTTCCATTCAGGGTCTCACTAAGTGACTGAAGCTGGCCTTGAATTTGAGTTCCACCTTTCTTAGCCTCCCAAGTCACTGGGATTATCAGCATGTGCCACTGCACTCAGCTCACTTTCCACTTTTCATAAGTCCACAGAAAGATGTCTAAACAGAGAACAGCCTCCCTGTGCTGAAAGAATATCTTGCTTATAAATGGCACAACCCCCTTGTCTTACTTTGTCTAACTTCCCTTTTCCATCAAAACTATCCCCATTTAGTAACACGAACGTTTTCTAATCCATACTATTTCCTATGTGTCCTAAAGCAATGGTAATTAGTTAAAACCCAAGCAAAACATAGGTCACTTGGGATTACTTTTGCAAAAAGAACAGAGATGGAGGCCAATGTCAAATAATAAGCACAGTCATTGGCAGAGGTCCTACAGGAAGACAAGGTCTTCCATCTAGGTCCTAGGTAGAAAGGAACGCTGACCCTCTTCATATCACATGTATAATCTGACCAGGGAGAAGCTGAGGAATGACTCCCTTTGCTTTTTCACGGTGGCAGAGGCCATTCTCCCATAGTTCTCTAACTTCCCAAACCTCCATTCAAAGGAATCCATCAGATATTTCAACTCTTTCTTTTGCTTTCGGCCCGCAGAGACCCTTCTTTGCATTCTGAAGGACAAACAACTTTCCTGGAAGTCAAATTGAAAAAATTTTGTAAAACATCCTATGAGTCTATGACTGGCAGATTGCCTGTCTCATTAGGAAAGACCCAGTCCAGAAAAACAATGTGTGATCACTGTCTTGAGAATGTTGCCAAGTATGTTACAAGAATTCATCTGTGTGAGAAAACCTGACTCCACAGATTCATGAAACAAGTTTTACACTGTTAGATTCTTTGTAATTCTATGATCCTAATTTAGAGACACACCCCACTCAACCTACATAAAAGAGCCTAGCTTGGGCTGGGGTTGTGGCTCAGTGGTGGAGCGTTCACCTGGCATGGGTGAGGCACTCAACACCTCATAAAACAAAATAAAGGTATTGTGTCCACATATAGCTAAAAAATAAGTGTTTTTTGTTTGTTTGTTTGTTTGTTTAAAAACAAAAAGCTTGGCTCTCCTAATCACCAGAGTGTCACACCAAGGTTGTCCCCTTGCCTTGGAACTTTTCCTTCTGATTGACCTGCTTGGGAGTTCAGGATCAGGTACATCATGTCTTTCTTTATCAAGGGTGTATTCCTTGATATTTTTAGCTTCCCTTGTGCTCATAACCAAACAAGTTAATGTTACTCTATTCCATATCCTAGCACATAAAGACTGCTGGGACACCAGATGGCTCCAAAAAAGAGAAATACAAAAGTTAAAAAAAAAAAAACTTGTTTAATGCTTCCAAAAATATCTTGAAAGTAATTGAACTGAATGAGGATTATAGAAGAGAGATTTTTTTTAATGCTCATTTCTAGAGTCAATTACTATGATGGCATTCCTAGTTCTTTCTTAAAAAATACATTTTAACAGGATTAGAAGTGAGTTGGTAAAACAGGCCTGGAAAATTCAAATACTGTCAGACATTTTCCAGAGATGGCATGTCACTATTGATCATTCCTTTAGTGTATCCAAAAAGTCCCAAAAAAGTAAGAATTACCTCATACACACAGAAAAAATATCTGCATTCCCCCAACCACACGTAAGGTTGAGTCAACTGATGTATTTAAGTATAAAACTATTCCCAATATGCAATGTATTAAGAATAAATATTCTGTTCAGTCTATGTATGAATATATCAAAGGATACTCATACCAGGCATGGATAGATAAATAAGCAAAGAATAAAGAAATTGACTCTGGGCTACCTCATAGTCAGTATTGTTTTTTATGCATCTAAGTCTTACTCGTATTATTAAATCCATCAATAGTTTTGGTGACATATATAACCAGTAACCAATCAGTAAAAGTGACCATATCATTCAGGGAGGGAGGAGAAAATTTAATTAGATGTTCTAGACGAATCAAGGCTACCCAGGAGTGTATTTTCTGGACGTGGTAGTATTATTACTGGCATGCCTTAACTACATTATGCTATTTTCCTAAGTTGTTATAATTTTCTCAACAAAAGTTTGACTCAAGGTGGGTGGAAAAGACAGATTTTTTTTTTTTTTAGTTAAGGAGTTTGTTCAAAAGATGCATAGCTCTGAAGGTGTCATGTATGAATGGCTGTAGGTCCTCAAGTGGGCTAAGATGACACTATTGGAATAGCTTAAAGAATTCTTGGGTGGAGAAAAATGACATCTGAAAAATCTCTCCAGGAAAACTGAAACTGTTTCATAAGCCATTCATTTACTATTGATGATTAGATCATTTTCCTAAGGACAAAAATATGTTCCCAACAGCCAGTGATAAAAATAAACAATTTTTGTTTATTTTCAGCATAAAACCTATGAGAAAGTAAGTCAATAAAGTGCTAATCACTGTGTCATATGGTAGATGGCATTGGCTGTGTTGTATGGTACCACAATGGTGGAAGCACACGTGATAATAATGATCACAAGACCAGATTGATAGTCAGAGAAGGATTCAGATCTCAGGCTCACTCTTCCATTAAAACTCACTTTTGTGAAAACTAAGTGGGATCTCATAAGAACTACTTTAATCCCTTCCAGGGAACATTCCCTATCCTGACAAATGACCCAACCATTTAAAGTTCCCATTGCCTCTCACATGACCCCACTGGGGACCAAGGTTCCAATGCACGACAATTTAGGGGAAACGTTGAAGCCATAACCAAACCATAGCAGGCTCTTTCTTCCTTTTAGGCATCAAACTATAAGCCTATCAGTCAGTACCTCGTCATCAATATGGGGAGATCTTTTATGAAGCAGGAGAGAAAACGTGTCAGAGAGGTAAGATGCATTGAGAAATAAAGAGAAAGCAAACATCAGATCCAGCTGTGCCACATTTAAACTTTCAATACACATTCTGTTCTGTTTCAGTTAGAGGGAAATACACTTCAAACCAAAAGAGTCCCATTGGTCATAAACTTCCATTAAAATGTTCAGTAAACCAGGTTCTCTTGTATGCTTTATCTATTTTCAACCACCAAATGGCATTATTATTGACAATATTACTTCTCCAATTTTAATGAGGAAGAAATTGAGGCCTAAAGAAATAAAATACTTTGTTTAATATCTCATAAGGAAAACATGGCAAACTTACTTAGAGGTCCTGATTTCAAATGTGATATTCTTTTTCTGTATATGCTTTTGCTTTGTTAATAGGCTGGGATTAAGACTAGCTCAAATTTACAAAAGTACGAACCATGTTACTGTGAAAATGTATAGCAGGGTGCTCTAGGCTGAGTCCACCCAAGAATAATGAGGATGGAGAACAATAGCTGTCCCCGTTTCTGCTGTGCAGAGCACAGAATGGCTTTTGCTCAGAGAAGAGCATTGTCTGTAGCAAATGTGCAGGGCTTTGTTCCTGAGTATATTTCTGGGACATCTCACAAATTGGGGATGGGGACTGATGAATTAGAATGCTTGGTGAACTGAAGGGATAATGAACAAAGAAAAGTTAGTCTGTAAAAGTTCATTTGTACTCACGATTTGGTGAAGCTTGAGCATGTTCAGGTTTAACTTGTCATTATCGAATGTTTGAATTACAGAAAATAAATGCTTAAAATTGTTTCCAATTGATTGATTTTTAAAAAAAATGAATAAATCCATCTGGCTGGAATAAAAAAGATTTTTAGTTATGAAGGGTTACATATCCAGAAAGATTGGTTTTGTTGTTGTTATTTTAAAAGTGTAAGAATACAAACGAAATTCAGAATGCAAGATAGAGTGGCTATATGATCTTGATTAACCTGTTCAAATTTTATTTTCCTCATTTGTGGAGGGATAGTATTAATAATTATCTCTCAGGATATTTGCCAAGATTTGAAAAGTTAATACAATAAGTTAATGTACAATATATATATATATATATATATATATATATATGTTAGAATAATAAAAATGCTTGCTGTTTTAATCTTGCATATGTTAATATGATTGTCCTTACATCAGTGCTCAGATATGGAGGATATTATTTTTTTTTCAGGTTAAAACAGTTTTAGTAACTATTTCTTTTAGTTTTTCCAATTGAAACAACTTTGCCTAGACACAACTTCTTTGGAGTGAATTTCTGTGTCACCACATGAATGTATATTCTAAAGAGTTATAAACAACATAAATTGAATAAAAGACTGCTTTAAGGAAGTTCTTCCATCTCAACTAATCTACCTTTATTTATAGTAGCAAGTATCTATTAGTCATTTATTAACCTCCCTTTGTATTTTAGTAAATAATCCCATTACACCTATAAAAGTTTGCCACCTCATTGTTCAGACTAGAACTGAAATTTTTCAACCTGCAGACAGAGCTCTGCTTATGTCATGAATCAAAATAACCCATGCATGTTCTTGTTCATGTAAGGCCTGGCACTGAATACTATCCCCCCAGCTAGGTTAGTGCAGTTCCCTGGCCTGCCCTATATACATGATTTGAGCTAGCAAGGAAGTTGGGATAGGGTAAGAGCGGTGTTAATCATCCCACATCTTCTATTCATTTTTACTCTCTTCTTTTCTTTCCTAAGATGTATCCTATTTCCTACCTCTCCTCCAAGTCACTGGTTTAGAACCTGTTTTTAACCCAGAGACTGCCTGGAATCAGGATTATGTTAACTGCATATTCATTAGTATCCCTGAACTTCAGAACTCCAGTTACCCTAAGTTAAATTTGAAACCAATATATCAATCAACCTCACCCAGTTCAGATGGGTGCTTGTCCCAGGCCCACACATACTCTGGTTAGAACTTTTCTGCACTTTAATGGCAGTCAACCATACACCATATGAAGTTTCTCCCACACTAAGGAAACAGATTATTTTCCCTATTTTTGTTGGCCTACTGTTCAGGTCCCTGCATGACCCAAAGCCAAGAATACACAGATTTTTGAAAATATCCACATCAACAAGAACATCTAAAAATGAATTATTTCTTTCATCAGCAAATAAGATTTAATGCTCCTGTGTTAGCTATTTCTCTCATATTATAGGGAAACAATAAAAATCATTTAGAATGTTCTAGTGTTGTTTTTTCATATAAAAAGGCAATAATGGTCTGTGATGGAAAAATGTCAAAAACACAGAAAAGTCTAAAGAGCAAAAAATCTCCTCAGTACATTTATCAAGTACAGAAAATTATTTGTTATATCCAGTTCTGAGAATATAAATTTTTTTGTATGAACTCACACATGTGTATATTACAGTGGATACTTAATTAACCATAACATAGCTACTTGTGCATTTATTAGGTGCCCATATTGTGTAGTTCTTTTATATCTAACAAAAGAAAAGACAACTATGATGGTAAGAACCCTGGAATAAGAAGAGAAAAATTCTGGGTTTTGTCCTTTATTCAGTTGTCATAACTCACAGGTTGAAGTTGGAAATATTTGTAAGTGTCTCTGTACCTTAGTCACGTACAATACACAAGGGTTGAACTTACTGTCCTCTAAATCCTAGTATACATCCAAAGAACTAAAGTGCCAAAGACCCATGACATTAGGTTAAATGTTAACATACAAATATAAAAGTGTTAGCTGAGGCTATAACAAAATAGATATAAAATGGAAGTATGAATTATGAGACAGAGTAACACTAAAAATATAGTATAGTACATGAGTAGATTGTTGAATAAAATTGTGATTTGTTTTATTAACATTCAGGGTAAGATTTTCCTTTTTTCATTTCAACATCATGAAGGTTATGAACAAGAGTGGGAGAGAATACAAGAGAAATAAATTAGGCCATAATATAAGGAAACAAATGCTAGGTTGAAAGGTTCTTATTCAGCTTAATACACACTAAGTAGTTATTGACTCTTTTTGACAAAGTTCATGGATGTAACTAGAATTATACTTAAAGAAGATTAATTCAAATTTCTTTTCCATCTTTGTTCCTTTTGTAGCAAGTGCATTTAAGTTTTTGATGTTAGAGTGGAAGTATTGAGGAATGCTCTCTCACTGTGACTTTGACTTTTAAAGAGACTGTATACCTGATATCCACTTGTGTTTGGTGTGTGTGTGCTCTCTCTCCTGTTGGGCCTTGTTAGGGTCTGTAAACAAGTCAAGATGGCGCCTGGTATTTTGCCAGAGGGAGTGGTTTGTGAAGTAACACCAGCGAGCCATTAAGTGTGGAGATTCTTTATTGGTTGACTGCTGTATCTAGTTTATGTTAATTAAGATAAGCTGTGTGGAATGTATATATACCCCTCCTGTCTTACAATAAACGGCTCCCACTCCTGCTGTATCAATGTATACAAGTTGCTCGTCACCCCCTGGTTACTTTGCAGCCAGCTGGCCTGTGGCAGGGCCTTAAGAAATTTTTTTCTTAAAATTGCCAACAATTTTTAATATTGTTATTTAATACCTTCACTGTGTTGAATACCTTCACTGTAGGAATTCAAGATCAGTATTATAATTATCAATCTTTATGGCTCTATGCTAGCATTAAAATTTGTCCATTTTCAGTATCTCTTTCTAATTGCTCTCTTTCATATTTTGAGAATTCTAATTAGAATTTAACTCAATTACTATAGTAGCCATAGGATATACTATCCATTTACTTACTCTAAGCTTCCAGGAAATAGTTTATGAAAAAAAATGTTTTGTTTTCAAATTTTATATTTCCCCTCACAATTATGAAAGTTTTCATATGTTGTTTATGCCAATTAATGTGGTGTTTTCTTCTTTCCTTTTTTTGAACCCTTAGCTAATAATTTTCTCTTTGGATCCTAAATTAGAAAATGAATACTTCTCTTTAGTTCCTTGACTTTTATTTTTTTTAAATTTCCAATAGTTTCTCTCTCTCTCTCTCTCTCAAAAACCAAAAAGTACTTCTTTCTCCTTTGATCAACAGGTCTTTTAGCAATCGCATAAGTAGTACATCACCTCACCCAACATTATGTGCTGTTTCAGCATGAGACATCCTCCACCCTGAAGAGGTCAGAGTTCAAGAGTAACTTGATTTGGATTCATGGAGCTGGGTGTGGGAAGGTTAGAAGAGGGAAAACCGTGTGTACATATTCATAGGTGGAATTGGGGCTTCCTTTGTGGAGAAACACTGTATAGATGCACAATTGTTAGTAAGGTTGAAGACCACGTTCAACTGAAAAACCCGAGGTAAGAAAGACTTTTTGTTTTAAATATGGAAACAGAAGAAGCCATAACTGAAAATAAAGTGGGGTTCCTGGATAGTCAGCCTCCTGTGTTTTTGGTTGGTGAAAGTCAATGGAATCCTTTCATAGCAAGCAGAAGCTGGCCACAGAGGCAGCTGACATTGGAAACACAGCACAGAGCTCATGTTTTGTGGAGCTTATTGACTGCTTCCCAAACAGAAGAAATAAACAGAGGACTGGGTTTTTAATTTTAGGATCTATTTGCACCCTATTAAATTAGAGAACCCAAATGACGTCTGCCTGGAGGAACTCCTGGCGACACTGGTGCTTTCCTTCCTAACCTGACAAAAGATGATTCAGTTCTAAATGGGCACATATCACTCCCTTGTCCAGAAGCACTGGCCACTGGAGATGAGACACAAAAAAAGACTGTTGCTTTTGTTTTTGTGATAATGTCACAACTCAGTTCACCTGGCTGCTTAGTTTAAATTCAGCATTAGAAGAGTTTGCCAAGAATAACTTGTATATTGAAAGTCATTAACCATCATGCTTTCTCAACTGTGGCTTGCATTGAGGGTCCTATAGATTCCCCCTCAAAAAGTAATGAGTTAAATTCTCATTGGGAAATTTGTTTTCCAGCACCTATAGGACACTCCATTGCATTGTTTCCTTCTTATTTAGTTTATATATTTCATTATGTATTGTTTTTATCATGAGAGCAAAGAGTAGCTCTTCATGAGTGACTATTATGTGTTTACAGGGAATAGGTGAGTGCCTGCACATAGTAATTATACAATAGACACTTCCACAAAGGGGAAGAGTGGCACACACACATGCAAACCCCTGTGCAGGCTGCATTGCTTGACTATAGAATGATGAATATTTGACACCAGGTTTGCTTGGACTTGTCTTATCCCTTGTTATCTGTGAAGCAGCAGAAGGCAATCAACTGTGGATTGGATTTCCTTTTCTTCTTCTCAAAGAGGTGGATACATAGAAGATTTCATGTAGTTCTATAGACCTAAAAGGTTCTGCAGTATTTTAACACTGCTTTAAATAGATGGCTTAATAAACTGAAAATAAATCTTAATCAGAAGAAAACAAATAATTCTTGGATATTTTAGCAAAATGTTGCTGTTAATGTAATGCTGAAACAGAGTGATATCAATACTTCACATTTTCTTTTACTTAAGTGGCTACTGAAAAGTTAAAAATGAAAAGGTGTCTTTTAAAAGATTGTTTTGAAATCTCAGAAATATTGTGTACAATTCAATGAAGTTATCTAATAATCCTTCCAATTGAAGATTCTAAAGCCCCAAATTGAAACTTTGTCAAGAAACTATACTATTTGCTGATGCTTTCCTGTTGTGGGGTCAAGTGTCCATTTCAATTCAAATTACATCTTCCAAGACATACATTCATAAATTCACAATGTCACATATTTTTAAATGTTCATCTTGGTGCATTCTAATTAAACAGATTCATTGTGACATATTTGTACATGCACAAATCATTTGCTCAATTTCTCTCCACAGTACAATGCAGCATGTTTCATGCAAAGACTTTTTTACATATATGCACACAGGGCATCACCGAAAATAAAACAACAAAAAAAAGGTAGACAAACTGGACTTCATAAAAATGAGAAAATTCTGTGTATCAAAAACATTGAGAAAGTGAAAATAGAATCTATAGAATGGAAAAAAGTACTGGTAAATCATATATCTAATAAGGGAGGAGCACCCAAAATATATAAAGATCCTTCACAACTCAACAAGCAGAAGATAAACAACTCAACAAGCAAAAGATGTGGTTATAAATTTTTCAAAGAAAATACACAATTAGGCAACAAGGCCATGTAATATGCTCAGCACCATTAGTTACTCAGTAGAGATATAGAAATTAAAATTGCAGTAAGGTAGTACTTTCTGCCCATCAGGATGACTATACTCAGAAAAACAAAAAATAGCAAGGGTTAACAAGGATGTGAGAAATTGAAACAAAATGGTGCGGCTGGTATATAAAATTCTTTATTAGCTCCTCAGAAAAGTAGACACAGATTTATGATCTAACCTGTAAGTATAACCACTTAAGTATATTGCTGAAGGAATTGAAAACAGGTATTTAAATGAATACATGTACATACATGTTTATGGTAACACTATTAAGATAGTCAAAAGATAGAAACACCCTAAATGTCCATCAATGGCTAAATGTATACACAAATTTTAGCAAACACACACACACACACACACACACACAAATATGAAGGTATATTATTTAGACACGTAATGCAATGAAATTTTGATACATGGTACAATATGATAATAAACCTTGAAAATGTTTTGCTAAATGAAGAAGTTATATGATTATATGATTCCATTTACATGAATCATTCAGAAGAAGTAAATTAATTTATGGAGACAGAAAGAAGATTGGTGGTTGCCAAGGGCTGGGGTTAAAGTGAGTGTGGAAAAATGGTTTAATGTATACAGGATTTTATTTTGGAGTGAAAGAAATGTTTTTGAACTAAACAGAGATAGTGATTTCACAACATTGAGTGTATTAAATGTCACTCAATTGTTCACTTTGAAATGATTAGTTTTATGTTACATTACTTTTAACTCAAAATTTAAAGTTTGATAACTCCAGAAAAAAACATTTTTAAAATGCTTTTTGCGAAGGACTTTCTTCTTTGATGTGTGCTTCTAATCAACAACATCTCTGTTAATAATTTTCTCATCTACCACATTAAAGTAGGAACAGAAATCAGATATTACAATTTAACAAAAATTACCATTGCATATTAGAATACTGCTTACTGGGAAACTCAAGTGAAGTGATTTCATTGTGTATCTGTAATGGTATGGCACAATGAGAAGAGTACCTTCCTAGGAAATGAGACTGAACATTCAATAGAACCTAAAACTGAGCTCTAATCTCACCATAAAGATTTAGACCCCAGGAATACACATTAATCTCACTGAAAACACTAAAACACTGCCTCTCACTTAATACATGCAGAAACAGATTATGCAATTGTGAACTTGAGTTTTTAAATCTCACGTAGCTAAAAATCGGTAATTTCAATTAATATGGTTTTTTTTAGAATGTATTTCAATGGGAGAGAATGCCTAACCCAACAAACAGAGGTACACGGGCAAGAAGCATCATGCAAATTGTAGAGATGTACAATTTAGTTGGACCACAAATTCTAAGGCCAGAGTGATGAGGCTGATTGGAAAGGTGAACCCATTTCATGAAGAGAAATCTTAATATGGATTGAAAAGGAGCTTGGTCCACCTCATAAGGAGTGGAAATACAGATTTTTTTAAGTGGCAAAAGTGAGAGAATAGACCTATGAGTTAGGGAAACCACTTGACATTGTGAATAACATGAGTATAATAGGATCAGGAACATAGTTATAAAGGACACTCATGAATTGGTTTGGAAACAGGATTAGCAACTTTCTAGTTATCTAATACCATAGCAGTTTCATTCAAAATTTTCTTTTTCTTGAAATATTTTTTATAGCAGATGGACACAATACCTTTATTTTATTTTTATGTGATGCTAAGGATTGAACCCAGTGCCTCACACGTGTTAGGCAAGCACTCTACCAACTAAGCTACAAGGCCAGCCCATTCAAAATTTTCTTTGGAGGCCTAGCATCCCTGCCAGTGTAAAATACCAAGGAACAAGAAACTGCTGCCTAGAAAAATGGAAACTCGGACTCAAGTTAAAAAGACAAAACCACAGAAGGATGACTTTGGTATTTTCTTTTAACTAGTGAAAACATCAGAACTTGCTAATATCCACAGTTTTCCAGGAAGCAAGAATTGCTTTGCAGGGAGCTTTTTTGCCAAACTTTTTTGCCCCCACCCCCACTTTTCAAAAGAGAGACTTTGCCCCCCCCCATACTCTACAATTCAGTACTTGAATAATTATTTGTTATAGCTTTCTCAATTTTATATAGAAAGTGAATTTTCTTTGTTAAAAAAGAGAGAAAGATGTAGTTCAATGTATTAAAAAAATAGAAGAACCTTAACAAAAAGAAATCATGAACAAATAAAAATAAACAGAATCAGCTAAGATTAATTTTTTAAAATTTCTACACAGAAGAGAACATTTTTTTTAAAAAATCATGCTTTAAGAAATAAAAAAGAAATAAGAAAAGGAAATGCCCAGTGATTGAAGATTTAAAAAAAAATAGGATTTGTTCAAATATTTGTTTTCTTTCAATTTCTTTATATGAGTAGGTAGAAAAAAATTATTAATAAGGAATTATAGCCCAAATTTTAAAAAAAAAAGTACTGAGAGAACCCTAGTCATTTAAAATTAGTTCAAGTGTTTTCTGGGCTCAGAACAATTAGATTTTATGAAACTGAAAGAATATTCCAAGGTGATCATGAAACCATGCATGGCAATGCTTATGTAATTATACCAATTGAAAACGTTTTGACTACATAAACTAGAATGCTGTAATAATAGTGATTTAAAGGCTTTCAAAAGCTTTGAAGATAGGAAGTTTCAGGCCTGATACCAAAGCTTGAAAAGATTATGAAGGTTTTTGTTTCTTACTGTTTTTCCACTTTGCCATCTGGAGCACATTAACTTCCCTAAAATAAATGTTTGACACTTCTTGGTCACATGATGAAAATCAAAACTCCAAGCCATTGTATTATCACAGACTGGTTTAATATAAGAGAACATGCATCATTCTGCTATCTGTTGTTAGCCATGGAAGAAAATTCTTGCCAGAACCAGTCTGCCCTGAGGAGATATCTCTTTAAATATCTTTGTTCATATGGAGAGCTTCCTGTTCCTATCATAGCTGTGGCAGAGAGAAATGTGGTGACCAGACTTAGTTTAGATATTTATGCTTCATCCCTTAGGGACAAGAGAAGAACATGTTTTCCGCCAACATTTTAGCTCCTGAAAAAGTTAGGGTTTTATAAGTTAATACAGAAGGATATTGGGTAAGCCTTATACCATCACTCAGCAAGAAACTCATGAAGATAAGATAGGCTATTAGAAGACAAAGGTAAATAGTATGCATTTTAAAACTATTTCTTTAATGTTTTATTGTGGAATGGAAATGTAGTTCATGGTAGTGTACCTGCTGACCATGGCAAGGCCAGTGTTTAATACCAAGAATCCCCCCCCAAAAAAAAAGAATATAAAATACATTTAATACTACCTGTCTATCTGTCTATCTAGTGTTTTATTATGTAAAACTCAAACATGAAAATTAAAGTGAATAAATCATGACTTCCCTCCAGTTTCAATCTTCTAGCTGTGTTAATTTGTAAGATTTTGAGAATCTCTTTTTCACCAATACTCTCCCCTTTTTTGTAGAAGTATTTAAAGAAAATCTAAAAATTATAATCCCATCTTTAAAAATATTTTAAAGCAGGCCAAGATATTCAAAAGCCTGATAATGCTTTCAGTACATTAAAAAAACAGAATCTAAAGTATGAAATATGATATGTCAAGAGCTATGTAATGTTTTGAACAACCAATAAAAATTTTTTTAAAAACCATATTGATACTACATAAATATAGTCAATCATTGTACAAAATTTCCTAATGGTCACAAATATGGTAGTAACTTTTTGTTTTAAAATGATTTTAATATTACAAAAAAGTTGCAAAAATAGGACAGAGAATTTCCTATCTTCCCTTTATCCAGCTTCCCCTAATGTCAGTATCTTATATAAATATTATAAAAGGTAGTAAACTAATGTTGGCTAAGTGCTACTGTCTGAACTCTAGATGTCATTTGGATTTCCTCAATTTTTTGCACCAATTCTTATGGTCTATTTCAGGATCCAAACAAGTATATCACAATGCATTTAGGTTTATTCTCTCCTTAATCTCCTTCACTCTCTGTGACAGCTTTATAAAATATCTTAGTAGATTCTTTTGGAATAAGAAGAATTAATAAAAGGCCAGTAAAATTTGATAGATTATTTGAAAAGCCTTATAATTAAATTGCTATGTAAACTTGTCATAATTATTCATCCATTCCAGTTTACTTTTTTAATTAATTTATTTATTCATTTATTTTTCAGCAAGTATTTCTGTAACATATAGCAGCGCAGTTTACGTATTGGGGATACAACAGCAAACAAATGGCAACCTCTTCTGTCCTCATGAAACTTACATTCCAAGGCAGCAATAAAAACCATAACTCAAAATAAATACCAATCATATTTGGGGGCAATGAGTTAAAAAAGAAACCAAGATAAGTCATTTCATAATTTCAGGGATTTTCATAGGAAAAGAATTCCTCTGTAATTGGAAGATAGAAACAGCTCAAAGGGAGAAGAGCTGATGGAGTGTCTTATGGTATATAGGAGAAATAGGGAATTCCTTGGGAATTTGTCTCAATTAGTAAAATAACTTCCACATTTAATTAGTAGAAGGACTTTCCTTAGTTGCATTGCATTTTAAGTCAACTTAAAGGACTACCCACTCGCCAAATAATGAAAATGTGACTTACTGGTTTCTAGCGCCAACACTCCAGTGCTTAAATCCCATAGAAATTTATTTGGATTTTAGTCAGTAATTTAGATGGTGAGGTACACTGTATTACTACTGTTCAACAATATCTAATGCCCTTTCTGAGGGAAGATTGTATTTCCTTACATCCTTGAAAATAAACTTGGCCATGGCAGTGGCTAATGAAATATGAGCAGAAGTATTAAGTTGTTGGTGGGAGAAATGTGAAGAGCTGGAGAGTTGAGCTGCGTTTTTCTCTTAAGGCGGTCCCATAGCTGTCAGCCAGGGTTCCAGCCTGAGGAGCACAGTGACCTGAGGCCCTCATCGGGTTTCCCACTTAGGTCTTCAATTTCCCTCAGTCATAGTTTGTGTAGTTTTCAGCAGGCAAGTGATTAATAACATCCTTCACATTAACTTACAGATTTCTTAGGATTTTTTAATTTTTTTTGACCAAGAAGATCATGACCCTTGTGACTAAAAAGTCTTATTCTACTTCTTCCCTAAAAATATGATGTCCTCTATATCCTTTCCTTTCTTTATTTTATTCTTCAGCCTATGGTACAGTGGTGAGGGTGAGAGCAGAAGCCGTTGCCTTACCATGGAGAAGCGCCAATCCTCTTTCCCCAGATCCTCTGGATTTGTGCTTTTTTTTTTTTTTTTTTTTTAAAGATTAAATCAGATTTTGTTTCTGGTGTCCTGAAGCTCTACTATTAGGTGAATTTAGGATCTCTATCTTTTCTTCATGAATAGACCAACACCTTTATCAATATAAAATATTTCTTCAAGCTACAGTGAGCAGGACATTCCTTTCCAAAGGTTTACTTTATCTGATATTAATGTAGGCATTTTGATTATCTTTTTTGTTTGTTTGTTTTGCTTTTGGTAACAATAATTGAATCCAGGGTGCTTTACACTGAGCCACATCCCAAGCTCTTTTTATTTTTTATTTTGAGACAGGGTCTTGCTCAGTTACTTAGAGCCTCACTAAATAGCTCAAGGCTGGCTTTAAGCTTGCAAACCTCCTGCCTCAGATTCCCGAGCTTCTAGGATTTTACTACCTTCTCTTATTGCTTAGGTTTTGGTTTTTAGTGCTTAGGTTTTGTTTTGTTTTGTTGTTTTTAAGACAGAACTTGCTTTTATGTCCAATCCAATAAAAAATAGCATTAGGCATTTCAGTCTAGGACTTATGCCTCCCCTCCACTGTTTTCCCCTCTTCCACAGTGAATTAGTAAAGTTTAGGAACGCATTTGCTGACCAGCTATCCAGTCTCTGCCATACGTAGTCATAGAGATTTAGCCAAGAATATGGTCATTTATTAAAACAATTATATTTCCCAGCTTCCCCTGCAGCTAGCAGGGGTCCCTCCTTCTGCCTCATTGATGTCAGCTATAAAAAGAGGTTCAGCTCCCCACCAAGCCCTATAACACTGGGGAGGGGAGAGTGGCCAGTTTGTACTACCTTGTTCAGTTTCCCAGATGTCACTAGGAAGAGTTTTGCGCTACCTGGAAAACGATGAGCTGTTATTGGTAGGCAGGGACAGAAATGCTACTGCTTTGGCTAGGTGGCAAATAGTGATGGATGCCCTGCTCATCTCAACTGCCACTACCATAGCAAAGGAACTAAATTAAAGCACATCTTGCTTCATCTAGTTGAGGATGGGAGGTCTGCTTCCGGCTTGGTCATGACAACAGAGGAAGAAGGGAATCAGAAAATTATAAGTTTCTTTGAGACAGGTTTTGCTATGGAGGGTTAGTGGGTGAAGATCAACTTCCTTTCCTCCTCACTGAAACCATTAGGATAGGGGAGGTTGTACTGTTGATTTCTGGCTGTAGTAGGGAAGTTATTTCCCCAAAACATTGCTATTGTTAGACTACTCTCTTCATGTTCCTTTAAGGGGAGCAGCATCTCCTTGGGCTTTACCCCTATGTGATTCCAGTTTGGAATCTTCTGCAGAAACTTGTCTAGGATGTTTGAAAAAATAAGGAAGCCTGGGGAAACTCATGCCAAGTAGTTCTCAAGTCTTGAGATTCTTATGTGACCTGCCACCTTCTGTCCACCTTTCAGAAACTACCTATGTTTCATTTCTGCATTAAGTCCAGGGATGTAAGAGGAATGGGACAATTTTATATTTCCATTTTGGTACAGATGAAAATCTCTCTCTTTTTCTCTCTGTAACATCCCAGCACTTCAATTTATGTAGTACGAGGTAATGGACACTTCTCCCCAGCCCCATCCTCCAATAGCTATATCTCACTCTCTAATCTCTAGAGCCTATAAATATGTTAGCTAATATCAGCAATAAGAATATAGTAGACTTACTTCTTGCAGGATTATCTTGTAATAGTTTCTATTCTCAACCAAGCATTACAACTAAGAGTGTTTCCAATGTATTGCATCTATGTAAAATCTTCTGAGACCTTGTGTGCTTGAAAATATTTTTATTATAGCACCACATTTGGATTTAATTTGCTTAATTGAAAAATTCTAAAGTTCTAGGTTCTTTATCTTTCAACACTTATAAAATATTACTCCTTTGATATTTGCATCCAGCCGTGCTGTTGAAATGCCTGATATCCATCTGAAATTTATTCTTTTGTAGGTCTTTCTTTCTCCTTGGAAATAGTTAGAATTCTCCCTTTGACTTTAGAGATCCTTAAAATTCACTTCGGTAAATGTGAATTTATCCTTCTCCCACTTTGTGCTCAAAGTATTTCCAATACCAGGCCTTTTTTTTTCATAATATTAGAAATTTTGTATTAGTTGTTTTTTTCCCCAAAAAATATCTTCTAGTTTTATTTTTCATTCTTACGGATGCATGTGGTTCTATTTCTGATGTCACTGTCTCTTCTCATTTCTTTTGTGTTTCCTATAACTTTTTATTATCTTGTTTATGAGAGAGTCCTGTGATTGGCTCTCTCAACTCCTTCATTCTTCTGCTCTGTCTAGCCTCCTGTCAGTGTGCAAGGATGCATTTATAGGATGCTAGACTGTCCTGGACCATGGTGTTTAACCCTGACCCCTGTTCCATTACTCTTATTTGCTCTCTCTGTCTGTCCTGATTCCATGTAACTCACAGGCAACATGGGACTTTTTTTTTCTCTTATTCTATTAATTCCAATTTTTACTTATTATATTAAGTTTTGCTTAATTTTTTACCTGATGCATCCAGCTATTCCAAAAGTTGAAACCTTACCTTAAACTACTGATGCTTATGAAAATGTATATATTTAGCCTCTCTTATTTTACATCTTTATAGAAAAATCTGAATGAAGAGCATTACCAGTGAGCTTTTAATTCCTTCTCCATTCATAGATATTTAGCCATCTATAGATATTGAAAGACCTAGTGGCTTCCTTATTTTTCTACAAAATTCGATTACCTGTACACATTTTTACCTACAGAAAAGGGTTGCTTCAAAATGACTCTAGGATAGAAAGTATGATGAAATTTTCTTAAATATTTTAATATTTTTCTATAGTTATTTTCAAAGGGGTTTGTAAAAACATGTTTTTTGTTTGTTTTTTGTGGGCTTTTTTTTTCTTTTCTTTTCTTTTTTGCAAAAATTTGTTTCTGATCCCCTCTGTCCTCTTTCCAAAAGGAAATATTTTATTTTTTATTAGAGTATGAAACAAATTATAAGCATGTAGAACATAAACATTTTATAACTTTTATTTATTATTAGAATTTTTGCATTAGGCTAGTTAAGGTCATATTGTTCTTGGATTTTATTATGCTTTATGTACATTACAGCCCTATAATTATATACTCTCAATACAGACAAACCTAAATCCTTATTTTTCAATCAGTTCATATTTTTTTCTTTTCTTTTTTTCCCAGTAAGCACCCAAATTTTAAAATTAGAAAAATAAGTTCTCCTACATTTCTTGAACTATCAAAACTTGTCAGTCTAATCCTTTTCAACAAAGTCAAACAAGTAGCTTGATTTTCATATAGGGACAAGTAGAAAAGATAAATAGTATCAGCTCATCTGTAGACTTCTGAGTGAGATTCCAAAGGAGAATATGTCTGCAGAACTCTAGGTCGAAAATAATAACAAACAGCACTTCAGGTCTCCTCTGGTGGCAATTCCCCTGGAGGTAAGTTCTCATCTTATTCTTATTTTAAGAATTATTCTTTCTAAGTATGAAGAACTTGTAACAGGTCAATATTATGGAGACTTTTAACTAAATGCATTTTTTGTTTTATTTATTGATTTGTTTTAAAAGTCTGTGGAAGTAATAATTGGGTTACTATAACTTAAATATAAGTAATTCTCTAACTCTTGATTCTAAAAATTCTATTTAAAAAAAATTAAGCAAAAAAAAAACCCTAAAAACCAAAAACACCAAAACTTAAATCCTGTCCTCTAATTTTTCCTGAATTTTTCCATTTCCTCCTTCACTCATGCCCAGGTTTTCACATCTATATCTGTTTCTCCTTTCCAGTCAAGTGCTCCAACCAGTGGGCAAGCCTGCCAGTAAGCAAAGATTTACTCTGTGTGTGCAGTCTTGGGGGAGCCTTGGCTGGTGCATGGCCAACCTGGCTTTCTCTGGCAGGGCTACACTGTAGGCCACTGTCAAACAGAATGTCACATTGACCACAAGAGTTGGGGAAGAGCCATGAGAACCAGCGGAAATTATCTGTGGGTTTATTCTGAAGGAATATTCCTGCTTTCTTTTTAAGATTGTTATATTTCTCCAGTATACATAAGGTCAATGTTTAAATGGTTTAAACAAGATGATTTTTATGAAAAAGGAAAGATAATGCAACATATTCAATTAAGGGTATATTTAGTGATACCTGTTAACAAAGAACACATACAGGATTTTATAATTCATATTCCAGTACTAAATGCTTGTAAAAATCTTAATTTCATCCAATTACTTATCAAATGCTCTCTGAATAGTTTCTACTCTGTGGTTTTGTGAGGGATGGACTATGGGAAGATAAAAAGAATGTATTTATGACACTATAGTTTGGACTTGAAGTGTTCCCTAAAGGTCTACATGTTAAAGGTGGGACTCCCCAGAGTGGGGTGGCACTATTGGAAGGTGGTAGAACCTTCAACAGGTGAGGTCAAGTGGGGTCTTCAGGTCATTGCAATGTGCTCTCAAAGGGAATTGAAGGGCCCTGACTGGCCTCTTTCTCTTTCTCTCTTCCATTTCCTGGCCATGAGATGAGCAGTTTGGCTGTGCCACAGGCTCCCACCACTGCCACCTGGCAGCCCCACCAGAGGCCTGGGAGCAATCGGTCTGCCTGATCATGGACTAGAACATCCAAAATCATGAGTCAAAAATAAACCTTTTCCCTTTATAAGTTGATTATCTCAGATCTTTGTTATAAAAACAGAAATCTGATTAACAAAAAAAAAAGTTGATACTAAAAATTTAAACATGATGGCTGGGGATGTGGCTCAAGTGGTAGCGCGCTTGCCTGGCATGTGCAGGGCTCTGGGTTCAATCCTCAGTTCGATCCTTTATTTAAAAATAAAATAAAGATGTTGTGTCTACCAAAAACTAAAAAAGAAAACATATTAAAAAATTCCTCTCTCTCTCTCTCTCTCTCTCTCTCTCTCTCTCTCTCTCTCTCTCTCTCTCTCTCTCTCTCTCATCAAAAAATTAAACATGAGAAAAATTAGACATGGGAAAAAATTAGATATGGGAAAATCATTGGCATTGGCTTACAAAGAGGAGTTTGGGGAATTTCCAAGAGTGGTCTAGAAAAACCTAGAACACAATAGGTAGAGTTTAACAGGAGATTCTGACAAAGGCCTAAGATGACCAGAATGTTGCCAGATATTGTGGCACATGTCTATAATCCCAGGGACTCAGGATGCTGAAGCAAGGGAATTGCAAGTTCAAGGTCAACCTCAGCAACTTAAGAAGCTCCTAAACAACTAGCAAGACCTTGTTTCAAAATATAAATAAGTAAATAGGGCTGAGGATGTAGCTCAGTGGTAAAGTACCTCTGGGTTCAATCCCCAGTAAAATAGACAAAACAAAACAAAAATACAGAATGCTAATAGGAAATTGGACAGTAAAGAATATGCTAAAGATATTTCAGAAGACAGTAAGGACTTTATTGAAAATTGGTGTAGAAACCATTCTTGTTACCCTGTGGCAAAGGGTTTGGTTAAATTTTGTCCCTATTCTGAGTCTGTGGGAGGCCAAGCTTAAAGGTGATAGGATGGTTCATCTGGTGGGGTTTATTTCAAGACAGCAAAACACTCAGTCTGCAGGATGAGTATTACTGTTTCCTTTTAGCCAAATGTACAGTGAGAATCAGGAACCAAGAGGAGTAAGGCAGAAAGATTTGAAAAATGTGCAGTATGATGGGGGTGGAAAGGAGAATTTGTAAAGGTATAATCAAAGAGAGTGTGGTTATTAGTGCTGATTAAAAAGAAGCCAGGTTCTTTGTACCAGGACAATAAAAGAGATGTCTTCAGTGCATTTCAGAAATCTGCAAGGCAATCCCACCTGTCACAGACTTAAAAGTGTGGAAAAGCAAATTTGTTTTAATGACTCTCCAGGGCAGAGTATTTTGAGAGGAGAGCCCCATGGCTCCACCCAGGAACACCTAGGTAATCCTCTGGGATTTATGTCCATTATTCAGCTGACAAAGAGCTCAGAAGCTGCTGCAGGTGTTGTCCAAGTAGCCCAAGTACAGTTCACAGTGGCAGCAGATGGTGGCATTGTCCAAAAGATGCTTGTTTTACAGGCATGCAGAATGCAAGAGTTACAGGATCTTGGAGTCTTCCACTGAGATTTCAAAGGACTACCTGGGAAGCCAGTCAGTGTGCTGCAGGACTGGAATCCCTGAAATGAGCCCTCTCTAGGAGGATTGGTAGTGAAGCTCTAGGAGCACGGCTCAAGGTGCACTGGAGACTGCTGGAAGATAGAGATGCCAGAAATGGGAACACATGCCAATAGAACCCACAGCCAGTCCACAAAGCCAGCTTATAAGAGTGGCCATGTGGGGGCTGGGGTTGTGGCTCAGCGGTAGAGCACTCACCTGGCGCATGCAAGGCCCCGGGTTCGATCCTCAGCACCACATAAGAATAAATAAATAAAAATAAAGGCATTGTGTACCACTAAAAGAAATAAATATTTAAAAAAAGAGTGTCCATGTGGGCAGCAATCAGCAAAACTGTAAGGATGGAGCCATCCAGACCCTTGGGAGTGCACATCCTGTCACAGCATGCCCTGGATGCTGAATCTGGAGTATTAGAATTTAGTGTTTTCCCTGCTGGATTTTAGTTATGCCTTAGCGTGATACCTTCTACCTGCCCCCCACTTATTTCTTCATCTCAGAGCTGGAATATTCCTGTGTCCATTGCACTATTTTATCTTAGAAATATGTAACTATTTTATTTTTATAGGAGCTCACAATTGAGTTTGCCTTGAGTCTCAGAGGAGACTGGACTTGGGCTTTTGAACAGTTCTGTAATGAGACTTTAGAGAGACTTGGGGATAGACTAATTCATTTTTGCATTGTGAAGTGGACATGAAATGAAACTTGGGGGGCAGGTAAGGAACACTGTAGTTGGGATCTTGAATATCCCTTAACGACCCATTTCATTAAACCTTGATCCCCAGGGTGAAGGTGTTGGAATCTTTAAGAAGTGTGTCTTAGTGAGTAGTCTATAAATTACTGAGGGCATAAAAGGAAGATAGTGGGACCAACCTTGGTCCCTTCCTCTTCCTCTCTTTTGCTTACTGGCCATGGTTAGTTTTGCTTGGCCATCCAGTCTCACCATGCTACACTGCCTTTCCACAGAGGCAGTGGGGGACAATCAGTAACTGAGTGCAGCTTCCAAAATTGTTAGCTAAAATAAACCTTTTCTGTTAAGTTAATTATCTCAGGTATTTTGTTACAGTAACAGAAAACTAGTAAATACAGAAAATAAATTATTTGCTTCATGATCATACATATATGGCTTTTAATACAATCATATTTCAGTATGCCTGGGCAATGGCTCCAGGATCACCACAGATACTATATATTTTTCATCACTGTGACAAAAATACCTGACAAAACTTGGATAGGCAGAATTAACATTGTCAAAATGGCCACTACTAAAAACACTATACAAACTTAATTCCTATTAAAATTCCAATGACATTCTTCAAAAAAATAGAAAAGGCAGTCATGAAATTCATTTGTAAAAAGAAAGACCCAGAATAGCAAAAACAATTGTTAGCAATAAAACTGAAGCAGGAAGCCTCACAATATTAGACCTTAAATTATACTACAGAGCAATAGTTAAAAAAAAAAAGCATGGTATTGGAATCAAAACAAACATGAAGACCTGAAGACCAATGGTACAAAATAGAAGACCCAGAGACAAACACACATAAATACAGTTATCTCATACTAGAAAAAGGTGCCAAAAACATACATTGGAGAAAAGACAGCCTCTTCAACAAATGGTGCTGGGAAAACTGGAAAGCCTTATGTAGCAAAATGAAAATGAAATGAAATTCCTATTTAACTCATCTCAAAGTGAATCAAGGACTTAGGTATTAGACCAGGGACCCTGCACCTAATAGAAGAAAAACTAGGCCCAAATTTATATCATGTCACCTTAGGAACTGACTTCCTTAACATGACTTCCAAAGCACAAGAACTAAAATCAAGAATCAATAAATGGGATGGATTCAAACTAAAAAACTTCTTCACAGCAAAGGAAACAAACAAAAACATGAAGAAAGGCCCTAAATGGGAGAAAATCTTTGCTACATGCACCTCAGATAGAGCATTAATCTCCAGGATATATAAAGAATTCAAAAAACTTAACACCAAAAACAACAACAACAACAACAACAAAACCCAGCAAGAATGAATTACCCAATCAATAAATGGGATAAGGAACTGAATAGACATTTCAAAAAAGAAGAAATATATGAAAAAAATCTTCAAATCTCTAACAATTAGAGAAATGCAAATCAAAACTACACTGAGATTTCATCTCACTCTAGTCAGAATGGCAAATTTCAAGAATACAGTCAACAATAAATGTTGGCAAGGATATGGAGAAAAAGTTACCTTTATATATTGCTGGTGGAACTGCAAAGGATTTAGCCAACCAAGAACTGAACCACTGTGAAAAGCAGTAAGGAGAGTCCTCAGAAACCTTGGAATGTATCCACCATTTGACCCAGTTATCCCACTATTTGGTTCATACCCAAAGGACTTAAAATCAGCATATTAGAGACACAGTCGCATCAATGTTTATAGCAGCTCAATTCACAATAGCTAAACTATTGAACCAACCTACATACCCTTCCACAGATAAATGGATAAAGAAATTGTGATATATTACACAATGGAATATTATTCATCCATAAAAAGAACAAAATAATGGCACTTGCTGGTAAATGGATGGAGCTGGAGAATATCATGTTAAGTGAAATAAGCCAATCCAATAAAACCAAAGGCTGAATGTTTTCTCTGATAATTTCACAGTAGGGGAGGTGTAGGGAAGAAGAGAATTACTTTGTTCTAGGAAAAGGAGGATGAAAGGAAGGGAGGGGGAGTGGGAATAGGAATAGTATGTGTGGTACTGAGGATTAAATCCAAGTCTTGGCACATGTTAAGCAAGTACTCTGCCACTGAGTTACATCCTCAGGCCTAGATAAATATATTTTTAATATTTTCTTTAGAATATGTAAAGAATATTTGTAGAAGATAAAATGAGAGCTAAGTACATTATCTAAGTTCATTGCACAACTCAAGATTGAAACATATATTTTGTTATATGTTATTCATGAGCTTTTCTTCTAAGATAACTTAGCATTTTTACATATAGTTCAGTCATGTTAACTTTTTAAAAAATTTTAAATCTTCAATTAAGTGAGATAACATTTAAAAGCACATATAAAATTCATTCATAAACCCATATAATTCTTATAAAGACTTTAATTCAATGCAGTAAATTCTAAGCTGATGATATTTTTACTTAAATATTGCAAATGTCCTATGCATTTTTAATTTAAGTGAATATACAATAATGAATAAACTTATTATATGTAGAAGCCACATTATATACTTTTCAAATAATTATTACATTTTTCTACTTTGGTTGGAGGAAATAATTATGTGACAATTATTTCCAAGTGAATTTGTGGAACAAAAACCTAAGCTAGATAGATAAATAGATAGATCGATAGATTGACTGATGGATAGAATTTTTCCATAGACAGATGATAGGCAGCTTGATAGAAAAGTGTTGACAGTAATTGGCATGATTTTCTGTCTTGAAGCAAAAAAAGTGGAATGCCACAATCAAAATAAACAATTTACAAAAATGAAATTATGATGTTGAAATTTAAAAAAAACTCTAATCAGTTCATGAATTGACAGATAAGCTTCAGCTTCTAAAGAAGATATTTTTCTTTTATTCTCATTTTGATTTTCTTTGTTTACTTTTGCATTTTGGTTTTGGTGTGTTTTGTTTTTTCATAGGAGGGAATATCAACTATAAACATCAAACTGGACTCTGTTTATATTTTTATCCTCAGCACCTAACAAGGACCCAACCATAATAAGTGCACAAATAATACTTGACACACAAAGTTAAAATTTCATTACTGTTGTAGATTGTAAAGATAGCTGATAACAATTTCCTCTCTCCCATTGCTCACCTCCTGCTCCTCCCCTTGAAGCTGGATTATTCTAACTGATTTATTTAGCCAATAAAACTGTACAAGAATATTTTTACTTCTGTTTCTGAATTTACTTAGAATTTAAGATTTATTTTCTCAATCAAATTTGCTAACATTTCAAGCCTCAATAGTCATGTATAGCTATGGGTTCCATCCTGGATGGAGTGAACTTTGATTTTCTGCTGCTCACTAAGATTGCCTGCTGCTCATGGTCACTGCAGAGCTGGTGGAACTTCCAAACACTGATAGCATTTGATCCTAATAGGAAGGCAAATTGTCCTCTACTCAGTATCTGCCTCATTGAACATTCCTGTAATGCTTTCATGGGTTTCTATCATCTTTTCAGGGCAAGTAATGAATCTTAGAGATTCTGACATGATGTTGTAAGTAAGAATCACTTTTGGTACCAGGAAAAACAAACACTGATTTTTACTTCTCCAAATTTTTAAGGACCAAGCAAATAGTAAAGAATGTATTTCTAATTTTTTTTCCTCTCAGAGTCAAAGTTCTTTATGTTTTTAATTAATTTTTACCAAGCCAGACAGTTCCATTCTTCCAGAATTTGTAGAACATTTTAAAAATATGGGGGGCATGGCTTCAAATAGCTTTTGTTTTTTAAAAGTTAATATGTGCATTACAGGAAAAATAAGCAAACAACAAAGTTATCCAGTCACAAACAGCTTAGTTGGACGTGTCTCTCCAGGTTGTGTGTATACATACACATTATCTCTTTTTGTGTGATTGAGATCATAGTGTGTATCATGCTTTTCCACACATCATGAATATTCACCAATTAAAAATCCCAAAGCTATGTGAGTATTTTTGATAATCAAGAATACACTACAGAGCTGGGGTTGTGGCAGTGGTTAGAGTTCTTGCTTCACATGGGTTCGATTTTCAGCACCACATATAAATAAATGAATAAAATAAAGGCCTTTCAACAAATATATATATATAAATGATACACTACACCAACTCAATCTGTTATACTTTCTTGAGGACAAAAATTTCAGTGACAACAGAAATGACTACAGGCCCCTAGATAGACATATTGGCAGAGTTACAACTAAACTGAATTCCCTTAATGCTCAATTTAAAATGAGACAAAGCAACAGAATGCACCAAGCTTGTGTCATTACCAGATTTCTACTACTAAAATATTAGCAAAAATTCATGTTTCCAGTGAATTAAAGTATTCCTATAGTAGAGCCAGAAGATGCATTATAAGTATATATATTAGTGGGATTCATTGAGATGTATTCGTTCCGCACATAGCATAATTTGGTCAGTTTTATTCTTGAGCATCTCTTCTTTCCCTCTCCTCCCTTCCCCTGGTCCCCTTCCTCTACTAGTCTCCCTTGAAAAATACTTTTTAATAAATAAATTCACAGAGATTCACATAAAAATGTTTTTTTGCATGTAAAACCCATTGAATATGAAAAAAATATGAAATGAGGAAAAACTGGTATGAATTCAAAACATCTTTAAACCCATAGTTTATTCCATAAAAGTCTGCATTAATTAGAAGTGCTAACAATTTCTGACCCCAAATTGGCTTCTTTCTCACTCTCAAAATCATGGGACAAAAAAGGAAAAACTTAGAGTTGACTGGACAGTAAAGGTGGGTTTTTTTCTTGGCTAGAGAGGAAGAAACTGGGAGGAAAGTTCACAAATCAGCCTCCCACAGTCACAAAAGAACTCCCAAAAATGAGGGTCCTTTTGAGGGCAAAGGAAGGGAGAAGAGGATTTTAGCTAATAAACAAAGAGATCATTCATGGCATTTTCTGAGTGTGGGTTTGGATCCATCCCAGAGATGGAGGACCACATTTCTTTGCTCCTTACATGGACAGGTTCCAATCTGCAAGGGTAAGTGGGGTAGGTCAAGTTGGTGTTCCTGGGTAGGAATTTTACTAGTGTAATAGATTACAATGAGATCATAATGCGTAGGGGGGGTGGTGGGGGAATACCGGGTCAACATGGCTAGAACCAGTCTTTCCAAGTTCCATTCTGCATAGTGTTTCACAGTGGCAGCTAAGGTCCCAGATGTCTGTGTGACCAATGAGGCAGGTCTTCTCTGAAACGGAACACTGGTTATCAGGAAGGATTGTTTCACATTGTTGAGAGAGTGTTTGCCTGGTGACAAATCCCCCCCATTTCACTTCTTATTCTTGAGAGGTGCTCAGGGATGAAGGTCCATTTTCCATAAGTTTTCCATGACCAATTCAATTGTCATTAAGGGGCCTAGTTGAGGAGTGAAATTTTTCCCTAGATAATCTTAATTAGGTTTGTTTATTTTCTAGGAGAAGACCTAGCTCTCTATGTCTCTGAGTGACCATTATCATGGCCTCATTTTTCTCACAAATGAGACCAGAGAGCGGAGGATGCATAGCTCATAGAGCAGAAGGGTAAGAAAGCAGTTAGTAGACTCCAAAGGGGAAAAAACAGTTGACATTTAGTACGGTCTTTTAGACCATGTTCTAAATATCTTGTGTGAAAATGCTGGCGTTTGATGATAGAGCCAGGTTCCTTTTCCAAAAAACCTATGGGCTCCTTCTTCTGTGATTCCACTAGCCTATTTATTTATTTATTTATTTATTTATGAAAGCAGAATGCATTACAATTCTTCTTACACATATAGAGCACAATTTTTCATATTTCTGGTTGTATACAAAGTATATTCACACCAATCCGTGTCTTCATACCTGTACTTTGGATAATGATGTCCATCACATTCCACCATCACTTCTAACCCATGCCCCCTCCCTTCCCCTCCCACCTCTACCCTATCTAGAATTTGTCTATTCCTCCAATGCCACTATGAGTCAACCTCCTTATATCAGAGAAAACATTCAGCATTTGGTTTTTTGCCTTTATATAAACACAGCAGGATATGTTTATCATTGCACATACTCCTCCGTGATCAGCAAATAAGCCATCCCCAAAGCTCTAGAGCCAAAATATTGGCCATCCTCTCAGCCCTCTTATTTTCATTAAACTGCTGCCTCCAAGTTTTTTTACCAGTCTGGATTGAGGGTGTGGTTGATTCTAACTCTAACTTTCGTAGTTTTCTACAAATGTCTGGAGCACTTTGAAAAATAAAATGTGATCACAGGAATGCCCTGCCTCCACAGAATTAGCATCCCTGTTGCTTTATTCTTAAACATTCATGGAGCCTTTCCATGATTGCTGAAGGATTTTCTTCTGGACCTTGGGTTATATTCTGGATTTTAGTCTAATCTATGGGCCTTTTCTCAGCAAACCAGATTCTCTTAGGACCCATGGTACAAAAGTGAGTGAGGTAGTTACATTTCCCTCCTTACAGAAATCCCAACCAGAATCTTGGTCAGGAACTTCCAAAGAGCTTGTTTGATGGACACCTTGACCTTAATTTACCTCTTGATATATCTTGTCCACTTCTTCTCTTGCATTTGATAACACTAAGGCTTTTTCCCTAATTTTTAAATAGACTGTAAAGGAGGGTCAGTACATCAGCCCAAATTGGCTGATGGGTTTGGAATATTTTCTTTGTTAAGTTAATAAAATCTTCTAGTACAGGCTTCTAGTATGGCCCTTCCAATTATACAGGTTGAAGGAGGAGAAGAGCATATACATAGTGACCAAATTTTATTCTTCCCCTGTCATCTCTCATAAGGGAAATTATTGCCTAGTTGTTACCTTGTTCCATTTCTAGAGCTATCAAGGCTAAAAACTATCTCTAATTTCTCAGAGATATTTTCTTATGGAGAAGGGTAATAATTTTTTTTTGAGATCTTTAGTTCACACCTGTCTTAGAGTCCTCTATTTTGACAGAAATCCATGAAAAACTGAACATGTGGGATTTTTGTCTCATTTCTTTACTTTTTGGCAATATAAATCCAATAATAATATAGTTTTGTGATTTCATGATCCATGGTTTGGCCAAGTTTTCCCATTCCCCCAATGGGCACTGAGACTAAGCCATATTACAGTAGAAAATGAGTTGTTTCTGTCAAGGGATAGTGTCTGAAGACCTTTCAATTCTGGACTTGCACCTAGTGGCAAATTCTCTGAACCTAAGACCTGTCCACCATACTTTTGATTTTAAAATACAAATTTGTTTCCAATTTCCATGGGTAATCACCATTGGTATTTTAGTGGGCCTTTTCACTGCTGTGACCAAAAGACCTGATAAGAATCAGTTTAGAGGAGGAAAAGTTTATGTGGGACTCACCGCTTCATAGGTCTCAGTTAATAGCTAGCTCCATTGCTGTGGGCCCAGATGAGGCAGAACACCACGATGGATAGGTGTGGCAGAGGAAAATGGCTTAGGACCTGGTACCAGGAAGCAGAGAGACTAAGTTTGGCTCACCAGAGACCCAAAGGCACACCCCCAGTGACCCCACTCCTGTAGCCACAACCTACCTGCCTTCAGTTATCATCCATTTAATCCATTTAAGAGGAATAATACACTGAGTAGGTTAAGGCTCTCATAATGTGATCATTTTACCCTAAATTTTCTTGCATTTTCTCTCACCTGAGCTTTTGGGGGATACCTCACATCTAAAACATAACACGTTCTTAGTGATTTTTTTCCTTGCTATTTTATACCCACAAAAGTATTTTGCCCATTAACCAAAAAAGAGTCAAGGAGTACAAATCTGTTGTTCCCAAAGATTAAAGTGCAGCAGTTAAAACAATGAGAAAATGGGAAATGGGTAAATAATTCTCCAGTGAGAAAAACAAAGGGAAAAAATGGTTCCACAAATTTTTGTCTCCCTGGTTTAGAATCTTAGAATCAGTAATATAAAGAAATCTGTGTGGTTTCAAAAATCCATGTTTTATAAGTGAAGCAACTAAAAATCCAGTGGAACTCTGTTTTGACCAGAAATAACAGAGCTTGGATTGTATAGATAATAAGAGCTTAAAAGGAAAGTGGGGGAATAGGGAAAACTTCCTCCATTAGGATTACAGCCAACAAATATAAGCCAATGGAATCCCCTATAGCTCCCCTTGAGCAAGGGAAATCCTAAGGAGGGGCCCAAAGATAGAGCCCGTTTCAAAAAAGGCGAGTAGAGTAAAGAATAGGGAGGAATGGTTTTGTTGCCCAGGAAGCAGCTACAGTAAAAGGGAAAGAAATGGCCCTGAGACTAGAGGATCAGACAAAGTGTAAGACAATTTGTCCTCAATCATGAAGTTGGAGCGCTGAATAGAATCAGAAAGAAGTACTCTCATTAAGACAGGATATATCAATAAATTAGGACATACACGCTACCAAGCCCAGATCCTAACATAGCAAAGTTCCAGGGCAGTCCACACAAGGTCAATCATAGGTTACCAGATCTCCTTCAGCATCCCCAAGCCTGCCACAGAGGTATCTCTCAACCTTCAGAAGCTAGATTTCTGGCATTATGGAATTAGACAGATGCATCTTTCAACCTCCCATATAAGACACCAGGAGGTTGAGTGTCCCAACCCTGTTTTCTACGACAAGCATCCCTGCCTTATTTACAGATGGCATCAGAAACCAGGAAAAAAAAAAAAAGAGAGAAAAATCATCCACCCAAAATTCTGCCATCGCAGTTTGGTATTTTCCTTATTCACAAGATTATGATTCTTTGACAGGGGAGCGCCGGGGGTGATCAGATCATGTGGAGGCCCACATTGGGCACCAAATCTCTTTTCTATTTCTGACCCCAAATGGGATTCTTTTCTCACTCTCAGAATCATGGAATTAAAAACAAAATAGAGCTGACTGAACAATGAAGGAAGGTTTATTCTTGATCAGGGAATAAAGAGAAGCCAAGAGGGAAAAACTCACAAATCAACCACCTCCCACTCTTTCATAGGATGACACTTTTTTTTTTTTTTTTGATGGTAAAGGGAGTCAGGGAAGGATTTTAGTTAATGGGTGGGAGGATTTTTCATGACTTTTTCTGAGTAGGGTTTTTGACTCCATCCCAGAGATGGGGAACTCCATTCCTTTAATCTTTCTATCGGCAGGTTCTGGACTGGATGGGAAATGGGCCAGGACAAGATGACACAGGTGAGTGGGGATTGTCCTAGGGTAATGTACTGATGACACTGGGATGGATGGTAATGGATGGTAATGAGTCTGGAGTGAACTGCAAGCAGATAAACAGGGTGTTCTTTAAGCTAAACTCAGTCCTCTCCTGTTTCATCCAATGTCTTGCTTCATAGTAGCAGCGAGGTCCCAGATGTCTGTGTGACTTGCTAGGCAGGTGTTTTTTCTTAAATGGAGTACTGGTTAGCAAAAAGGACTGTTTCTTGGGGCTGCAGAGGGTGTCTGTCTGGTGAAAGAATTATAGTCATGTATATCTCCGTGTCAGATGTTTATTTAATAGGAAAAGAATGCCTGGAGCATTGTTCATTTTTATTGCTATATCCCCAGCTGAATAAACATTTGTTGAATTAGCCGATATATGTATGACCAAAAAGAACAATTCAAATGGGCTTGTGCTAAAAGGGAAATTCATTGGAATTTAGAAAAGAAAAATTCCAGGTGTTTCTCAAGTGTCAGACTTGGCTGGGCCAGTGGCTCACACATTGCCAACGGGCCACATGTCTTTCTGTGCATCTGTCAGCTCTGCTTTCTTCTGTACTCATTCTCAGGCAGGGCTACATGATGGGGTGGCATCAAGAAGCCCCTAGATTGTCTTAAATCTCTATAGGAAAGAAAGAAGAAAATAATTTTTCAAACTATTTTGCTTTGTCAACATACTTAGAAACGAAAGTGCAGAATTATTCTCATGTTTCCGTCATGAAACATTGACTTTGGCCAGAGTGTTTGAGAATTCTTTATTCCAGGGCCCAAAAATCAGGCCTCCCCAGGATTCTGTGGGTCATTTCAGGTCCAAATGAGTAATGTGGACAGAAAGTGCAGGAAGAATGATTCCCCCAAATCAAATCTAGATGCCCCTATGTAAGGATGAAGATATGTCAGCTAAACCAAGCTAAAGGAAGATTCCCCTTTGAGACACTTCATGATTCAAAAACTCCTGTGGTAATTCTCTTCTCCAGGGTTTGAAAGCTCAGAGATTTGTAGCCATTGTCTGAGGCCTTGAGAGAATGTTCAGAGACACTTGGTGAAACAGGCTTTTCTCTATCAAGTTAGTTCCTCCAGCACATGATGGGGTGTTCCTGGCCATTTAAGGGTCTAAAACAATTATACTGTGCTCCAGAGATGGCACTGATTTGCTTTAATAAAGTTTTAGAATCATGGTGGCAGAATCTACAACTATAAGCAAAGGCAAATTGCAGAACATACAATTGCAGACTTAGGTTTCTCAAACTGGACTATTAAACTGTCAAAAAAATGACTACACTTCCTGTGGAAATATGAACATACGAGGCTAGCTGGAAAATTTTTTAAAAACTTGAGTAATAAGCCACATTAAACACTAAAATATGTTACAAAGAAAAATAAGAAAACATTTTAGAACTGGATAATAAATATATCAATGGATCAGATAAAAGGCTCCATTATTATATTGTTTTTTAAATAAGGCAGTATTTTCAAATGTATTTAGAAAAGATGAATTATTTGAAAGACAGTGTTAGGAAAAAGTGGATAGCCATTTGGAAAAATATGGTTGTATTTCTTCTTCCCAGTCCTTATACCAAAATAAATTTTAGATTTATCCAACATTTGAACATAATAAATGAAAACCTTAAGATGTCTGAAGAAAGTATTCAAGATTTTTTGGTTGGACTAAGAATAGTATTTCAGAAATCATCAAAGAAAAGGTTTGATAAACAATATATGAATTTTAAAAATGAGAAGTGAGTGGGGTACATGTTTAAAATTAATGAAGAAGTGTTAATTCCTTAAAGTGGATAGCAGAATGGCTAAGAGTTTGTGTGTGCACACACAGAGGCAGGCATATATGCAACTGAAATGCATTCAAGACGTATTGGATTTACAAAGGGAAACTAGGGTTTAGGGTAATAAGACACACTTTTCATCAAATATTCTTGATACTTCTTGGTTTCTTTTATTGTTGTCATGGGTTAAATTTACCTTTTATGTCCAAAATAAGCATTTTTAACTTCTGCTTCCAGCCATACGAGGATAGCTTAAGTTAGACCTACCGTTCCAGCACAAAACAACTATAAAACCTGGAAAGATTGTAAAACATATTTGGAGGTTTTGGAAATCAGGCAATGTTGGCAGGTCTTGAAGGGCTATATAATCCTTCATAGATGGGAATTGTATAAGGTGAATCCTCCTCCTTTCTGGATTTTTCCTGAAGTCATTTTCCAAGTCTTGGACAAATGGAGGACAGTACAAATCAAAGTGCAAATCTTAGTGTGCTGAGAAGACCAAGAACTTGGGGCTGCCACACTGGGACCCAAAAGGCAAGCACCTGGGGAGAAGAAACCTCAGAAGCATCTCCAAATTAACTGTGTGCTTGTAGGGTAAGACTAAAATACAGCAAAACAAAAAACAGTAGAAATAGCAGCTGGTGGACAGAAGATGTAAGTCATCAGTAGAGCACATGCATTGCATGTGCAAGGTCCTGGGTTCAAGTCCCATCAGCAAAGGGAAACAAAAAGGAAAAAAAAAAGAAACAAATGCCAAAAAATTTAAGAGAAAAAATTAAAAAGAAAGAGAAACACAAATGAGTTAGATATCTTAGTTGCCAGATAATTATCAGTCAAGTTGGCTGGCAAACTTAATAGAAAATTTAAAAGCAGCAAAATAAAATGATAATTTGATTTCAAAGGAGCAAGAACACAACTTCCAGCTGTATGGTCCTCAGTACTAAGGAAGGCGGAAGACAATGCAAAGTGATCAACAAGAAACATCTGCAATTCATCCAAAAAATATTTACCAAAAATATCCTCTAAAAATGAGACTGAAGCAAGGATGTCTCACATATAAAAGCTGAGTAAGTTCAAGACCAATAAGCCTGCACTATAAGAAATTATAGGAGCATTCCTAATATTAAATAAATATGACACCTTATGGAAACAGAACTTTAGGAAACATGGACAAACCTTGGAAAAGGTAAATATGAACGAATAGTGACTATTTCAATGAAAAACAGGAATAATGTCTTATGGGACATAACTATAGAAACAAAATTCATAACATAAACACAAAAGGCAGGAATAAAATGAATGTGGTAAGCGGAAGGCCCTACCTCTGAAAAGTGATGAATGTTCTCATTTAAGGTTGTCTGCAATATATTAAAAAATGCTGACTACAGACTCCAGAAATTACCCCTGTAAGACAAACAAGAGCACAGAGCTAAAAATTCAATGGAGAAGGAAAAAAAAAATAGTTAAATTTAAAAGTTAAAAAAAAACCCAAAACAGGCAAATGGAAAATGCATACTCAATGGAGAGGGTTCAAGGGATTTCAGAGCTAATTAAGGAAAAAGGTATAATCCTCAGGAGGTCAGTGCACACATATGTTGAATTGGCAATGTTTTGACAAGCTTGCATGCAGAGAAGTCTTTTACAGCAAGAGACTATCCGGAAGTTGGGAGGAAAACAAGGGAAACCCAGGGGATGGGTCAAGGGCTAAGGAGCTTAAGTGGTACTTAAGAAATCACTTAGTAGCCTGGTAGGGAGTTTATCTACTTAGTTATTGGGAACCTCCTCTACAGTAGATGAGTTCTTCAGAGCATTTGTTTAAGACAAAAATATCTCAATATTTTGTACCTATTTTGAAAAGTATATTTGCATACAGTGTTGATGCATGACAAATTAATCTGTCTATATGTCTAATGAAAAAGATTCTGTCTGTGGGAGGAGAAATAACTGAATACGAACAAAGGTCTAGAGCCGTATTTTAAGGGTTCAAGCTCTGGCTGGAATATTTGCTTTCTAGGTGATTTCGAAGAAGTTATATATATTTTTTGCCATCTGATAATAAATGTATTATCCTCATTGGATTATAGCTGGGATTGTGTGAGTTTATGTTTAAACTGCTTAAGACATGATGCATAAGAACTATACAAAACAGCTATGAATAGCATTATTTACTTATTTATAGGGTACTGAGTCTCAAATCTAGGGTCTTGAACATGCTAGGCAAGTGTGCTACCATTAATCTGTATCCCTAGCCCTTTTGAAAAGAAAATTGGGGACAGAGTTTCTCTAAATTGCCCAGGTTGGCCACAAACTCTGACTTTCCTGCCTCGGCCTTCTCAGTAGCTGAGATTACAGGCATGCACCATTGTACATTACTATAAAATAATATTATCTATAAAAGCATTATTTATAAAGAGCCTTTCATAGGCTTCAGAGTATTTCACACAGAAAATGGTAGTCTGATAGTTTATTAATATGTTAGAGATATCCCATATGTTGGTCCAGAGGATTTTTACTTTTTACAAAATAATTTGTGATGTAAAAAGCAAATTTGTTTCTAAATTGATATACTAAACTATCCAAGTTTATGTATGAGTGTGATGCTCACTCATCAATATATTTAAGCAGCTTTCAATCTGTCCTCCGGTTTTTGATAATTTTTGAAATTTATGAATATACATTAAAAAGTTTTGGCCATCAGGACTCTAGAGTTCAGTGTTAGCTCTTATTCTTGTCTTATATTGGGGAAATAAAGAAAATATATTAAAATTTGATGATATTATTTGGGCTGGAGTTGTGGCTCAGCAGTGGAAGGCTCACCTAGCATGTGTGGGGCCCTGGGTTCAATCCTCAGCACCACATACAAATAAATAAAATAAAGGCATTGTGTCCAAAAACACTTAAAAATAAATATTAAAAATTGAAGATATTATTTACAATTAGTCATAAAAATGTTGTGCAGTATCTTTGGTTTTTGCACCTGCAACTGAGTAAATAAATGGTAGTTTAAATGAACAACAAAATACTCTTTTAAATACAACTACTATACTGTGAAAAAAGTAAAACTTATGCACACTTAAAATGGCAATATAGAGAGACATTGTCCAACTGCAGTTCTCAAAGTAGGCTGATTTTTTTTGTTATATCAATTAAAAACATATCAAAGTTTTGAGGCAATTCCTACCACATCTGTTCTGGATATTAGGGACATAATTATTTCCTTCCATTGAACATCTCAATAATAGCAGAGTAATAAGCCAACTAGGAGCAAAAATTCTATTATTAAGCAGTTACAATAGCTTTAAATTATTCCTTCCTCTGATGTCTGATAATTGAAGTCAATTACTTTAAGACATCAGGTGGAATCCTTTCAAAATAAAGCTTATTTGTATTTATCATCCATAAATGAACACTTGTAGTGAACTAAAAATACAGGATTTGGCTTATTTTGATATTTCATGTACTCTTTAAATTATGAGTTTCCATTCCTCCTAGCCAGAGAGAAAACTACATCCATTCCAAGATAATCAATTTAATTCTATACAGTAACTCTTCAGTCAACTTCTCAAATATCAAACTTTGCATGTATTTATGTTTTATATGTTTGTAAGTCATGCATATATGAAACAGATTGGTAAAATATGAATTTTTATATGCATTTCCAAAGTTAAGTGCTTATCATATGCTCCAAAATTATATTTGAGAACAAAATTGGAGAGATTCATGACTTGGAGACTCACGTTGCAGATCAAAGGTACAAAATGAAGTCAATAAGAAAGCATCAGATTTAGTGGAGAGCTGCCATTGGGGAGTGTGATCATGCTGTCAGCTGTAGTGTTGAGTGGAGGGAGTGAGGCCCTGAGCTCATAGGACTCAGCATAAGGGATGCACGAGAGCTTCTCATAAGCAAGTGTGAGCCTGCTAGAGATAACTAAATGTCCCCCTAGGAGATGTTATCATCAAAAGGATGAGGGACACTATAACAAGAATTTGTATTGGATTCCTAATTTTGAACAAAAAAGAGACCTATAAAAAATAGGAAATTCTGCCTGATGTGACTATGCATGTCTGCCATCCCCACAGCTCAGGAGGATGAGGCAGGAGGATCTGGAGTTCAAAGCCAGCCTCACCAACTTAGTGAGTCTTTAAGCAACTTAGGGAGATGCTGTCTCGAAGTAAAAATATAAAAATGGGCTGGGGATGTGGCTCAATGGTTAAGCAGCGTTCCATCCCTGGTAAGACCCTGCCCCTAAGAAAAAGGAAATTCCATAAGATAGGGGGGAAATAAAGAAAAACACAAAGAGAAAGAATGGCCCCTGGTGGGGTCAGAATTAACAGCTGGCCAGTAGGATGCAATAGAGCTGAAAGAGCAACCAGGAGATATTTCAGCTGTGAAGCTGGGTGGCCAACAGTTACTGATGTTAGCATATGAGAAAAAAAGGAAGGGTCTTAACTCTGAATGAAGGCTGACTAACTTTTGGTTGTTTGCTTATACCAAAACCTGTCATTTTTTAAATTTTTTTTTTAAATTAAGTCTTTACTTGTAGTTTGCAAGTTTGATTATTGATTATTCTGAAGACTGAGAAGAAAAACCATGAAACTTTTCCAGAGTTTCCATTCAAGGACAGGGAAAATTATCCCACTGAATATATTTTAAATAATTATTATAAAATAAAAATTTTTATCTTAATTACAGAGCACATTATAACTATTTAACATGGTTAAATTGATTATTTTCCACCATAAATATGTCATATTCAGTTTTTATTCTTGGTAACTGCCTGATTCAAGGTCTCCATCTCAAGATATTCTGAATCTACTCAACAAGTGTGGGCTTACTTTGTATGGATTAAGTCATTTTGACATGGAAAAAGGAAATGGTATGGATAGTTCTGATTACTACTGCCACTAAAGTACTCAGTCATTCTGATATTTAGGACAGAGGGCGGCTATCTACTGTACCATCATGGGGTCCATCTGCTTCTAAACCCATTTACCAAATCTTAATTTCAATTATTACATTATAGTTAAAGGACACTCATTTAGTTTCTTTTTTTTATAGATTCCAGTGCTCTGGTGAAATTCTTTCTTTTCATCTATGTTTTTAACATATTAATCGGTTATTTTAAGTCTGTGTCTGATTATTCCATTAATTGGGTCACAGACACATCTGTGTCTTATTATGTGTCTCTCTTTCCCGTTTGTTCTGTTTCTTGTTATGCCTGGTCATTTTTTATTGAGTGTTGGGCATTTTGTATTGAAATTGCAGAGGCTCTGGATTGTTATTTCCCTTCTTTGGTCATATTCTGTGGTGAGCAGCAGAAAAGCAGATCACCTCAAGCCAGTCTGAGGCTGCTCTGACTTAAGGATTGCTTACAGTTTGTCTCAGGCTTCCTTTATCTCTGCTTATCACCACTCCCAGATGGAAGCATTCAGGGGTCTCAGATTTTTCTTAGGGCATAATTTTTGGCAGACCCTGACACTAATTTTTAATTATCTCTCTATCATTGTGATATTAACAAAATTTTTCCATTTCTTTTTAGAGCCTGTGCTTGGTTTCTTAGCATCTTGCTTCTCAGAATACAATCAGCAAATTCCCTGACCTTCAGGAGTGAAAATAATTCAGAGCTAACTACTTAGGGTCTCTCTTCTTTTGAAACATAGCTCCTCCTCGGGTTCTGGCTGACTTAGCATCTCTGCACTTGAAATGATCTCTCCCCAATTCCTTGAGTTTTCCTAAGGCTTTTCTGGTTTCTCTGTCTCTCAACAGCCACCCTCTACCTAACATTCCAGTTTTGTATCCAACACCAAAATTGGCAAGTGCCTTGTGGGAATGAGGAGCAAGTTCAAAGTCAAGCTTACTTCAGTGATTTTCCTTCTCCTCTGGGACCTGGCCCTTTGAGTCCTGACTGCTTTCACAGTTCTCAAATGTCTTTATACAAAATCTATGATTTTAAAACACTTTATGTGGCTATTTTAAATTCTTGGTAAGTATTTTGGTCTGCCATAGGCTTCACTAATATAGGCAGAGTGGAAGTTCTATGTGGAGTCTTGAAGGGCAATTTAGGAATAGAAAACCGAAAAAGAAAATCTGTATAACAGTCAAAGTAAAAAGCATTGCAAAGCACAAAGTAGAAAGAAACTATGCTCTGTTTAATGGGCACAGAGTTCCAAGAACAGAAGTAGTACAAGTTTGATAAGGGGATAAGATGAGAGAGAGATTCTGGGTTTAAGTAAGCAAATGTCTTGTTTATCTTTATAAGTAATGTGGATTTTGTCTTATAGATAGTAGAATGCCATTAATAGATATTTGGCATGGAAATCACACAAGATACATGAGATATGTTTTTTAAAAAGTAAAAAAATAACTCCTATGATATTGTAAAACATGAATTTGAAGGGGTACGAATGATGGGTAGGTCCATTAGGTGGGCTGTCAATATATACCAAACAAGACCGTCTGAGGACTTGAAGTGAGAAAGCCCCAGTGATGGGGGGAGATGTGAATTATAGAATCAATGTGATTTTGTGATGGATCAAACATTATAAAGTAGAAGATCGTTTCAGAAGTAACTCGAGTTTATGACTGATGGAAGTTTCTACCATTCAGTTATAAACAGAATACAGACAAAAAACAGATTTGTTAGTGAAGAGAATAATATGTTGGACTTGACTTTCAGAGGCCTGAAGTACATTTATGCAAAGATGTGCAGTAGGTAGCTACACTGATATGTCCAACCATTAGCAGAAACTTTGGGCAGGAACTTAGGTGGGATGTCATTGTGGGCTGAGTGGTAGCTTCGAAAATAGCACCACTCAGGCAGTACTTGTTCTCCTTTTTACACTAGCAATCTAGAGGAGACATAACTTCAGTCCTTCCCTAGAAAATCAAGATATCAAGAAATTCTTTTTTTCTAGAAGTTGTTAGAAATTTGTTTGGATCATAACTCATTTTCAGACTCCAGAGTTCAGATAAACTATCTGACTTGATCTATGCTTCTAATACAAAGATAATTATGAATATTTTTAAGGATATTATTACATACAAACATATACACACAAACTACAGATTGAACCCCGGGGCCCTCAACCAATGAGTTATTAGCTATACATCCTAATCCCTTTTAATTTTGAGACAGGGTCTCATTAAGATGCCAATGTTGGCCTTGAACTTGTGATCCTCCTGCCTCAATTTCCTGAGTTACTGGGATTATAATGGTACACCACGGTGCCCAGCTATAGACATAATATTGTTACTAAGGGCTCATAAAAACTTGAATTCGGCGTGATTTTAAAGAATATTTGCTGTGGATTACTCTTTCTATTCATGTGGGAAGGCATTCTTGCAAAAGGAAGGCTTTTGTGGCAGGTAGAGAATCTATTATTTGGAAGATATTTTTCAATTCACAACAAAATTTCTGCTGGCAAAAGTAAATCCTATGTGATATATTAAATTGCTCTATTATTATCTTAGGTATTAGATCATAAGTTGATTCATTCTGAAATTATTTATTAAGAAAAAAAAATACTAAACCTAAAATTGGATACATTTATACAAGGTATGTAAAACATTAGCATTGTCAAAATTACTTAGATAAGACATTAATTTTGTATCAATAATATTGAAGATTCAAGACAATGTGCTATGAGGGAATAATAACATTACAAATTTCAAAAACATGTCAAAGAAATAAGTCCAAAGTCTGGACTCTCAAAATACTTCCATCTAATATATTTTAGCCCTTTTTAGTTTTGCCTTTTCCACTTTATCCATTTCAGAATTATAATATTTTAAAACATTTGAAGTTCTCAGTTTATGCCTTCAACTTATTTGTAAGATGAGATTTCTGATTGCTTAGAGATAAAATTGTCATGTTGAGTACAATTTCTGTGTTCTTCCAAGCTTCAGAAAGCCTCCAATAGCATTCCTGCTTTCTAATCAAAGTCTAGGATTGATAAACTAGTGATGTCTATGAGAAGCCACTAACATTTGTATGAAGTAAGGTATCTAACAAAACCAGAACACTTTGCAAATCATGTTACTTTTTAGAGATAAAGTGGCTGCTGTTATTTAAATCTTTTAAGCTAATTAAAGTAAAAAGTAATGGAAGATAGAATTCTCTTAGATTATATTTCTTTAAAACTAACTGAGCATTTCTGCTTCTCACCATGATGGAATGACTGGGCCAGATTTTCCTTTTCAACTGAAGTGTGTAAAATGATGGAAAAACTACATGAGTACACTCATTTCAGACTTCATCAGATAACACTTGTAGTGCCCACAGGAAAGAAAGCCAGCAAGGTGATCCCCATGATCACCTTGGCTCTGTGCCCTGAGGAACATTCCATCTGGGCTCAAGGAGTAAGTTCCCAAGCAGAGTACCAGAGCAAGATTGTCTGAGCTGAGCAGACAGTATAAAGTTCAAAGGAAACATACTCTATATACAAAGATATGAAAAATTGTACTCTATATGTATAATAAGAATTGTAATGCATTCCGCTGTCATGTATTTTAAAAAATAAAATCAATAAAACTAAAAAAATTAAATAAAAGCTAATATCCAGAATATTTTTTTAAAAAGAAATTAAATGTCATACTAAGTTTTATTTACTATTTTTTATGCTTCAAATAATAAAAATGTTTTTCCTAAAAAGAAATTAAAAAAAAAATAAAGTTCAAAGGAGGCACTTCTGGATATTGTAGATGAGACTTCTGGAAAAGAGGGAGCGATGCACAGAATGAGGTCAAGAAATGTGCATGGGGTCACGTTGAGTTTTTTGCTGAATACGAAGCTACTCATGTATAATATAAAATTCCAATTTATTGATCCTTGGTTTTGTTTTTTGTGCTTTAGGAGTCATATTAGGGAAGTCAGTTCCTAAGCTGACATGTTGAAGAGTTGGGCCTACTTTTTAAGTACAGGGCCTCTGGTCTAATTCCTAGGTATTTGATCCACTTAGAGTTGTGTTTCATGCAGGGTGAGAGGTAAAGGGTCCAATTTCACTCTATTGCATATGGATTTCCTGTTTTCCTAGCACCATCTGTTGTATCTATATTCCAATGTATGTTTATGGTGCCTTTGTCTAGGATGAGAGACTTTATTTATGTGGGTATGTTTTTGTGTCTTCTATTTTGTTCCATTGATCTCCATGTCTGTTTTGGTATCAATACCATGCTCTTTTTGTTACTATACCACTGTAGTATGATTTAAGTCTGGTATCATGCATGATGCCTCCTGCATCACTTTTCCTGCTAATGATTGTTTTTGCTACTCTGGGTCTCTTATTTTTCCAAAAGAATTTCATTATGGCTTTTTTAAAATTTCTGTGAAGAATGTCATTGTCATCTTTATAGGAATTGCATTAAATCTCTATAGTGCTTTGGTCGTGTGACCATTTTGACCATATTAATTCTTCCTATCCAGAAACATGCTATGAAGAAGAACGAAATAATGGCATTTCACAGTAAATGAACAAATGCAACTGGAGAGAATATCATGCTAAGTGAAATAAAGAAATCCCCCCAAAAAACAAAGGCCAAATATTCTCTCTGATTTGTGGATGCTAAACCCAAATAAAGGATGTTGGGAAGGAAAATAATAGAAATCCATTGGATTAGACAAAGGAAAACAAAGGGAAGGGGCAGGGAGGGAATATAAATGACAGTAGAATTAATAAGACATAACTTTTCTAGCCTTGGATTTGAATAAACAACCAGGGTAACTCCACATCATGTACAATCACAAGAGTGGGATCCTAAATATAATGAGTTATACTCTATGTGTGTATATTTGACAAAATACATTGTACTGTCATGTATAACTACAAAGAACAAATTTTAAAAATATCCCAAGAAACTGGCAAAGAAATATTCCAAGAAACTGGGGCAGAAAAGAGGGAACTACTTCCAGAGCTCTGATCAGGGACAGTGAAGATTCCTTTTTCATCATTTGAAACAGTTAACAGAGCCTTGGGATGGCCTCAAGTATGAGGCTAAACTCTTTCTAGAGAGTGATAAAAAGACAGTCTTAATAGCTGCCAACGAAGAACCAGCTGGTGCAGTGGCCCACTCCTGTAACCACAGAGGCTCCTGAGGCAGAGGCAGGAGGATCACAAGTTCAAAGCCAGACTCAGCAACTTATTGAGGCCCTAAGCAACTTAGAATGACCCTATCTCAAAATTAAAAAATAAAAAGGGCTGGATGTGTGGCTCAAGTAAGCGACCTAGGTTCAATCCCCAGTACTCTCCTCCCCCAAAAGAGGAAGAACCATAATTTAAACCATGATTTAGAGATGAATGCATCTATAGACATTTCCTCACAAAACACATCACTCAGAAGACAATGAAATGTCATCCTCAAAACTGCTGCAAGCAAACCACTGTGAACCTACAATTCTATGCCCAGAGAAAATATTTCTAAAAAAAGCAAATTAAAACTTTTGAAAAATACTTATAAAAATAAATTTGTGAGTGAATATAAAGATATTATATGCTATGTCAATATACAAATATACCACAATGAATCACATCTGTGTACACATGTATATATATATATATGTCATAGTAATGTACTAATTAAAATAACAACAGTAATACAGGGAGATTAGTAGAGTAGAGCAAGTGAATAGGGAAATGATGATGGGAGGGAGCTGGAGGGTAATGGGAAGAAGACAGCAAATTATTATGTACATGTATGAATATAGTGAGTGAATTCCACTATTATGTATACTTCTAATACACCAGTAAAAACTTCTTAAAATATCAAAATATGCTTGACAATTTAAAACAAACATAATTGTGTATTATGAAATTTACAATAAGTTAGAGTTAAATTTATGTGACAAATAGTATAAAAATGTGAAAGGAAAAATGGGAGTACTTTACTGTGTTTTATATTTAAGTAGAATAATACTTTGTAGAATAACTGTGATAATTTTAAAGATGCATATTGTAAACACTAGAGAAACCACTAAAAATTTAAAACAAAGAGAACCTGAAAAGGAGTGAGCAATGGAGATAAAATGGAATATTAAAAATATTCAACTAACCCAAAAGAAGACAAAGAAGAAGTAAAATAAGATTGCAAGTAAAATAAAATCAAAAGCTGGCAGGTTGAAACCTGACCATATTAATATGTACATATATAATAAACAAAAAAAAATATATATATTTAATATATATGACCTAAATATCTAATTAAACTAAAGAAATTGTCAGACTTAATTTAAAAAGAAAATGCCCTATTCTATGCACCTATAGGAAAACCATATTAAATATATTAAGTAGAGAGATTGAAGGTAAGTCTATAATAATACATTCTTACTGTACACCTATTTGAATGCCTAATACCAACACATGCTGGTGAGGATGATATGTAAATCTCAGACGTTGCTGGAGGAAATTCAAAATGGTACAGACACTTTGGAAAACTCTTTGGAATATTTAAAAATGGTCAGATATACAATGTAATTTTCAAGGCAATCCCTATAAAGCTTTATTTATAATTACCAAAATGTGAAAACAATTTAATGTCCTTCAGCTGGTGATGAATAAATACACTGCAGTACAGCCACATAATGGAATACTGCTCAGCAGAAAAACTTAATGAGCCATGGAAGAATGGCTCAATATGGAAGACTCTCATATTGGTTTTGCTAAGTGAAATTAGCCAGAATAAAAAAAAATTACATTGGTTCTACTTATATGAAATTCTGGAAAAGGCAGAACAATAGTGACAATGATTTCAGGAACTGATAGTGGGAGACAGGTCTGACTTCATCAATGGACATCAGACAAATTTGGGGGTTCATAAAACAGTTCTGTAATTGTGTTATTTGCTAAATGACTATATGTATTTGCCAAAAGTAAGAGAATAGTACACTAAATATTATGCAATATATATAATAAAATGCATGAAAATTAAGTCTCAAAGATAAGTAACTGGATGGATGAAAATTTGTTCCAAGAACAATCATAAAAATCCTGGAGTGACAAATAAGCTAATCTTTAGAATAAAATTATTACCAAATATTTTATAGAGATTATAAGTTGGAATAATAATATTTCATATACATTGGATTTAATAAAACATTATTCAAATGAACTTGATCTTTTTTTTCATTTTATTAATGTAACTTTTAGAAATTTTAAGATGATATATGTGACTCACATTAAATGTTTATCACATAGTTCTGGAGTCATGTGTCCAGACTTTTTTAAACACGAATATCATGGTAATTCCATGGGAAAGGACAGTCTTTTCAACAAATGGTACTCGGAAAACTGGATATTTATATGGAAACATAAATAAATAAGTAAATAAATAAATAAACAAACAAATAAATAAAGTTTTCACTCTTATCTCACATATCCACAAAAATTAAATCAATAGATCATAGAATTTGATCAATCCCTGGTATCAAAACTAGAAGAGACCATTGGAGAAAATACTTGTAATCTTATGTAAGCAAAGAATTCTTAAAGATAACACAAGAAGCATAATCTACAGAACAAAAAAAAATGACATATTGGTTTTTATCAGAATTTAAAACTTTTGCACTAACTGGAAGTAAATATTTGAACTATATGTATTAGACACAGGCCTTCTATCAAAGATATATATTTATTTTTATTATTATAACTCAATAATAAAAGACAACCAACCTAATTGGGATATGGGCAAAAAATGTGAACAAATACTTAAGCAAAGTGTACAAATGGCAAATGAAAAGAAGCTTAACACTCCATTCATCAAATAAACACAAAATAAAACCAGAATAAGATGTCATTACACATGTGTAGAAAATGTAAAATAAACAGGTGAAAAATACCAAGTTTACCAAACATGTGGATCAACTGAAAGTTTCCTCACTGTGGAAATGTCAAATGTCACAACCGCTTTGAAAACTAATTCAGAAAAATGTTTTAATTTAGTCATACATTTACCATATGACTCAGAAATTCTACTTTTTTATCCCAAAGAAATGAAGATATATGGCCAGGCACAGTGGCACATGCCTGTAATCCCAGCGGCTCTGGAGGCTGAGGCAGAAGGAGTTCAAAGCCAGCCTCAGCAAAAATCGAGGCGCTAAACAACTCAGTGAGGCCCTGTCTCTAAATAAAATATAAAAAAGTAGGGATAGGGATGTGGCTTAGTGGTTGAGTGCCCGTGAGTTCAATCCCTGCTATCAAAAAATTTTTTAAAAAATGAAGATATGTTTGAAGACTTGGACATGTAGATTCATGCACCTTTATTCATATTAGCCAAAATTTAGAATGATTTTAATGCCTGTAAATAGGGTGAGTGAATAGGCAATTTGTTGTATATTTATACAATGAAATAAATACAAGGCATTGAAAAAGAGGAAAAAATTACTTATAAATGTAACTGCATAAATAAATCACAGAAACATGCAAAACAAAAGATAACAGCACAAGATAGTATATATCATATCACTAAATTTATATGATAAATTTCATCAGTAGTGGAAAAAAGGATAACAGTCATTGCTGAATCTGAGGGTATTTGGGGATTGACAGGGACCAAGTGCCAAGGAATTTGGGGGAGTTTATGGAAACATTTATCTTGTTTATAATGGTTGTATATATGAATGTATACATTTGTCATCACTCAGGTAATGGTTTAAATTGTGTTTGTCAAAATTAATCTGTGTAAATCCTAATTACCAGTATTTCAGAATGTGACCTCACAGATTAACTAGTTAAGATGAGGTCCCATTGGAGTAAGGTAGGTCTCTAATCCAATATGATTGATACCCTTATAAAAAAGAAATTTTGTAGAGACCCACACACAAGGAGAATCCTCTGTGAAAATACAGGTTAAGTTTACAAGCCAAGGAATGCACAAACTTGCCTGCAACCCAGCAGAAGATAGGAGAGAGGCATGGGACAGAGCACTCATGCAATCAGAGGGAGCATGCCCTACCAACACCTTGGTCTTAGAAGTCTAGACTCCAGAACCATGAGACGGTAAATGTCTACTGTTTAAGCCATTCCATCCATGGTGCTTTGTTCTAGTAGCCCTAGGAAACCAATACAACCCATCAAAATGTAGCACACATTATTTGTGTCTAAATTGTACCTTAATAAATTTGATTTAAAATAATTGAATATATTTCATAAAATAATTCTGAAAGAAAATCCATGTAACCTCTGAGAATACAATCTCCTTCTGTCCCCCTATGTGTGTATGTGTGTGTGTATGTAATATCATTTAATTAGTGTTCAGCAAGTGCCAGGCAATTTCATCTATGTTCTTTAATTTCTCATATCAATGTTGTGAGGAATTTATCATTCCAGCATTATATGTAAACAAACTATACTGGGGAAGTTTGATAAAATGTCTCAATAATATGGCATTATCTGGTTAGAAAAAGACAAAACTGTTACAAAAATACATTTATCCCTAGAAATTCAGTGCTATATCATGCCTTACCCTTAATTTTACATGATTACTGGTAGTATCAATGTGCTTGGATGACTATTTATATTGCATATTTTTATCTTGAAGTAGAAATTTTTCTTTTTTTTTTAAAGAGAGAGTGAGAGAGGAGAGAGAGAGAGAGAGAGAGAGAGTGAGAGAGAGAGAGAGATTTTTTAATATTTATTTTTTAATTCTCGACGGACACAACATCTTTGTTGGTATGTGGTGCTGAGGATCAAACCTGGGCCGCACGCATGCCAGGCAAGCGCGCTACCGCTTGAGCCACATCCCCAGCCCAGAAATTTTTCTATTCCAACTTTCACAGCTACCCTTAAGATTCTGACTTTTAGTCCCCATCACGATGTATAAGCTTGTCTTCATTCTCAGTCCTTAGAGTAAAATAGCTGAGTCTTTCCTCCTCTGATTTTCAAAGTCTGATATTGTTTTTGTCCTCTGATATTTTTATATACTAGCCTGTTCTTGTTTACTTGTGTACTGTCCTCTAACCTCCCCTTTGAGGATATTAATAATGCTGTTAGAGGAATTTTTACCTAAAACACTGGTTTCCTCTGAGGTCATTTGACATTATGCTCATTTATCTGTGCCTTTCTCTGATGACCCTTTTAGTTTTTATGTTAATGTTTGAAGAAATTGATCCATGAACATAGGAATCTCTTGTTATCAGTGGTAGCCTGACCTAAAACTCCCTTGTGCACCTGGTGACATGTTGGTTAGCTGGCCTCTTTTGCTGTTATGTGGGCAGGGTAGGGTTAGAGAGTAAAGAATGAAGTCCAGCTGCCAGCAACTGGATGTTAGAAAGTAGATTCTGTGGTCACTTTAGTTTGTGACTCTACCATAGAGTCACAAACTAACCCCTCACCTCAGTGTCAGTCTTGTCTGCTGTGGGTGCTGAGCCCAGTCTCCTTGTGCTCTGAATTAATCACCAGTATAATTCCAGCTGCCATCCATCTTCAGGACATTCTTGCTTTTACGAGCACATTTGTGTTTCTCTTTATTTTCCCTTTTATGAACTGGGGGAGGGGTATTCAGTCTGTTTCCTGGGGAAAGTAGCCCAATGATTCAAAATCTGTGGAACACAAACTTCAGCTTTCTTTGATGTTTCTTGAACCAATGTTCTTTTTATCTTTGTTATAGTCCACTTGTAAAGAAAGCTATTATCTCTATTCCTCTTCTACAGACCTTCCTACATCTAGCAAATTCCTGGAATAGCCAAGGATTATAAAATGTTCTATGTTTCTAACCCTGGCATGGGAGGAACTCTTGAGTTCATTCACAGTCCCAGCAGAAAAATCTTATGGGGGTGATCCAATAGAGGAGAGAGGACATTGCGCTTAGAGAATGGAGACGTGAATTACTTTTCTCAAACTGGAGACACAATTTTGCTTAACCTTTGAGAATCTGCATTCTAACATTTAAGAATGGAAATACAATCTTGTCTCTTGAGTTTAAAAATCAACATGAAGTGTATAGTGGTTTCTCTAATACATAGTTGGTGCTCAATACATGTCATCGCTTCTCCCTGCTCATAAAATCATCCGCAACCCACGGCTGACAGACGTTATAATTACTTAAGAATCAAACTCTTTAGGTTCCCAGAGTATTAAAACACTTTATTGTAAAGTGATTGAGAATTCTAAGATTGATTTCTTTATAGAATGTATTCAGTACTTTTCCTTCTGTGCTCAAACTCTGAATACCTGAGTGCCTTTTGAGTGTATTGATACCTGTCACTTCATATTACTTATTCAATCTAGGCATCTCTTTGAGCTCCAATAGTGCATTTTAATCCTAGAGAGGCTTCTCTGTTCCCCCACTTTGGTCCTGACTCATATAGCACATCATTTGTTCTATGTCTTCAAAACATACTGACCTTTGTTGTTGTTGTTGCTGCTGCTGTTCCTGGAATGTTCCTGCAACATGGTATTTCCTTCCTTCCTTCTTGTTGGTGTGATTATAATTAATATGTCTAATTAATATGTCTCCCTCACTAGATTCTGGTTTCCTGAAGACATTTTTGCTTACAGGCATGCATATCTACATTGATCAACAGTCCACAGCACATTGTAGAAATTCAATATTTTTCTTGAATGAATGAAGCCCAAAAGCAGAAAGCTTCAGGAGAGGCTATTTGTATTTGTATTTTTGTTTGTTTGTTTTCCTTATATTGTTCCTAGGCATGCTGTTTTCACATAGCTTTTAAAAAATTCTTTTTATGTTTAACCCTCAGGACTCAATCAGTTTGGATTTTAGCAACCTGATTGTTATTAGCAACCTGATATTTTAAATCAGTTCATGCCTTTTAAATATAAATCCTGGATTTCTAATTCATTTTCTGTGCATGTGTCTTTTTAAATTGAGCTTTTCAGTTAATCTTGTGTGAGCCTTCTGATTTTCATATTCATGAACATAGTCATAAACATAATTGACAACAATTATGGTTTTAATTAGAAAATAGTTTTTAGCAATCATGGAAATATTAGTTTCCAAAACTTAATGGTCTAGTGCAAGGATATTTAGTTATTAGCATTGTTTTCTACACTGATTATTTTGTGCAACATACATAAGAATTGGAGGATAAGAAGAAATAAAGAATGTTTAATTACAAAGTGGTAATAGCAGTTCTAAGGAGAGTGCCTGCCTTTTTAAATCTTAAACTGATATAATTTAGCCTTAATTCCAACAAATGAATAAAAGATAATCAGATTATTTCATTCAACTATTCATAATATTTCTCATGAATGTTATAGTGCCAAGGTGAAGATATCACCTCATACAAGTTTGTTTGTTTTTCTTTTTAAATCAACTTAAACAATGTAATTCTTTGTGAAATAAATAAACTCCAAATCTGAAGTTTGGTATGTTTGTGAAAATGATAGCATGTTTCTTTGCTTAGTTCATCATATTATTTAGAAGAGTTGAAATTTCTTTTAAAAACATGTTTGAAATACTAAAGAAGAGATTTCAAAATATAATATTGAATAGAAAGTAGACACTAATATGAAAATTAACTAATGGATTAGGAGAGAAATTTATTTTTGTATTTTTCTCATTTGTTTGAAATTATGGAATTTGAAATTTTGGAATAATGATAAAAATGAACACTGACCATATATTATTTGTGTAAAGTTCTTCTTAGTACATTACACATAATGTCACAATTGATTCTGAGAGCACTCTCTCTGAGAGGTTATATGTCCATTTTTCAGGTGTGGTAACAGAAGAATAGAAAGTTTAATAACCCACCCAAGTCCATAGCCTTGTGTAGAAGACAGACAATATAAATGTGACCATGTAAGTTCTTAAATGCTTTTACAATGGAGTTTGGTTTTCTTAAACAATGGAAACTCAGGAAAGGGAAAGATTGCAATGAAAAAATAAACATGCATTGAAAGGAAATGAGAGGGACCTAACAAAGGGGCTCCAGTGAGTGACAGTGCATGATGGAGCTCTAACTAGGGACAAATTCAAGAAACTGTGTAACTAACAAAATTGATGGGAAGTCCCTACTGTGGGATAACAAGTGAGAAACAGAAGAATAAATTCATAACACACTATTTTAAAAGGTGGTAAAGCATGTATGTTTTAGAAAAAGTGCTCCCACAAAATCTGCTTTAAGTTTTGAATTTTTAATGTCTAAATCATGAACTTTTGGCTATTTATATTTTGAACCAGCCATCTGCCTGTTGATTCTCCAATAAGAAATTTTGGCTCATTCACAAATTTGCCTTTCTGTGGTCATATGATTCTCTTTTTTTCTTTTTAATTATCCAGCTTGCTTGCTATCCTTGACCCCTGCATATAAATGATCTCCCATTTATCTGCACCTAAACACTGCTCAATTACTCTCTAAAAATTCTTTAAGTATTTATTGTCTTGCCAAATCTTTGATAATTTCAGTCACTGCATATCTTTTGAGCTCTTTTCTTTTACTTTAAGAATACATTTCTCTCATTTTATTCAAAATTTTTTTCTTGTGAGTATACTTCTAAAACGACATGACTGTAGCTAGGCCTGGTGGCGCACACCTGTAATTCTAGTAGCTAGGGAGGCTGAGAGCCAGGAGGACTGCGAGTTCAAAGCCAATCTCAACAACTTAGTGAGGCCTTAAGCAACTCAGTAAGACCCTGTCTCTAAATAAATAAAAATATAAAAAAGAACTAAGGATGTGGCTCAATGGTTAAATGTCTCTGGGTTCAATCATTGATACCAAAAAAAAAAAAAAAAGTGTTTTCTCCTCCACATTTTAAATATACCTAAGTAATTACACTGACTTTGCAACCTTCTATTATTGTGCTTATTTATACTAATACCAAAATTATGGTTTGGATAGGAGTTTCCCCCCCCCAAAAAAAAAAAAAACTTCTGTTAATGCAGAAAAAAGTATTCAGAGGTCAAATGATTAGATTATGGGAGTGTGACCTAATCAGTTCGTCCTAGTTTGAATGGACTGAATAGGTGGCAACTGTACACAGGCAAGAATGTGTCTGGAGGAGGTAGGTCACTGGAAGGGCACATCTTCCCCTCCCCCTCATTTTTTGCTTCCAGAATGAGCCATGAGCAGAGCAGCTTTCCTCTTCTGGGCCCTTCCCCCTTGGGCCCAGAGCAACAGAGAACTCTATGAAATGAGACCTCTGCAACTGTGAGCCCCAAATAAACTTTTCCTCCTCTAAGTTGTTGTTGTCAGGTATTTTGGTCACAGTGAGGCAAAAACTAACTAAAATAGTTAATAACTCGAATTTAGACAACTTCTACCGACTGTGCTCATTAATTGCAATACTACTTCTAAATCAAAGCATGCACCATACAAACAGAACTGAAAACAATACTTTGAAACATTATTAATTTTAATATGTTTATAGGAAATGCACAAATTCACCAGCAGAAAAAATACCAAAAGTAACATTTTACAGATTTTTTAGTCTCAAAGCACAAAACATCTTTCATAGAAACAAATATGTCACCACTATTGGTACCATAATATGACAACATTTATACATAAGGCCATTTGCCACTATGAAGATCAGTAGCAATGATGATGCAATACATTAGTTCATCTTTGTTAAATGTTTTGCTATTATACTTCCTGGCCTGCAGGAGTATTTGCCAGGATATAAAAGACAATGTTGTGACCTCAATTTAAACATTGCACAGGAAGCTATAGCTACCCATGCTTAACCTATATTTATGACATGATCACTAGAAATGTTTTCATACCACTACTTTTACCTTATTCCATTTACTATTAAAACCATTCCCAAGAAACCAAACATTTTAATAGATTCATCTGAATATTAAAGAATTATTTTATACAAAATAGTAAGTGTAATAACATGATTTACTATATTCCTAAACTTAACAAAAGAAAAAAAACTGTTCAGGTATTCAATGGAAAACAAACTTGAGATTTAGTGCAGGTAACAATAGCTGAGGAAAATGTGATAAAAAGATTTCTTTTCATTTTAGAGTTGATTATTTTTAAATGCACCAGATAATTTTCTGAGGACCATTCACATTCAATGTTGAGATTTGTTTTATTAGTGGCATATACAAAGCACCATATAATATAACATATATAATGTAGAACAATCATGACTATGTAATTAACTGTAGAAATAACTGCTAAGAAAATATAGCAATATTTAACACAGGATTTCTAAAACCATTACATATTCATTACTTTTTTCAAAGCTAATGTCCCATGTTTTATTTTATAGATTTTGTCTATCAATTTTTATGCAGTTGGCACTTTTGGGGGGCTGAAAGTAGCTGCTATCTTCTGTACAGTAATGTTACAGTTTTATACAAACTTCAGAAATATGACATTTGGAATAGTCTTTATGATCCCCTTCCAAGTGTTCCATTTCACACAACAGCAAATACTCTGAATGCCTTTCCTCCTGGAGGATTCTGTAAACTGCAGAAATGAAAAAAAATATTGATGTCATCTCTAAACATAATCCTTCTAATAAATCATGCTGTCTTATGACAGTTATATGAATACAGACGGTTAACTTTCTAAGGCCACTATAATTTGTAGCTATTGGAATGTGTGAGTGAGGATGACATAATTCTTTAAATTTTGGTTGTACGCTAGACTGAAAGTTCATTAAAGAAATTGAAGATGTGCAATAGGAGTAATAGTAGTCTCTAGAAAATGTCACAAAGTCTGTATTGAGTTTTCATATTTTATTTCCTTTGATTCTAATAAAACAGAGCTAGGCACTCATCTCTCCACTTTCTTGAGGTAATACGGAGACTCAGTTTACAATTGATTTTTATAGACAAAAGTTAACTCCAAGTCAAAAAGATGTCTGATACTTAAGCAATATTGTAGAGTACTAGGTCAGTATCATTTCTGACAGAATTTAAATTATATTGCTATTGCATAGATTAATTCTTTATAACATCCACATTCTCAAGGAAAATATTAGCAGGAAAATTTAATGGTGAAATCTGAAAAGATTCAAAAATTTCTTCACCAAAATGGGAACATACACACACACACACACACACACACACACACACCACAAAGCATGCAGTGTCATTTTGGAGGTACTTTTAAAACAGAGTTAAAAGTAATGAGAACCATAAATTCTACTCTTTATTAAATTGTTTATTTTTTATTTGGCATCAATGATTAAACTACATTTTGCTTAAATTTCTAGAAATTAAAACATATTGATAAGACCATTAATCATTATTTCATCTTTCAACTAGAAGCTTTTGAAGTTTTTGCTTTTTTACATAGTTCTATTGGCTTAATAATTTTAAAAGATTTTAAAAGCAATAAATGATCAATACAATGAATGCTAAGAAAGAGATAAAGTGTAAGTGCTTTCATGTATTTCTTTATATATATGTAATAAAAGGAAGAATTTTAGGAGTTTTTAAAATTTTTTTTTTAATATTTATTTTTTAGTTTTCGGCGGGCACAACATCTTTGTATGTGGTTCTGAGGATCGAACCCGGGCCGCCCACATGCCAGGCGAGCACGCTACTGCTTGAGCCACATCCCCAGCCCCGGAAGAGAATTTTAAAGTGAGAAAAATGATGCAGAAACCACAAATGTGTATACACACACAAAATATATGGATGGACACACATGCACCAAGTTTTTCACACAAGCAAATGGTCAAGTTCAAGGTTTATCTCTGAGCCCATAGCCTTAGTATGGAGTCTGAGTTCAGGGATTATTAAGTTATGTGACCTTGGGCACGTCAATTATTTAACCAACTTGGAACATCAGTTAACATGTATATACATCAGAGTTTACAGAACTGAATAGACATTATGGGGCTTTTGGTGAAGTTGAGAGAAAATACTTAGAGTATGGTAGTGCCTAGTGTCTGGAATATTCATATCAGATACTCCAAAATTATTATTCTCAATTTTGTTAGAATGTCATTTTATAGCTTCAAGATGAATTTAAGAAATATAAGCAGTGAATGGAATCATATCACTCAGGTTAGCTTATAATGGAAATATTCTATAAACTCAAGAATTCACTTTGCATATCATATCTGATTCTCAAGGCCAGGAGGCAAGTTATTGAGAAATTCCCCTCTCAATAATGGCCTCCTGATATGATCTCATCTGAATATAGATACTAAATGCAGATTTGTCAAGAGGCTGATACCCAGAAGGTTATGTGAAAGACAATCTAGATATCCTGTATGGCATATCCTGTGGTGTTCTTTAGAGTAACTAGTTAATATACAAATCCTCCATTGGTAATTTTGGAAATCCCAGGAAACATCTAAAAGTTAGGGATTTTATTCTGTGTCTATACAAATAAGTGGGACATAACATTACTTCCAAAGTACCAATAATTTCAAAAAATCATTGAGGGTTCATTTATCTTATTATTTATTAACACTTGATAAGGTGAGCCACATGAATTTTTCTCAAATCCCCAAGTATATATAACACTAATGAGCTAAATACTATGAGAAGACCTGAAAGAGTTCGTTTACAACATACAAGGCATCCAAGTTCCAGTGCAAAAGAGAATTTGGTTCTAGGGAAAATCAGACTCATTGTTTTTGTCAAATACTTTGTCAGATAACTGGATTAGAGAAATATTCAGTGCCTTGTTCATCGAGAAAGAATTAAGTATAAAACCTAATCTAGAAAATCCAAAAGAGGATGAAAGAAATTTCCTAATTATAAGAGCAATTAACAAAAGAGTGGTTCTGACTTGTAATCCGATTTTCATGTTGATTTTTATAAGCCTGCAGGAGACAGGCACCTCTGGTACTGCAGATTCTCCCACCCCTGGAAAACCAGTTGTTACACAAGTATGTAAAGGAAACACCCAAGCTGGGTCACCTAATGAAATCATGTGCAAGTGGGTCTGCTGTGAAGCAACCATACATCACAAGGTAGGTACATGAAAACAATTGCACACACTACACATACACATACACACATACTTGTTTTTACCTTTCTGAGAAGATTCCATTCTGAAAAGAAGCCGTGTAAGTCTTCCTTTTGTCCACAGGCATAACATCAACATAACCACCATGATTTCGAACCACTCCAGCATGTACTGCTGCTCTGCAGATACTGGACAGCTGAGGAGGCAAGGAGAAAAATGTGCCACTATTAGGAAAGTACTGCGGAACTTGCCCAGCCTATTCTTCTACTTCTGACATCTGTCTATGCAGCCATTTAGGAGTTCCTGGACAATGTTTGGCATATAAAGGAATATTTCAAAAGGCACAAAGTCAAAGCCAATCCTGAGAAAGTCTGAAGGAAGATCTTGAGGGTGGCTGCCATGGTAACACCCTTCCACCATCTAATCTACAAACACTAGTGCTGTACAAAAAACAGGCTTTTATAGTCAAAGCAATAAAAAAGCAAATTAGGTCCTTTTATCTCCTCAGGGTCCTATTTGTCATTATTAAATTTTACCCTTTGCTGATGCATACTGAAATCAGTCTGCTGAAATGTTCATAGGTTGGATTATCTGTGCCTCATTCATGTTCCCTTTTGACTTCCATATAACCTTAGTTCTATATATCTCTATGGTCCATTTGCCAAAATATGGGCATATATTAAATGGAATTTTTTTCTTATTACATAATACAATTCTATGCAGAAATGTTTTGCCCTACAGAATAACACAAAGTGACCAGATTACAGATTACACTGTTATATTGTGTGCATTTACAAATATGTAGCAATGAATTCCACTATTATGTGTAATTATAATGCATTAACAAAAATATTTGTGACAAAAAAGAAAAATTATAGCTTCTACTTAGATTTGCAACAGTTATTATTACTCTGGTTTGAAGGACCTGACATGAGTATTAGAAAAATGGCTTTGTTTACAATGTACCAGTTACATAATCTGAATTTAATACAATTTCTATGAAGGAGAAAATTACTGTTTCAAGTCTAATAATTTCAAAATTTTTAAATGAATCCTAAAAGTCAAATAATTTCTTTTGGCCTATCACAGTCTTTCCTAGATTTTACTATTGGCTTTAAGCCAAATGTTCTACCAAAATTTGTCGATAGCTGAGTGCAGCCTAAGGAAATCCCATAACAGGAAATGCCTGAACTGTTTCAGTATAGAGCCACCCACCTCAAATCCCCATGGGTCTTTCCCAGTCTCATTGGCATGTTCTGTTCTTATCTCTCTGCACATGTGGGTGATTGAATATGCTTTTTTAAAGTTCACATAAGCGTGTATATCTTACGTGACCTTGCTTTCTCGCTGTGCTCTGAACTCTGTGCCATCAGTCAGTATTTATTAGCTCAAAGAGCCTGCAGCCAGGCTGTTTAATCCTTCTCAGGCTTTTCCTATCTCACAAAAATACCACACATCTGAAACCTTGTGTCCAGACTCTAAGGAGGCATTTTATTGACCATATGAAAGGCCCACACTGAATTCATAATCGTATCCAAATATAGTTCATAACACATGGAAATAGAAACAGTTCTGTACACATATTTTTGCTCTTCTGTTAAAAGGGTAATATCAGCATTTTTTTTCCCCAAGGCAACAAAAGTGCTTAGATGATAACATTCACTAAATCCAAACACTTTTACTATGTTTTGAGACTATTGTTTCGCTTACAGCTCTGCAGTCAGCAGGCATTCCAGCTGAGTTCAAAAGTCAGAAGTTTTTTGTTTTTTTTTTTCATATCCATACTTTGTAAGAATATATTATTTGAAAGAAATAAGAATTTTCTCCATGCATATAGTGGAATTTTGTAATGAATATGATATTAACAATCTGTAATAAACTACAAATAAAAATTCAAGGCAGTAAAATGTGCACGTTCTAACTCTACAGTGTAAAGTAGGAGAGGGCGGAGAGAAAGAGAAAGCCAGAGGGAGGCAATTTGGTTGACTCATGCTCATCTCTCCATATCAACCTTATTTAAAGGGATTATATATATTGTAGGAGCTGGGAACCCTGGAAATTATTGGTTTAATCTGACTCTGCACTCCCCATGTGACTGTAATTTTTATATTGCCAACTTACTCCCTAAAGAACCAAATAATGATACATATTATCTACCCACTTCACTGAGATAGGAAGATAAAATGATCTCAGGATACAAGATCTAACAAACTCTAATTCTAGAAAATGGTGGCTTCAAGGTATAGAATTGAATGGACTATTCTGAAAGACTTTTTTACAGGCATGATTAAAATTAAAAGTTCTGATGCTTAATGGGAAAATCGGAAGAAACAATGCTTCTGGAAGTCTCTGAAGAGCCCAGATAGACACATTCCTACACATTCATTAGTTGTTTGCAGCAAATATTTATGTGTAAGATATTTGCTTAGTGTCTGATGCCACTGTGTGCTCTAGGTTCTGTTAGAGCAGGAACAAGCATAACTTGGCAGATATCGAAGAAGTGATGAAGAAATGATGGACAGCACAGCTGCTGCCCTTGAGGAACTCACAAACTAATAAGACAGGGTAACCAACAGGATACCTAACAAAATAGGTAAAGTGGTAAAGGCAACACAATAGGAGATGAAAGCAGGATGAATTCATGCTTGAATTAGGAGGGCCAGCAAGGTACCTCACAGAGAAAGTAGCAATAATTTGGAATATAAGAAAAAGCCATGATTTTGACAGAAAAAAAATTCAAAAAGGGTGTATTTCAAAGAGATAAGAATATAAACACAAATGTGAGGGCTAGCAAATTCCAGGTATCTGTAGGACATTTAAGCTGCTGACAGTAATAATGCAAATTGCAAATCTAAACCTTGTAAAGCTTAGAATGGGATTTCAAAGCTGAATTTGGGAAAACCTTGGACTCAAATGAATGTTTCAAAAGAGACAAGGTGGTAATATGCATATTTCAGGCTTCTTTACACAATCAGATTCTTGTAGTATTCTATTGAATAAGTACATTCTTACTTTGGATTGTGTAGAGGGGAGTAAGAGGAGGGGTGGGGGGGTTGGCAATGCAAAAGACAGTAGAATGAGATGGATACTATTACCCTATATACATGCATAACTACACTATTGGTGTGACCCTATACTCTGTACAGCCAGAAGAATGAAAAGTTGTGCTCCATTTGTGTACAATGTGTCAAAATGCATTCTACTATCATGCATAACTAATTAGAGCAAACTAAAAAATCAAAACAAGAAGATTCTTAAATTTGTTTTTGTAACTCTTTGGCTTAGAAATCTGTGATGGTTTCTAAATGTCTACAGTATGAAATCTAAACTCATCAGCATGACTTTCAGCGTCTTCACCTGTACATTCCCAGAGCAGATTCCTCTCTCTCTTTCAGACTAATTTGGCTGTGGCCTTTCTTAGCTCTAGTTTTCAAGGTATGACTACGAGCAACACATTTAATCCATGTATTTGTAGATATCATGCACACCACCCAGAATGTTCCATAATCTCCTTTACCAACCAACACTTTAAACCTTGCTCAAAGTACATTTATCCATAAGGAAACCATCATGGTTAATATTCATTGTTCAACCCTCTTAAGTCATCTACTTACAGCATACATGCAATTAGTTTCCTTTTGTACTTTAGGGAATGATCTGATTTGTATTCTAAGCTACTTCTCAAATAGATCTTTTAAAATTTTTCAACTAAGTTTATTAGGGAATAATTTACATAGAGTAAAATTTACCAATTCAACCTTTTCTAAAAAGGCATACAGTTCAGTGACTTTGTCAAACATATAGTCATGTAACCATTAAAATACTTTCTATGTATTTAGCAAATTCTATATGTTTAGCAAATTTGTAATCATCCAATTTATACTTCAGATGTGGATGAATTAAAAGGAAGAAAAAATAAAAATGCATTTTCCTTCCCAATAATGCCTCCAAGGTTATTCCTTTAAGTGCCTGATATAAAATCCATGAAAAAGATATATGCTAGGGAGTGATATGGGCCAAATCATATTGTCATATTGTGTGTATGTAGGAATATGTAACAACAAATCCAATCATTATGTATAACTATAATGCAATAACAAAAACTGTGGTGAAAAGACATATTGGAAAGATATAAATAACAACTTATGTAAAATAAACTATTTTACACTCATATTTGCACATGAATATATTCATTTTTCAGTGATATTATTGAGTAACTGTTCCAAGAGTAAGTCTCTGGGTAAAGAAACTTTTCTTATTCTCTACATAAAGGCACATATATACATTTAAATACATGTATATATTTTTATATAAGCATGAATATTGAGATCTGTATTAATTAAGATACTTACATCAGAGTAAATTCGAGATCCAATTACACGAGCATAATGTGGATTTGCCTGCATACAGTTACGAGGACAATATACTCTGAAAAAATAAACCCATGTAATGTAAGTGGTTTACTTCAGTAATTCTTATTAATAAGAACATAGGCATTCATACACAGAACCAAACTTAACATTGTAAACCCTATTATTGTTTTCTCTCCTGAAGTAGGTCAATTGTACAAGTAGGCAATTGGCACAATTGCTTCTGTTTATTTTATCCACATATAAGTTTCAGCACAAATGTGAGATCTTAAATTTAGTCAGGAAGACATTTAACTTGGGGATTCAAAGCAGAAGAAAACATCAAAAGCACCTCTATGCAGTGGAGAATCTGCTACTCATTGTGTCTGTAGAAAAATGTAGTCAACAGACAACTAGGAAAATCTGAGTCACTGTCATAACATCTCATAGTTCCTTTTCTGTTTACATATTTTGTCTTATATTCAATTCATGGCTTTAATTATCATTTACAAACACCTGATTTCCAAATTTGTATCTGCAGTTGGGACTTCTTTTATTAAAAAATTATAGTTGGGTGAGGTGGCACATGCCTATAATCCCAGAGGCTCAGGAGGCTGAGTCAAGTTCAATGCCAGCCTCAGCAAAAGCAAGGCTCTCTCTATATATATATCTCCTGCCATTTATTCAACCCTCCTGTTAGTTTGAGGTCTAATAAATATCTCAAACTTATTTTGTATGAATAAAAATTCCTAATCTCTACTCCCCAAATCTATTTCTTTGTAGGATTCCCATCACAATACATGGTATTTTCATTATTATAGGAGTCTCAGCCAAAATCTTTATTCTACCCATGGTCTCTTTCTTTATCTCTCACCTTACATTCAACCCAGCCATTTCTATTGGCTACACCTTAGGATATATCTAAGATCAGAGAATCCCTAAGAATCTCAAGCTCAGTGACTCTGGATTCTATCATCTACTGTCAAATTGACTGCAACAGGCTCTCCAGGGATGATCTTGTTCATTACTGGTTCTCTCCAATCTATATCCATATGTACAAGTCCAAACACATCATTTCTCTGCTTCAAGTACTCCAGGGGCTTTCCATTTCATTCAAAGAAATGACAAGATGCTTAGAATGCCCAATAAGCCCTGCATATTCAGTACACCATTAACTTTCTGAGCTAAACACTCCTCTTTTCCTTCCTCACTCTGCCCCAGTCATGATGGTTTGACATGATATTTCTTAAAAAAAAAAAACAATGTGATTCTGCCTTGGGACATTGGGACATAATCATATTCTTCTTTGCATAAAAAGTTCTGTCTCCAGATATCCCATTGCCTGTTTTCTGACTGGATTAGTTCATGTAAAACAAATTTCCCAAAACTTTATTTAAATATAAAGTTCAATTATCAGTGTTTAATCAAAAATATTTTCAAATCTACTCCTAGAGTTCAAGAAACTGTCATATAGCACATTTTTTTAAGATCAATTGCTCTTCTTAGTTTATTCTCTCCCCCTCTCATGTACACACATGCACACACATGCAAGCATGCGTGCCAACACATATTCATGCACTAAAAGGAAATATAAACCAACATTGGGAAAACTACAATTAAGTTTTACATATTAAATGAGATTCTCAATATAACAACTACATGAAAATCACTGGTGGATGGTGGTATCAATGATTTTCAAAATTTTCATTGAAACTACCTTAACCAATTAAGCAGCTCTTCCTCAGGATAGCTTTTAAAAATGGCTCTAGTTCTTATTTCTAAAATATGCATAACACTGTATACTTCAGACTGTACATATTTCATATTTCAATATATAAACCAGAACTATTTAAACAATAAGAAATAAATAAATCTGAGCGTTTTATAACTTTGAATTTAAAAATTGACTGTTATAAAAGACAGTGTTGCGGGACACAATGGCACACGCCTGCAATCCCAGTAGCTGTAGGGCTGAGCCAGACTCAGTAACTTATAGAGGCCCTAAGCAACTCAGTGAGACCCTGTCTCTAAATAAAATACAAAATAGAGCTGGGGATGTGGCTCAGTGGTGGAGTGGCCCTGAGCTCAAAGCTGGTAGCCCCATCTCCCCCCCAAAAAATACAGTGTCTGGGGTTTTAAAGAACGAAGGGTGTCCCATAGACTGGAAAATGAGCTGACTATATTTGGGAACTGTTGGATATTCACTGCCCTCCTACTGGTTGTAAAACTACCTGCTATGCCCTTAAAGTCATGCTGTGTGAACTCTACCTTACTCATATTTAACACTTGGTTTACAGAAGGCCAAGGTCAATAGCTTTGAGGTCAGTTAATATCTACTTAGTTAAGTTCAGGTAAAAGCAGAAAAGACAGGGCAACTTTTTTGCTTATATCCTATATCTATTTTTAACATCTCATTACGTTCTACAGAGAAGGTAGGCAGTGATCTAGTAAACATTCCATTATCTATATTTTGCCTGTAAGCCTTGAATTAAAATGCTAACACATTTTAATGACACTTTTACATCTTAAGTATTCAATAACTTTAAATACCTAATTATTTATAGATAAATGTAAAGCAGGATAAGATTTCTAGTAATACAAATGTGCGTGCGCACACGCGTGCATACACACACACACACACACACACACACACACACACATTCTATAGTTTATTTTAGGTTATTCTGTAGCTATGAAACCTCCCAAGGACATGACTATGCAAGCAGTCCTTCATATCCTTCATTAGCTACTTTATTTATATTATCCTTGCCATTGTTCTCCAGGATATACCCTTAAGTGAAATAAAACTCTAAGGCAGATACATCAATATATAGTTCCCTAAAAGTTATAAACTATTATATCAGTGATACAATTATGACCTAATTTATGAGCTATTAAAAATTTTACATGAGAAAAGATAATCTTGGTTTCACTATTCGATAAAATAAAAAGTTAAAAAGTGTATAAGGAGGTACTTTCCAAACTACATAAGGTAAAAATCATGTATAAATTATTAACTCTATGGTTTTATTATTTGGTGAAAACATAATAAAATTAAAATTTAAAAATTTATATCATTTTCCTTTTTTGGATGCTTCCCTTCCTGGAATAAGACAAGAAGTAGGAAACTCATTAATTAATATTTCACTTGAATGATTTTTCTCTATGGGAAAAATATTGATATGCATACTGTGAGAGAGACAGGATTACCATTTGTTGAGTATTTACTAAAGAAAGGCTTTATAGTCTATGCTTCTTGGAGATTATGCTTATTATTTATTCCTACTCATTTAGCTGCATGGGCCCTAGCATAGTACTGGCAAATGGTGAATAATAAATATTTATAAATGTGTAATTTTGATGCTAAAATTCATCAACTTCACCTATCAATATATCTCTACTTCTTCCTATAAACATATAATCTGTAAGTACAGGACTAGTCTGAAAAAAATCCTGCAAAATTTTCTAAAAATTACATAATGACTTAATCAAATCAGTAAGCTTTGTAATAGCATAACTGGTGAAGCTCTAGAAACAGAAGATTATACTATTATAACAAATTTTTAACATAGCCAGGAAACAAGTAGCACATGCCTATAATCTCACTGGATTGGGAGGTTAACACAGGAGGATCATGAGTTCAAAGCCATCCTCAGCAAAATTGAGGTGCTAAGCAACTCAGTAGGACCCTGTCTCTAAATAAAATATAAAATAAGGCTGGGGATGTGTCTCAGTGGTCAAGTGCCCCTGAGTTCAACCTCCAGTACGCCAAAAAATAAAAATATAAAAAAAATGTTTAACTATATAGTTCATTTGTGGTCAGATGGTGAAAAAGTAAACAAAGAATTTCATACAGTAAGGGATCCTCAAAGTATTCCATCCATTTTGTAATCTGCTGACTTCAATAAAACACATATGTGCTGAAGAATCCAGAAGTCTCAAATCAGTATGCACCAAGTTAGCTGACCAAAAACATTACAACAGTATTCTTGCATTAGAGTAGAAATAAAAAGATTTGGTGTTCAAAAGGAAACAGGTTAGATATTCCTGTGCGAAAGAATTGATACCTTAAATTACATCAATAATTGAGAATCTTCCTTCTGACAGATGAAGTATTTGCTTTCCTGTATCAACAACATAGTCTTCTGTTACTTTGTCAACAACAAGCTCCTTCTTTAACTGAGATATTACTTCAGTTTTAAAAGGGTTTTCCTAAGTAAATAAATTTTACCATATAATTAGATTCCTTAATTTTTTTTTTTGGCGGCGGGGGGGGGGGGTGGGGTTTAGCAGGAATTGAACTCAGGAATGCTTGACCACTGAGCCACATTCCCCAGCCCTATTTTGTATTTTATTTAGAGATAGAGTCTCACTGAGTTGCTTAGTGCCTCACTTTTGCTGAGGCTAGATTTGAACTCATGATCGTCCTACCTCAACCTCTGTCATCAAACTACCGTTATTTCTCTAAATCTCATTATGAGTTTGGGAAGTAGCATATCTATGGTTAAGACAGTACGTGTAGGCACATAGTTTACTTTTCTTCTGTGTTGATGATGGCTTGTGGATGTCCTGTTCCTCTAATAGTGTTCATCTTAGCTTGGTTCAGAAAAGTGAAGACTTTTTCTTCATTATTTTATAGTAGATAAATTTCATTATAATTTTTAAGAACATATTAAAAACAAAAAGAAAAGCAGACATAGGCCTTTTGACTTATGAGTTGCAATTAGATTAATCTAATTTAGAAACTGAATAGCAATGCTAAAACTACATCATTTCAGTGTCTATGAAGGAACATTTTATAGAAAGAATGTTTTTGTATCTCAAAATTCATATGCTGAAGTCCAAAACCCATTGTGACTTTGTGATAGGACCTTTATGAAGGGAATTAAGGTTACAAGATGACATAAGGGAGGGCCCCTTACCAAATATAAGGATTAGTGACCTTCTAAGAAGAGATACAAGGGAGTAAGCCCTTTCTCCAGCCACCGTGTGAGGACACAAAATACATGGTGCTGCCTGACAGCTAGGAAGAGTCCTAATAAGTAACCAAATCATATGGCAACTTGATTTTGGATATCCCAAACCTCTAGAACTGTGAGAAAAACATTTTTGTTGTTTATACCATTTGGTCTATGGCATTTTATTATAATAGCGCAAGCAGACTGATAAAGAACTCTTTTATAGCAAATATGAACATACAAATCACATGCACAATCCTTGTCGCTAAAGAATAGCAGTAAGCACTCTGCAATTTGGAGAAGACATACTAGGAGGGCCAGGAGTGTGTGAAGTTTGTGAAGTCCCATCACTTCTTCCTGCTTAGCAGTTCAAGATCATATGTATATGATCTTATTTTATAGTCAATAAATTCCACTATAATTTGAATCCTGGAGACATAGAATTTCAGGTAAAAACAAACCAAAGCCCCCCCCAAACACACACACACACAAACATACACATGCACATATACATACACACATAAGAAAATTTAGAAAACATTACCTTGGGCAATGTGAAGCAGGCTTATGAAATGGACAGAGCTGTTCCACAGTAGTTTCACAAGTCACTGCCTGAACTGAAGAATAAAAGCACAAAACGATAAGTGACTCTGTTAGAAGTGAAAACCCAACACACAGTAATAAGGAAATGAGATTAAAAAAAAAGTCTCACCTGTTACTTTAGAGACTGTGAAGGAATTAGCAGACTGATATTTGCTAAAGATAAAAAGACAGTAATATCAATCATTTGCTTTTAGACATCATCATAAGTATAACTGCTAGGGTCTTTCAGATCCAGGCACACTTTATTTTTAAAATCTTTTTCATTAAAATACCTATGTAAGTAGAGATATAAGAATACATCACCTAGGCTAAATCCATACTACCTTCACTTCTTAACATTAGAGTGTGGTTTCTTTTCATTATAAATCTCAAAAATAGATAATAACACAAATAATGCACATACTATCTACACATTGGTTTCATATCAAAATTAAAATTCTCATACTAATTCCCAGTTTCCATGGAACCCACAGTAGTAAACACAAGACAGTGTTGTATAAAGACTACCAACAATAAGTCCCTTAAAGGAATGTGCATTAATCAATTTTTATTTATCCTCGTATCTAGTGAAGTGTCTATAGCACATGAATGAATCTTTCCTCATTTTATGGATCATTAAAAATAGGAATATAAAGTTAGGTACACCGTTATATGTCAAAATTTTAATTGCTTATGCATGTCCAGATTTTGAGATAACTACCTGTTGCAGAAGGTAAGGATTTTTGTGATGGTGTGTGTGTGTGTGTGTGTGTGTGTGTGTGTGTGTGTATTTGGTATTAAGGATTGAACTCAAGGCCACTCAGCCACTGAGTCACATCCCCAGCCCTATTTTGTATTTTATTTAGAAACAGGGTCTCACTGAGTGCTTAACTTCTCACTTTTGCTGAGGCTGGCTTTGAACTCAAGATCTTCCTGCCTCAGCCTCCCAAGCTGCTGGGATTACAAGTGTGCACCACTGTAACCAGCCTTGTGATGGTATTTTTAGCATGGATATGATGTGATCACCCTCTGAACATGTTAGCTCAGGATTGAAGGTGCAAATCTTAACAATCTTTAATTTCTTTCAGCTTCAAATTCAATATTTAATATTTATCATCTGCAATGTGACATCCCTCCCAATAACATTATTTGAGTCACAAAGTATATAACCTATCAAATGTAGTACACTTCATATTTCAAGAGAATTTCTACAACAGACAAAAAACTTAAACTTAAGAGAAAATATAAATGTTCTTTAATACAATGTGCAGAGCTTGGCTTAATAAAGCTAATAACTAGTAATTATTTATTGATGTAATTTATAAATTTTTGCTGAATGAATTAGCTAATAAATATTTATACAAATATATTTTACTAAAGAGAGTTTTGCAAGTAGCTAAAACCTACATATCAAGCCTCTGAAAAAAACTGTACACATCAAAGTTCATTCCACAAATTTTAAGGGTTTTTAATAATTTATTTCTATAACTATGAATTCCAGCTTAACCCTACTATGGAGCTTAATTAGATTAAATTGTATAGTTACAAAGAAAGGAAATTACATTTGCTAAGAAAAACATTCTTCTGAGGCTCAACAATTCTTCTGAGGTTCAAAAGACACTACACAAAGATATGTCAAAAGATTATTTCTATTTTCTATAGAAAAAATGAAGAAAAATGTAGTGTTTTAGAATAATAAACTTAGTGGGTATAACATGAAAAACACTGAAAACAGTAATCAGTGCTTCTTATGGTGTTGAACTGTATTTAGACTGACAATGGAAGAACAATATAGTATATTATAGACTTAGCTAAATGTCCTTTACCAAGTTCTCTGATTTAATTCATTAAAAATTACTGTTGCATAAATAAACCATTTTCCTTAAACAGAGCAGAAAGAATATGCAAATTAATTAGTCTTCTCTGGGGTATCACCCGCCATAGCTAAAAAATTCACTGCTATATATTAAACTGTAAATTTATACATTCTTAACAAAACTCTTGCAAATTCAGTTCATGCCATTTATAAGCAAAAAGGTTTCAACTTTGAATTTAGATCCTTTTCCTTCTTCTAATCTATGGACACTATGTAGCTAAAACACGTCTTGAAAATTACCAACTTCTCTCTTCATTAACTAAATGCTTCTACACTTTGCCCTAAAAAAAATGTTTTAGTTCATTTTTACAATTTAAAATCATCTGGGTACTTACCCAATTGTTTGGACACCGTTTCTATTGGACTTGATGAAATAATGTTTTCTTCCTTGTCTGGTGATATCAACCCAACCACCCTCATTGTCTATGATACCATAATGAATGGCAGCTCTACAGATGCTGGATTGCTTGAAGGAAAAAAGAGGAGACACCACGATGTTAAAATATTTAATCTGTGCCTAAGATAAAACTACTTGTTAGTGATATGACTTTAAATTAAATAAATATGTCTAAGAAAAATATACTTAATATAAGTGGCTATATCCCACATGCAAATCTTAAAAATTATAGGGAAGGATTCTATTTCCATAAAATTAACATTTTTGATACCTACCATTTCATAATGTACACTGCCAATGACTTTAGCTTTACTATCCAAACAGCCAGCAGGACATTCATACCTAAATGAAAGTAATGGAAACAAAATTTAGCTTCTCTGTACACCAGTTTGAAATAAAAAGATTTCTTATATATTGTCAGCTGATTTTGAGAATGATAGTAAGTATTACCTATTACAGGTTGTCCCTTTGCACTGGTCTCGTAATCTTACTTCACAAGAAACAATTTGGGCTAAAAAGAAAAGAAAAGAAATCACCAAAATCATCTAGATAATGTAAAAGCTGCTACATTTGTATGTATAATATAATGACGAGTTTTGGTTCATTCCCAAATGAACCAAATTAACAAAATCTACATGGCCCGGCCATCTAGGACAAATTTTAAATTCTTATAGTGATGCAGAGGACTTACACATTTGCTGTGTGCTGATGACCTCATTTCTGTTGCTGTCATCCGATCTTGTCCGGACGTGGGTGTCATGAACTTGTGCCTGCTGTCGCTCAATTTCATTGGTTTCCTCTTCTCGAGGAGGATAATAGCTATCTGACCCTTCTGTCAGAAAGAAAGAGATATTTGAGAAAAAAATCCCAGTTTACGTGAGCAAAAGTTACTAAATAATGAAATGCCTGTATACAATGTTTAGTATTTAAAACTAGAAAAATTAGTACTCTTTTGGCACAGATTTTATCTTAAAGTCATAATATTATGTACTGCACTGAAGTAAATGAAATACACATACGGGACTTTGAGCCCTTGATTCATCTGTGTGATTAAATGGTTAATATTTAGTGGAGTCATTTCTAAACTCTGCTTGTATTTCAGTATGTTATCAGTGTTTGGTTTTCATAATGACATCAGAAAGTATGCATAGGGATTTAATAATGCCAGGTATTAAAAATGTAAGTTTTGCTTTCCCAAATTAAATCATATTTTTAGAATTTTCAGCAGGATTACATTTAGAATTCTCCCACAAGAAAGATTGATGTGCCTAAAGAAGGATTGATATGCCCTTGTTATTTACTACAATATCCATTTCCATGGAAAACATTTTTAAAGAAGGAATTCAGTGTTCAAAAATTTCATCTTGACAATGGGAGATAGTTTCAAGCTTTAAATATAATTTTTTTCTCAGACTGTCCTATATCAAGGCTTATCAGTGGCACATTATAGAGCAGTATATTATTTTCATGTGTGTCCCAGAACTCAAAACCTAGGAAAAATTAAGTCTGAAGGCAGAGGAAAGCCAACTTTAAGAAAAATGATCTTTGGTAAAGAGCAGAGACATAGCAGGTTCATGGGTAGAGTACAAAAAAAACAAAAAAATAAACCAAACAAACAAACCCCCCCCACACACACATACACATACTCATAGTGAAAAGATGGTGCAAATGCTTCCAGGAATTTAAAAAATAATCTGACCTAGATGGGCATTTCTTAACTGCTCATTATAGCTAATGAACATTCACTCATCAAGAGAAAGCAAGACATTTCAACCAATTATCATTAAGAAAAATGTACAAGCAATAAAAAGCGTCCCCTTGGATCCTCAAAAGCATGACTTTCACAAAGCTCTGTCAAATATAATTTGTCTCTGTGTACTATAAATGTGACACCATATTTACATTTACTTTTTTAAAGATTTCAAACGCATTTGAGTGTACTAATATTATAATAGTTTCATAGTACAACAAATGCATTAATATTATAACAGTTTTATAGTACCATTATATATGTTTTTGGATATTTTGGCATAAAGAATTGTACAGCCTATAGTGAAAAGTGAAGAATCAATATGATTCATTGTGTATAAGGTACATGGAGAGTTTTGCAAAAACTCTAAATTCACTAAAAATAAACTTAAATTGTCAAAACCTTAAAAAATTAAAACAGTTATGGAAACAACTCTAGTCAACAATATATCCCAAAACAGCTATGGAAACTAAGTGTACTTTTGTGTAATTAAGTACATTTTTAAATTAATTATTATTATTGTTTTAATGTGTGTGGTGCTGTGGAGTGAACCCAGAGACTCATGCATGCTAAGTAAGGATTCTACCCTGAGCTATATTCCTAGCCCTACTTTTTTATTTTCTAGTACAAATTAATGCAGACTGAATTAAAATATAAATCAAAGTGAATATTACAAAAATATAGCACTTACCTTTGTAGCACAGATTTTCTCTACAGCCCCCTCCAAAACTAGGTGGGCAAGCAGAACAGGGTCGTCCATGTTTGTAAGGGGCATGGCCCCACCAGTTTCCCCTTAAAGAGATGATACACTCCATTAAGAGGTAGTCTAACGGCATGATTTATAAGACATTGCAACATATCACCCTATATGAATCTTCCAAGTAATGATCTTGATGTGTTACCTGTATATATTTTGGTAAGCAGTCCTTTTGGTTACTAGGTTTAAATACAGATTTCTACCTCATTCTTCTGAAAATTATCAAAGTAATTTACTATATTACTGTTAAAGATTTAAATTTTTTTACTGAAAACTAAATATTATAATGGAATATTCACCTATATCCCATATGCTTTAATCAAAATAGCTCACAAATTTAAATTTGTCCCTAAGAATAGTTGTGGAATTTTTTAGAGTATGTTCAAATGGTCTTTATAAAGATAAAAATACATTTTCTCTAATAAAAATTCTAAACATCTATGGAACAGAATAGTTCAATGAGTGAAACTTGAAGACATAAATATATGATTCCGGTCTTCACAAAGATCATATTTTTAATTTTCATAAACGCTTTAAGAACTTATTTTATGACCTATACAACAATAATCACTGTTATATTAGGTAAAGTGAATTAAAACAATGTGATTTACTCAATATATACTGAAAATGAGAAAAAAATCACAAATATAAATTATTTTCATGTTCTTAGAAAAATTTACATCTAAAGGTAATGTTTTGTCTACTCACTTTGGGGAATAATTGCACACCAAATAGACAGCTTTGGGCCATATCTGCCCCCAGATGTTCATGTTATGGCACAAATTAATGGCACAGCCTATTCTGTTACTGGTTGCCCACACCACCTACATTAGAGAAAAGAAAGATTCAGAAAAAGCAGGCTAAGATGAACTAAGACGACATATCCATGAGAAAAATGAATAGAAATTGAACTGGAGAAACCAATATTTATCAACCAACGTGAAATGAGACAATATCAAAAAGTGTATTTATTTTCCCCAAGACTTTGGTTTCTGATGAATTAAACTTTTAAAAGGAATCTAAAGGTAAATAATTCTTTCTTGAATAAAATGTCAGCATTTATGAAATATAAACTTATTAAATAATTCAAAATTTAATATCTTCACAAACCTGTCTGCCATATTAACATGTCTATGAACTGAATTTTAGATCTTAAACAGAAAGCACTCAGAAAAAAATTGAAGTGTTGAGATTTCTTATATGACAGGATCTTTTCATTGTACCACTGGTAATTAGGAAGTTCCAAGTTGATCTTATATCTTATCACATGGCAAAGACATATAGGTTTCATCTCACTGGTAGATTATTAGTCTCACTGATAATAGGTTGCAGGAATTCTAGAAACTGAAATCAGTGGTGAGTTTTGTCTAGTCAAATCTGCCTATTATTTTATTTAGAAGTTTAGAACACATTCAATACCAAATATGAACATAAAATATAAAAAATATACATAAATTCTATGAACCTATAAAATTAATTGTTACTGGTAAAACTTTGACATTAAAGATAGTAAACTGCTCCCCATATGCATTTATTAAGGCCATATTAAAAGATGTTTCATATGAAAAATCATAGAAATAATGTCTTTTTAAGTCTTTTGGACTTTTTGTGATAATTAGTTTTATTATTTAAAGAAATTTATAAGGTTTTTTCATGTAATCAGTAATGATGTGAGTTTTTAAAACAACAACCATTTCAAATAACATAATAAAGACACATACTCAGGAAACTCTGTTCTCCTCCTGTTGCTTAATTAAATTTGAAAAAAATGGAGAGAAACATACCCCAAACATACCTGCGTATAATGAGTACATACAGGGCCAGAACATCTGAATGGACAATACGGGTTACATTCATGTTCATATGGGTAGCTAAAGTCTCTCACTTCATCATACCATGCTTGCACATGAAACGTTGGGGGTCTATACCTATTAGAAGCAAATAACCACAAAGAATAAGTAAAGTTGGAAAAATTTCAAAACAAAATAAGGCAAAATAGATATATAAAACTTGGTAGAAAGATAGTTCTGTGTAAGTTGCACATTTTAAGCACTTCTGTCCATTATATTGTATCAATTATTTAAAACAAGCCTAAAAACCTACTGACAATTCTGGTATGATATTTCATTTTTGTTATTTATGATATTTTATTCTTTTAAGCATCAAGGCTTTGAAAGTCTGCAATGATAAATTAATAAGTATTTCATTTCTAGCACTTATGTTTTTGAAAACAAAAATTCACATTTTTAAGCTACCTTCCCCAATGTGCTCCCAAGTTTTGTCCGATGGATGGCAGCAGGCTTGCAGGTCCATGCTCCCACAAACAAGTTTCAGCCCAGGATTCTGCAGATCTTTCCAGCTCCACATCCCATGTCTACAATTCAAAACAGAAATAAAATAAAGTTACAAGAATATAGTGTGCATATAGAGAGTGTGGACATTTCTTAGGCTTATAGCATTCGTTAGTCAGTCCTTAGGATTTCTTCCTTCTCTACAAAGTCAACATCTTGGTCTTATCATCTTGATTTTCTTATCTAGACTTTTGTATTAGTCGACTAATTAATCTCCTTGACTATGTATTTCCTCCAGCCAATTTGTCTTACAAATGTTGAGAGCTACTAAAGTGATCACAAATATATTTTTCTGCTTAAACACACCCAATAAATTCCCATACACATAAAACCCATGGTCTTTGTTCCTTATGATGACATGCTATTCCTTACTGGTATTGTTTCCTTCACCTTAAACTTCAGTTATTGGTCATATGCACCCCTACTCTTTTTTTCCTATCCTACCTTACATAACACAGTCTCCTTGATACCTTTTCAATTCTTTTAGAAATTGAAGCTCTCAAAGACTCTTTATTTAGCACCTATGACACTGTAGTATTAATGTCTAATTGCATGTCTGATCATTTTCCTGAGACATAAAGTTGTCACAAGGCAGTTTACCTCATGCATTTTCTGAGTCTGTCAATAAATGCTGGTTGAAAACATGAATGAATAATAAATTTGATTCCTATAAAATATATATGATTTTTATACATTAAATTAAATGACAACCAATTCATTTTAAAATAATCTATAAGGAAATTATTAAAATTATAAAATGATTACAGAAATAACTTTTCAAGCTCTGGGTTTAGAATTCAACTTCGTATTAATTTGAAAAATAGGTAATGTGCTAAGCATGATAGTAAAGGCACTAAGTCAGGTAGAAAGGGGTTTGATCTTGGCACTACCTCTTCAGTGTTATGAAGACAGGGAAAGAGTTCAGGGAAGAGAACATGAGCACAACTAAAGAACTAGCAAGGAGATTTCAGAGAGTAGATGAACTGAAATGACATTTAGGAATCTAAATTCCTCAAAGTTGATGGGAGACTGAAAGTAAGTGGTAAAGAAAAAGAAGAGGTGAAGACTGACATGTTATGAGAAAGGAAAAAGGGAAAGAGAAATAGAATTATGTGTCTGTGGATTTCCCTGGCAGAATCTCAGCAGGCAGTACAAGGACTATATATCTGCCAAGTAGAGCACAGAAATACATAATTGGAGTTCTGGAGTTCTATGTGAAGAATTATACAGTTATTCATCCAAAAATTAATTTATTCAGGAAAAAAGATGTAGAATGATAAGCATAATTAAAAAAATTATAGGGTTACCAAAATCAAAAAGGAGGAAGAGCAATTAAGATTGTACATTGTGTCAGAAAAATGATCAGAAAATTGAGAGAATCTAAAAAGGACTAGATTACAGGAATGACAGAACAAGAGACTTAAGGAATCAAGAATGGGCAATGAGGCCCAGTGCCATATAAAGGTTGAGAAATATGAGGTTTGCTAAGTACCCATTCAGGATTAAGAGCAATTTAAGATCAGTGATGGGGAGAAATCTTAATAAGTTAAGTGGAAAGAAAGTGGAGAAAAGCAAGTATGGGTGAATTAATGCTTTGCACAGAAGGAAGAGAGGTGAGGTTGAAGTTGAAGAAGGGAGGATGTCAGGGTGTGGGGAGAATTTGTTACTTTGATTTTAAAAAATGAAAGAAACCATGGAGACAGACACACACACACACCAGAGTGAGGAAAAGTCTCATAATTCATTCATATAATTTTCCCTAGATAATAATTCTTCCCTTTATGTTATGAAAACATAAAGAAAATCATGTTTCAAAGTCACAAAGTAAAATATAATCAAAGTTAGAATAAGTTATATTCCTATTATTGCACACTTTTATTAACCAGAAAAATACACAGGGACATATGTTTACATGCAGCTAAAATCTTAGGAGCTGTAAGACTTTCATAAAAACTTAAATTTTACTGTTAATTAATGTCAAATATTCAAGAAAACCAGTTTTATGACAAATATGAGAAATGTATGCTACAAATAAATATCTATCAGACATGTACTTTTTGCTAATATGGGCATACTATTCATTAACTTGTAACTACTAATTAATTTGTTTGACTTAACTTTATAATTACATATTTTAACTATTATATAAAGACATAATGCAAGTTGCTATAGTTATCTGTCTAAACAAAATTTAGGTTAAAACTAACGAATTCGGCTAAAGTCCCAGAAAATGGGCAAAATGCTGATTTTCCTTTTGTTTCTAGAATGTTGAAGAAATAATCACCTCTCATGTTTCCAAGTAGAACTAAGAAATAGGTTGTCCTTAAGGAACAAATTGTCCATAATGATGGAAATCAGGGACTTGAATCTTGTTAAGTCATACTACAAAACTACACTTATCCTAAGGTGTCCAATCCAGCAACCGCCTGTCAGGAACAGACAGGAATTGGAGGAAGATCACACACAGATACAGATGGCTAGGGAAAAAATGCCTAGTGATGTTTTAAAATGCTCTCCCCACACAAGGTATAGATGAATTCCCCCCTCTTTCCTTCAGTCTGAGATGCATAGTGACTTCTAATAAACAGAATGAGGTTGTAAGACTTCTAAGGCTAGGTTAGGAAACAGAGCTTCGATCTGCTTTTGGTTTATATTTATTTTCAATTTTAAGAAACATCTTGAATACCTGAGCCAATAATTTAAAAGTTGGGCCACAGCAAAGAGATAGCTGGAAAGACAATGTGGAGAGACAACACAGAGATGGAGATCAAGAACAGCTTGCTCCATTAAGGAATTTGGAGCCTGACCCCACAATATGTAGATCGGAGCCAATTTTTTCTTCTATCAGATGCAGAGTCTCTGATTTGATATCAAGCTCTTTGATCCATTTTGAGTTAACTTTTGTGCATGGCGAGAAAAGGGGATTCAGTTTCATTTTGTTGTATATGGATTTCCAGTTTTCCCAGCACCATTTGTTGAAGATGCTATCCTTCCTCCATTGCATGCCTTTAGCCCCTTTATCAAATATAAGAAAGTTGTAATTTTGTGGATTGGTCTCTGTGTCCTCTATTCTGTACCATTGGTCCACCCACCTGTTTTGGTACCATTACCATGCTGTTTTTGTTACTATTGCTCTGTAGTATAGTTTGAAATCTGGTATTGCTATACCGCCTGATTCACACTTCCTGCTTAGACTTGCTTTTGCTATTCTGGGTCTTTTATTTTTCCACATGAATTTCATCCAGCTTTGTGAGCTCCAGCCAAGCCCTCAGGTGATGGTGGTCCAGGTCATGGAAACATGTAGGACCCCAAAGGAGCACCACCAGATGACCTGCATTAGAGTCCTGAAGACCATCATTTGAGGTCATTTTGCTCTTGTTTCATATGATTCTATAATCAATTTTTTTGGATAAAATTGAAGATAGTCCCTTTTTAGAGAAGATATACAACTAGCTTCAAATTAATAAATTTGTAAATTTTGATAGTTTGTTTATATATACTATATAGAATTTAAAATCAAATCTAAAATATTTCATTCATATGCTTTTGGCTAATTTTTTTTATTTGTAAAATGTCAGCTGAAATTTGGTTACTCAGAAAGACAACTTTGAGGACTAAATTCATTTATTGTGTATACACAATGTGTAAGTTGCTTCTAAGTTGCAACTTCAATTTTTGGTTAGCCCACTGAAAATAGGAGGAAAATATATTGAATAAACTATAATATCACCAATAAGGTCATTATTATTTTAACATAAGGGCTGAGGCAGAGAGGGCATACAGCAAAATTCAGTCCTTTAAATAATTTCTTTTAAATTGTCACTAATTAATATTTATTAAATATTGATAAAGAATGTAATCAAAAATAGGTATTTAGGTCAGATTCAATAATACAAATCAAAAAGATTATTAGAACACAAGGTACTGGAAATATAACACTTCTGGAAGAAATACTGTCATGACATGATGACAATATGGTATGTGTATATTTTCATTCTACAACAAGTTATTTCAGGTTTTAAGATTATCAATAATTCATTGTACCCATTCTGTTTAAAATGAAGGTTGGTCTTTAAGAATTGCTATTTAAATTCAGGTTTGAAAATTAAATCAAGATGGCCTAAGGGACTTTGGTTTTGTTTCTTTCCCTCTCTGAACTATTCACCCAGCATTCAAGTCAAACTACACTAAAATTACCATTTTATAAAATGGATCCCGAGGTATATAGAAATGAAAACACCTTTGTTTTCCAGCAACATTTATATGTTGTTCCTTCTTAGAACATAGTAATGTCTTCAATGAAGTTTTATTAATAAAAGAAACATTGAGAATACTATTGACATTCTTCATTTCATTAGTATTTTTTTCCTGGTTTTTGTTTCTGTAGTATTGGGGATTGAACCTAGAGTTTGCATAATACTATTGACATTCTTCATTTCATTAGTATTTTTTTTCCTGGTTTTTGTTTCTGTAGTATTGGGGATTGAACCTAGAGTTTGCATACTCTAGGCAAGTGCTCTACCACTGAGCTACACTCCCAGCTTACCATTTTTAAGCCAGTCCAATATGGCGGCTTACTTATTCCAAGTATGTGTGTGTACAAATTTAAATCTTAACAAAAGACTTTGAATACATAATGACTTTTGTATTAAAATATTATATTTGTAGAAAGTAGAAATTCATAGTTATCTGGACTAACATTAAACTTTGACCACTATCCTTTGTGAAATATGAATGAATATGAGCAGTTCATATTCCCACCAGGTTATCTGCTATCTTGCTCAAATAGAGTATTCAATAGTAGTTGGAAATCATTCAAGAAGATGGCTTTAGTAGAGGTAATACTACAAGCTTACCATTAAGTTATATCACTGTATATTAGGCAAAAAGACTCCTTGGAAATTTAGTGTTTTCTCTGTCTTAAGTATGGAGAAGTTTTCTCTTTAACAGTTTTAAGTATTTTCAAGTATATCTTCTTGAGCATAGTAAATTTATAGCTATTTTCAGATTTATATAATTTGGAAATTGATGTTTTGGGAATTCACTCTTCATAGCTTCAAATTTTTTATTGCACTATGTCATACAAGAGTTTAAGATGAATGTTGATTAGTCACTACGATCTGTTTGGAGATGAGCATTATCTCATGACTAAGTCTTTGCAATTGGTAGTTGCTATGGTTTGAATATGAGTAGTTGTCCTCCAAAAATACATATATGACAACTTGGTGCCCAGAGCAGCTCTGTTAAGAGGGGCTGTGAAACTTTTAGGAGATGGGGCCTTATGAGAGGTTCTTAAGTCATTGGGGGTCATACCCTCATAGGACTGTGGGCTGTACTTATCTTCTCTGCTTGATATGTGATTGCCTGTTTCATGATGTGCTCCCACCATTGCTATGGGCTGCCCTCAACAAAGGCCCAAAGCAATGGGGTAACCTAATCCTAAATTTGAGCCTCAAAAACTGTGAGCTAAATAAACCTTTTGCCTTTATCAATTGCCTCAAGTATTTTGTTTTAGTAATGTAAAGCTAACACAGTATTAAAACTAAAGTGGAAGACAGAGCATATTCCACATAAAAGTTAAACATCCACTTCATACAGAATATGTTATAATTGATAATTGAAAAACTGTAAATAGCATAAAAATATATAAGACTAAATTTGTTATGTTTTCACAAAAGTGATATATCATTAATGTAATTCCAAGATAAATGTGAAAAAAAAATCATAATTGGTTCTTAAGTATCATCCTATTAGGTAACCTAATGAAATGACAAACACAAGCCCATGACATAATTTACAACTTAATGTGGACTTTTAAAATATGCATTGCTTTCTAGCAAAATAATAATCTAACATAAGCACAGTGGCATTAAAAAAGCAGTAATGCTGGACATCTGGATCTATGTTGGATGCTCTGGCCTTGCCTTCCCACCACTGAAAATTTCAAGTAACATGATAAAACTATTTTCTAAAGCTGTTTGAGCATTTGGACTAAACTCTGAAAAATGAATTCCACGGTCAAGGGTGATGTGTTTTTCTCTCATATGTGGAAGCTAGAAAGGAAAAGGGGGAAAAGATAAGTCTTTGATCTCATAAAAGTAGAAAGGAGACCAGTAGAATAGAAAAAGAGGTCAAGTGGGGGAAGAAAGGGAGGAAAACAGGGATATATTCAATATAGCAGAATGATATATACTCAATATAGTAGAGTAATATTGACCAGATTACATGGTTCTATCATTGGCACATATGTATAATTATAATACACCAATACAATATAGGAAAAATTAACAAATAATAAAAATCAAAAAATGATTATGGAAGGGGTGGAAATACTTCAATTTAAGGAAAACTAATTAACTTCACAAACATCCTGCATTGGAGACCCATGACATACTTAATTTGGAAAACCACTCCTGTATCTCCAATACTACCCACCCCGTTTCTGAGCATACTGTCAGAACCAATGAGAGCAGCTTTCTGTGAGGCTAAAATGTCCCTTCCGGAGGGCTGTGTGTTCTGGACAAATACCTCAAGGGCATGAGTAACACACTTTCCTTCTATTTTCTTGTGTAGGCTGAGACCAAGGTAAAAATTACTCAACCATAAGTAATTAAATACCCCATAAATTAGATACTATTAAAATTGTACCTTTTCATCTCTATCCCTTTGATTATGTCAAATTTGGTTTCTGTTTTTCTTATCTGTAACATCAGAGAAATGAAAAATATCTTTTTCCTTCCTTTTAGCTTTAAATGCTATTATTTGGACTTACATTCCCTTGGAGATGCCCTGTAGTACTCTGCAGCACCCATAAGAACATACTAACAGTAAAATAATACTTCTGCTGACAATAAAGAGATTCTCTTAACTAAGGGGCAAAAGCAGTTTTGTGACTTCCAAGATCACATAACCAAGTAGGCTTCAGATGTTCTAATTATGAGTAATTATTAAAGCAGAGCACAATTGTTTCTGAGCCACTTGTATTAACACTGTTCAAAAAAAAAAAATATATATATATATATATCAAAAGGTACAAATTTCCAATTAAGGGAATAAGAAGATATTTTTAATCAAGATGTTAAAACTAGGCCTCTCTTTAGCCTTGTTCTGAAAACACAATGGTAATATATTTGAAATAAGACACAGTCCTCTTTGTGTAATTTTTCTGACAGTTAACAGGAACACAGTGATTTTTGTGTCAACTCATGAACATCAAAGTAATTTAAATATATATATATATAAAATATATTATATATAATAATCTTTTATAATAACACCTTTACAAGATTATTCTTGCTATCTCACCACTTCTAAAACACAGGTTCTTAAATTAATCATCTTACTTCAAAAATTAAATACCTCCTCAAATCACTTGTTCTTTCTTATTTAAATCAGAAACTGCAATAAAAATAATCTGATGAAATGTGTTGTCCATGTGATCCTTTCTTTAACTGGATCACCCAGATATCCCAACAATTCATTATTCTATGGAAGCAACATCAGACAGTTTAAAAGTCATCGGATTCAAATTCCAAATACAACTCTTCATTCTAAGTCTTTCAGGTAACTTTCTTTTCTTCCAAACAGACATCAGTGAAATAAATAAATAAATAATTCTGTGCTGAAAAGACATCTGATATTTTAGTTAGCAAGTCACCTGGTATTAAAAAAGCACTATGGAAAAGAGCTGCAATTTGCCCCTGGCCATTTGAGGTTACTGCAGGTATTCAACTGCTCTGTTTCACCTGTCCTGAGAAGACTTTGTAGTTGTGGGGAAAATGCACAAGGCTCAGGTTTCAAAGGAAGCACTTAAGTCACCAGCACAGAGGCACTGCCAGCTTCTAAGAGAGCAGGATCACCTCAAGGCCATGCACACACTGAGGTCTCCAGGAAACTGCAGAGACTGTGAGGCAGGCCAGGCAAGGTTTCTTTAAAATTGACTCTAAAACAAAGCCACATCACTAAAAGAAAAGTATGTAACCCATGAGAGAAATGCCTAAAATTAATTAATTTCTGATATGGAAATCTGAATTCCAATTAAACACCCATGTTTTAATATTATACTAATAATATACATATACATATTTATTTCTGGGAGAGGGGGGAGTTTACAGGGGATTGAACTCAGGGGCCTCAACCAGTGAGCCACATCCCCAGCCCTATTTTGTATTTTATTTAGAGACAGCATCTCACTGAATTGCTTAGTGCCTCGCTTTTGCTGAGGCTGGCTTTGAACTCACCATCCTGCCTCACCATCCTGAGCCACTTGGATTATAGGCACATACCACTGGGTCCACAGGTACTATATTTAATATTGTAACAGATGAATAATATAGGGCAGACTGTCCTCATGGTGCAATAGAGCCATTAATTTGAAACAACACTTACATTACATTTTGTCCAGCATTTCTATTAATTAACCTCATCTCATTGCACCATTGAGGCCCTTGTGACCCAACCATTCTCAACATGGGCCCTTTATAGCTGCTCTAATAAACTTTTACTATGGCTCCTAATATAAAATTTGGCTTAGAATAGATCACAAATAAACACTTATTGATTATTTCTAGTCTCACATTTGGCCTGGGACTGAGCAATAGCTTAGGTCAGATGTACCAGAACCTGAGTTCCCAACCTTAGATAACCATGCTTAGAAACCACTAGGGAATTCTGTCAAAATATAGATTATGACTCAGTTGATCAGGAGAGAAATGCTAAGTCTAACCTGGTGCCAGGACTGTGCTGAGAAGCCATGCTTTCAGTAGTAAGGTTCTAACACCTGTCCATTCATATTTCTTGGTCACACCAGAGAAAACCACAGGTTATCTTCAACAGGACTGTTCTCTCTATCCTCTCTTCCTTAACTACTTAAGCCTTATCCTTTCTCTTCTTGGAAAGTCCCTTCTCTTGGAACCAACTGCAACCACAAAACTCCCTTTATCTCACCCTCCTCTAAATCTTTTTTAAACATATAAGTTACCTATTACTATATGTTATGGCTTGTATGTGCTGTGGTTTAGATTGCGAGTGTCCCCCAAAGGCTCATGTATTATAGGCACGGTCCCCATGAAGCAACATTCAGAAGTGGATGTCTGGAGATAGGACAGGATTGTGAAGGCTCTCATCTCACCAGTGGATTAATCCATTGACAGATTCATAATTTGAGGATTTTATTGGGAGGTGATGGTATATAGAAAGTGAAGCCTAGTAGGAGGAAGTAGGTCAGTGTGGACATGTCCTGGAAGGATATATCATGTCTCACGTCTCCTTTTCCCACGCCCTCTCACACACTCTCTTTTTCTCCTCTCACTGTCTGTCTATCTGTCTCTTTCACTCTCTTGCTCTCTGCTTCATGGCCACCATGAGCTGAACAGTTTTTCTCTGCCACTCCCTTCCACCATGATATTTTTGCATTGAAGTCAGCACACAATGGCCTGAATCCTCTGAAACCATGAGCCAATATAAATCTTTCCTCCGGTCAGTTGATTTTCTCAAGTATTTATCACATTAATTAAAAGCTGACTACCACACTACATATTCTCCTAATTCTCTCTATTGCTTTGAGTCTTACCAAACCAGAATTTTAACTCAAAATTTGTGCCTTATACTTTTTTCCATGGCACCTATGTGCCTGAGACTGGGCAATAACTTAGGTCAGATACACAAGAACCTAAGTTCCCAGCCTCAGACGTACATGATGATTTAAATTTAGGTGGAAGGACGTCCGTTACATAAGGGTGAGTCCCTATCAGTTGAAGTTGAAATTTTCTGTAAATGTCATGACTTTTTATAGACTTTCTGATAAAGGCTACAGTAATGCCATTACTCTGTTCATTGTCACGTAAAGAGAAGAGTCGTTTACTCTTCAGGACTAAGCTCTCAAGATCTGAGGAGACCTCAGCATTCAGTTTTTAATATTCCATATATTTTATATTTTAATATCAAAATAATAGTAACAGGGTTTGAAACTAATTAAAACTTGCTTTAATTTACTGCACTTAGAGATGCCTACTTTAAAAACAAACATTAACATGAAAATTTTGTAAAAGAAAAAGTTGGTGGACAGATAGAAACAGACACTACAATTTAACATCAAATTTCCCACTTAAATCAATGACTAATATAAGAAACATTAAATGCATGTTACATATTTTGAAACGCCAGTATAACACTATTCATTTTACCTCTCTCACTGTATTGAGAATTCTGTGTTATTATCAATGATTCTTGCCTCAGGAATGACAGGTTGCTATGCTTCCAGAGAAAGCCATGCAAACTCTATGGTCTTCTGTTTTCTTGACTGCCAAGAAGCTGAAAGTTATTTTAATAACAATAGCATTTCTATCAGATTCTTCACTTTACTGGAGAATCTGCCTACAGCATCCTCTTCCTGACATTTAAAACAATGATTATCATGATGGTAAATATGCACATACAGCTTTCCAAAGTCTTTTTCTGAAAACCTGAGAAATAAACTTTATGTTATTCTTCATTTGTCCCCATACAGCCATCTCAGCCCCCGATGTCATGTACTATGTTTAAAAAGACTCAACTACCTAGAGTCCTCTCAGGCTCTCTGGCTTCTGGATTGTTTTGGCCAATGAAAGACACGGATGACAAATCAGGGCAATTTAAGTACTGATTATGCCTTCTGAGTCCTCTCCTCTCTGCCTGTCCATGGTGATGGTGTTCTCTCACACAGTCCAGTTCCAGGTTTTAGTCCCACTAGGTTGTGGCTCCACCACTCAAGGCTGGACATCCAACCAACTCCTGTACATCTCTCACCTTAACCCAGTCCACACTCTGCCTATAGACATCTCTTTATTATTCTTTTTCTGTAGAGCACATATTAATGTATCATTTGTTTACTGAGAAACAAATATCTGAGTATAAAAGGATCTCAAAATTTTATCAGCAAACTAACATATTATTTGACACATACCAGATCTTAATAAATGTTTTCTTCCTATTACTCTAAGAATCACAAGACTCTAAGAATCTGCTGTAATTAATATAAACTTTTAATTTTCATTTGGAACCTTGTTGATATTCACATGACCAAGGATGAATTTCAAACCCATTTTTTTTTCATCAGTGTTGGGGATCAAACTCAGGGCCTCTTGCATGCCAGGCAAGTACTCTGCTGTAAGCTATGCCCTCAGCTCCCTAAATCCAAAGTTTTGAATGATCTAAACACAGGATAATCACTGCCATCTAAAGTTCAAATGAAAGAATAATCACAGAATATGAATTAAAGTTTAGAGTAAGTTATTCCTAGCATTGCTTTGAATCTCTTAATAGTCAAATAATTGGAGACCTTGCTAACATTAAATTCCCAAGATTACATTTCTTCTAAAGCTTCTAACTTCAGGAAATAAATGATACAACAACATGTGCTCTACAGAAAAACTAAATAAAAGAGTTTAGGTGATACCAATACTATCTATCTATCTATCTATCTATCTATCTATCTATCTATCTATATACACACATACACAGAAATACATGTTTGTATATATACATGCATATGTATCTATATATGCTAAGACAAATATTTTTAAAATATGAAGAAACCTAAAGTTTTGAAATAATTTGTATTGGTTTACGGAAACCAAACTAAATGCTGCCAAACTACTCCCAATGAAATCTTTCTTTACAGGTAAGCAGAGAAAAAATTAATAGTGATATGCTGTTGCTCAAGTCTGCCATGAGTATCACTCAATAGAACAAGGTTCTCCATTGTTTGGGAAAATATCCCTTTGAATATCTACAAAATAGAGACCCAGATCAGTTCACACAGATCACATCTCCGACACTCTCCCCTTCAAAGCTGCACTCATATTTCCCTACCAATAACTACAGATAAAGTTCTCACCATCCAAATGCTCTCTACTACAGACCCTACTACATGATCACTATAACCTCTTCCAAATACCATTTCAAAATATACCTCTTCTAATATACCTCCCCTGGCCACTCCTTCGTTCTGAATTTGTTATGCTTACGCAGTTTAAACGATACTAATGTTTTCTTCTTACCACATGGTGGTTTATATTTTGAAGACAGTTCTCAGTGGAAAGCCCTGGCATTGTGATCATTCTATCTTCAGGAAGATTCCCCTCCCTGCCTTAAGAGAGGTTCTGACCACCCCACATCACATGACAGAGATGTCAGTGACCCATTGCAGCTCTGAAAAATCACAAAATCCATGAGAATTTAAAAACCTGTCATGCTTACTAAAGAAGTTTTTCCCTCTAATCAAAAAACTGCTGCACTTAAAAATGGAAAATTAAGTAAAACATAACCTCTCTACTTCACTGGGAAGAATGCCTTTGCAATTTTCTAAGGGAACTAACTTGTCAAAACAGAATCAAATCCTTTGCATTCAGTCCACTTTAAATTGTTGAAAAATCTAGTCATCTTTGTATTCATTCATCACAGTGTTTCTCCTTCCAACTAGCATAATACTGAGCTTAGAGCACCTGTGAGCTGCTCAGCTGGGGATTACAAAGATTACTACAGCACAGTCTCTAACCACAAAGGAATGCAAGGACAGGGGGGAGGGGAGACATATGGAGAAGAAGCAGAGGCACGTCTAGGAGGTTATGGAAACCAGAACTGGGGTGGAGACAGCATCTGACTCTGGAGGGAAGGTTTATTCAAAAGCTGGTTATGAGGAAAAGTAGAAATTCCTTAAAGGGAAAGAATCTGCAGGGATGAATGAGCTTGATCAGCATAAAAACCCCAAAGGCATACAGAATGAGTACAAAGATGTCCCCATGTAATAGGGACATTGTTTTTATTGTTTTGGTTTTACTCACTTTGTTCACAAAAATCTCAGCATAAGAGACCTCTTAGTCTTTTCTTCACAGACAAGATCTGATGTCCTTACTCCATCTTCATTCAAGAGCCACCCCAGTGCCTTATCATGTCAGTCTTTGGGTGACTGCTCGTTAATGTAGGGTTTGCAAAGCTCTCCCTTTGCAACATAAAAGGGAGCACTCATAACAGTAATTCCATGTTCTTGACCGGTCTCACCTAGTAGCTGACTATCCTATGGTCTAGTTTCCACTCCATCCACACCTGCCCTCTCTGAAATTCGCCTTCCTCCCTTCTCACTCATATGCCTTTGAAATGTCTCCTGTCACTGGCAGCTCTTTCACGATCCAGTAGAGCAGGGTCATTGCCTAATTTTGATGTTTCATTTCCTATTCCTCAGATGGAGCTCAACAGAAGGGCGACATACTGGACATGCTGTCCAAGCCTCTTCATTTCTGAAGTCTAAATACTTAGGAGGGTAGGAAAGGGGCTTCTCTTCTCCTGCATCAGTTGTTACACTTGCTATATTATAAAAAGAGAGAAGGAGAAAGAAATTATTGAGAGGGAAAATTGAAGAAACTGAATTCTGGAGTCAGCTATTCATGTCTGCTTTTAAACTTTGCTTCCTGCAGGAGGCAGAAAGCTTTCCTTCTACTTCATATGGGGATCCCAGCAGTTACCATAATCACCTGGAACCTTGTTAGGAATGTAGGATATGAGATCCACCCCTAGATCTACTAGGTCAATATCTGCATTTTAACAAGAACCCAGGAAAGTCCATGCACATTAAAATTTGAGGGAAATGGAATAAAGTACCCCTATTTCTACCCCACAAACCATACCTCATTGGTTTTTTAATGAAAAATACTTTCTACCCTTAATATCCTGGTAACTGATTTCAAAATATGTTTTGGTTAAATGTGTAAAATATAAAGCATCCGCTGCTTTATGCAAAAGAGACTGTGTTGGTTTTCATATTTTGCCTTTGAAGTTGATGAGCCACTAATACAGGCTATCTGTTGTCTTTCCCCCAATAAGCTACATGTAGGTAGTTGACATAGTAATACCTTATTGATTCTATTAATCAGTAGAGACTAAAGAAAACCAGTAAGATTCACAAGATCACAGCGTTAGGTTCCTCTTTCGCCAGTTAGTAACCCATGAATGCAAGTTACGTAGTTGGGTCAACCATACCTAATTGTATTTTTTAGAATTCCTATACAACTATCTATATTTAGCATTCAGTTTTCAATGTAAACCTCAAATATACTATCTGGTCTGTGTGTCCTGATCTGTATTGTCTGATATCCAGATACTTTAAAAATGGATCCCCTCCTATGATGACTTAAATTATCTCTTTTTTGCCTAGTCAAGCAGTGACACTATGGGCAGTGGCTAGATAGAGTGGTCTGAATGATGGCAAAATAGAGAAGGCACCATTATTTACCATCTCTGATTTTTTTTTTGGTAACATCATGACATACTAGTAAACTTCTCCCATATCTAATAGACTTCTGGACTTAAAGTAATGAGAGAAAAGGGAACTTGAAGTATCTCAACACCTCCCATATGTCTGACTCTATAAGTTCCCTTACTCAGAATCTCCAGAATCACTATTTCATAATAGTGATAATAGTCCTATCTTTAAACCCCTTTCTTTCCCTCCCACTCAATCCCAGCTGATGATTTTGCTTCATAGTTCACTGGAAGTAATAAAAGCATTCATATAAAAATTTCCTTTTCTTTATCAAACACACCAAATGACCTACTTCTGTGTCAACAGCCTCAGCCTTTGCTGTTTGAATAAATGAACTGACTTGTAGTTCTATTTTCTCTCTCCCACACCAAGGGCTTTCTCAACTTGTTTGTATCCACTGACCTATAAATACGTTCACAAAAAATCAAAACAAAGCTTTTTCATATGCCTCTATAGCTATAGTCTCCCATTTCTCCAATTTCCTTCACAGCAATGGTATCTTGAGTAGGTAAGTTACTTCATTTGCATATACTCTAATCTCTTCTTACTCCTCACCAGGGCTTTTGGGCACACCTCACCCCTGAAATCCCGTAAGAAGGTTACCAACAGCCTCCATATTGACAAAATTAACTTATCTTCATATCTTACAGCTTTTTCAGCAATACTGAAAAAAGTGACCTCTCCTTTGTCAATCTTTCCTCTCCTGGCTTTGTGACACCAACTTATTCTGTTTTTCCCTCCAAGTTTGCCAGCCACTTGTTCTCAACGTCTTTGTTGGCTTCTCCTTTCTGCTCGATCTTTTCATAGTACCATGCCCCTGGGCTCAATCTAAGGTGTTGACCCCTGTAAATAAGCCTTCTTCTAAAATGATGTTGCTCAGCAAGTTGAGTTCGGATAGCTCCTAACAATATCTATATGATCCCCACACTCTTATCTAAATTATTTTCATCTCTTCACTGACCTTAAAATGCAACAGAGGATGGCTCAGAACCTCAAACTAAACTTAGCCAAAATAAAACTCCTGATTTCACCTTCACCTTCTCCTGCTGTTTCTCCTCCTGTCTCATCAAATGCTTCAACTATTCACCAAGGGGCTTTTAAAACCTCAGAACAGGAGCTGGGGGTACAACTCAATTGGCAAAATGCTTGCCTTGTATACATAAGGCCCTGGGTTCAATCCTTAGCACACACACACACACACACACACACACACACACACACACACACACACACATAAGGCCCTGGGTTCAATCCTTAGCACACACACACACACAAAAACAAAACAAAACAAAACTCAGATCATTCTATATTCTTTCTTAAACCTCACTGTTTACAAAACTAGTCAACAATATTATTACCAAACATTCACTGAAAGCACATACCTCTCTCCATCTTTATCAGTCTCACCCTGGCCCAAGTCACCACTATCTTTTCCCTAGAATATAGTGATGGATTCCTAACTCAGTGAAAGGCTGACAGAGACTGACACTGGCAATAAGGCTACATCAGTTCCTTAAAAGAAACTGTCCAGTGGCTTACCATACTAGGAATAAAATCCAACCAGACCCAAAAGTTCTCTGGTCCATGCTTGTGTATCTAGTTCATCTTCACTTCCCCTGTTACTGAAGAACATTCAGTCACATTGACCTTCTTTATGAAGCTCCAAAAGATTACTTAAAGACTTTGTGTTCGGTATGTTTCTTCTGCCTAGAATAATAGTCTGTGTATCTCTGCTTAGCTGACTCCTTGTAATTCAGTTCTCATTCTAAAAGCCAGCAACTCAAAGAAACCCTCCCCGACTATTCAACAGGACTAGTCAACAGATGCTTAAATCATGTCCAATTATTTGGTTGTATGAATTCCTAAAAGGAATATCTAAGAGAATACAACCTGAATGATAACAAAGAATGAATGATCCTGAACTATCACTCTTAACCGTGATTATATATAGCTACAAATAAATATTTTCAATCTTTCATAAAGGACTTCAGTAAAGATAACAAAAAATGCAAGGAAATTGCATTTTCATATGACTGCCTGTAAATTTGAGATCTGTTCCCTCTTGAATTTCCTTTTTAAAACTAAGTTGAAAAATCACAGTTAGCAGAGCATTAGCAATACATTGTCCTGTTCTGAATCTCATGCTAAAGTTCTCATCTTCTATTATGCAGGGAACAAGGTAAATGGCTGGGTTTAGGGATTGGGGAGGAGATAAATTAGGAAAACAGCAGACTTCTTTTTTCAAGGAAGTTAAAAGGCAAGGTAAGTTCTACCACCTTAAACTTTTAGGATTGTGGTGATAACATGAGTATCAAGTAACTGGTGATATTTGGAATCTCTGTAACCACTCTGGAAGACCCTGCAAGTTGACAGATTCAGAAACTTCTCCATTAATATTTAAACCAGAATGGATAATGCCCTCAGTTTTCAAAAGCCTGAAGCCTAGGCATACAGAGATTTAGATCTTGTACTAGATGCAGAAAATCCCAGCCTACTAGCAGCAAAGTCAATTGCGTAATCTGGCAACAAGGCTTCCTTGAATTTTTCAGGATCAATGTTGTGATTACAAAAAGGTTTACATTCACACTCTTGCTGCTTTTCAACACCTTCACAGCTGCCACCACATTCCTAGCCACCTCACTCTGATTACTGCAGTCACTGTGTCTCTCTTCCCATCATCGCCCCTCTGTTCACCACTTAAATATGATTTTCAACAAATCCAAACAGTCCTGAGTAAGTATAAGATAAGCTCCTCCTCTATTCAAATCTCAAAAAAATTTTTTTAATCACTAAAAGGGAGAATCTCTATAATGACCTGTATTTTTCCTTGCTAACTAGTTCTTCAACCTCGTTTTCTACACTTCCCCAGCTTTATCAGCCACATTGCCAGGTCTGGACACTCAGGGGCTTCACATCTATTCCTTGCTAGGAAGAACGCTTGCTGAGTTCAGTGCTGGGTCTCAAACAGTGCATGGTAAACACAAACATATATTGAACAAAAGAATTAAATTATTACAATTGCAGAATTTTGTGGTATTCTTCTAACTCTGATTTTTTCATTGTAATTCCATGCCATGTCTTGCCTGTCTAAAGCCCTACTTCAGTTGCTTACCTTTAGTAACTCCCAGAACTCCAGGGAGTTCCTCTACAGTTATTATAAAGTTCAGTAGAATTGGGCTATAAGGTCACTTTATTTCAAAAGAAAACAATTTTAAAGTGTCAATGCATTTTTTAAATACAATTTTCATAAACTTTAAAATCTTATAAATGAAGATACTTAAATCAAAATGTTATTTGCTTTAAATATATATATATATATATAATAAAACATATATATATGTTTTATTATTTTAAGCATTACTGAAATGAAATAACACTTTGGGAAAATCAAAGAAGCTATTTCATCTGGATATGGTGGCGCATGTCTGTAATCCCGTGGCTTAGGAGGCTGAGACAGGAGGATGGTGAGTTCAAAGCCAGCCTCAGCAAAAAGCAAGGTACTGAGCAACTCAGACCCATCTCTAAATAAAATACAAAATAGGTCTGGGAATGTGGCTCAGTGATCAAGTGCCTCTGAGTTCAATCCCCAGGATAAAAAAAAAAAAAGCTATTTTAAATTTAGAATAAAGAAATTTTAGTTACTTTAAATAATAATATTCTATGAAACATAAAGGAGATTTCATGTACCTTTAAGTGCATGTAGGTACTGCATAAAGTTAAAAATATTTAAGTTTTGAAAATAACCAGAGAAGCACTATTCACAGAAAACTATTGCATTAGGAATCAAGAATTACAATGAAACTTTCATTGTGATAAACTGAGGATACTATTTTAGAGTAAGAAATGTGTAAACACCGAGTTATGGGTCAATGAGTCTAAAGCCATCACGTGTTCATCTGCATTTATTTTAGATATATGTTGCTGAGGGCAAATAAGAGATTTATGATAGCAAACAGCAACCCACAGCTAGAGATTTTTGCACATCATTTGTACATCCCAGATTAGCATTACCCTGTTCAAAAAACAAGGCTGCCCCATGTTAAGTTTCTGGAATTATGTGCTATGAAACACATAAGGAAAAAACCCAATTTCCAATTTTAATCATGGCCTTAGAAAGAATGCAAGGGACACACTGGAACCAAGCCACTGTTTGCCTCATCACACACCGCACATTGAAAGCACCACTGGGTTCACAGCCTCCGGTTGCTTAGCAAAAGGAGAGGCCTTCAGTGGTATTTTGTTCACATTTGGAATACAGTCCTGCCAAGCTTCTGCCCATATCCTCACCCACATTTGAGATGAGAGTAAACACATCCAGCCATCAACTCTCCCAGATGGCTGCCAACAGGTCTCAGGAAGACATGGAAACAGTAGTAATAGCGGGAAATGGTTTATATAATTGGGCAGTGTGTCGTTTTTAGGTCAAGCGCTTGATTGCTAAGGCACATTCTAGACATAGCTGCACTTTGTACAATAGTAAATGATTTTAGATTTTAGTTGATCTATATAATGTTTTAAGAGAACACACGTTAAAAATGTGTTAACAAGATGCAAATACTCATTACTACTTTTTGCTATTTAAGTTCCAGGACACTTGATAATTTTTAGCATCCCCTGAGTATCTGAAAAAACAAATTTTGAGGGGTTCTGAATTATCTGAAGTATTTATGCCTTCTTCTCAAGTTGTTTCTATTTTCCATTCAGTGTCTCTGGTGTTGGTAATATTCTTTCTTCCAGAACTTTAATTATTTAATAATAATTTTAATTCTTATTACCTGACCTCCTTAGCTATCCCACATATAATCTTACTTGTTCTTTTATCCATCCCTTCATTCAACACATATTTACTGAGCATTCAATTAACAAACACTTACAGAATACCTCTTCTATGCACCAAGCATTGGATGCTAAAGATAAATAAGGTATGATCCCTAATGTTCTGGGAAAGGAAAACAGAGAGGCAAATATTTTATTGCAATGAAACTTAAATACTATTAACAGGCTACAATGAAGTGCTTTAGGAGCAGGGTAAGGAAATCAATACACCAAAGAAAACATCAGAGGAAAGAATGTTTCAACTTAGTCTTGAGGGATAAATAGGAGTTTGCTAGGAGAAGACAAGAGTATAGGTGAGTGACCAGCACATATTTGTTTAAGGAAAATGTCAGTTTTCCTAAAAGGGAGGAGGGTGGATTAAGTCAGAAGTAAATTAAGAACAGATTGGTATGCTAGAAAGGTGGAAAACTCTACTATCCATGTAGATGTGAGGCAATGAGCAAATGAAATACAAGAGGATAAAATAGAAGAGATTCTGAGACAAATTCAGAAATATTCCTGAGACAAACTCTACTGAACTGGGCAAGTAGCTAGTATTCGTGTTTGTGTGTGGAAAGGGGTGGCAGGACTTGAGGAGGGGTCCAATTACCTGCTAGTTCATTTGTTTCTTGGGACTGAGCAGACAGACATCAGTGACATTCACTGAGAAAGATGTCAGGAAGGAATGCAGGTGGGCAAATGAGAGTGAAGGAAAAGGTAGTTAGTTTCCTTTTCAGACATCATTTGCTTGAAATCTCTGTGGAAGAATATCACACAGAGATCATGCAAGGGACAGGAAGACAAATGAGAAGATGTGCACAAAGAGAGCGCTCAGATGGAGACATGGAACACGAAGCCATGAATATCAGAGGGTATTTAAAGTCAGGGAGAAAAGTCACTGTAGAAGGAAGAAGGACGAAAAACAAAATCCTGGGAAACAAATTTTAAGGATGAGCAGGAAACAAGGACATAGGAATGTACAAGCCAAACAATGAGGTCACACAGCTCATGGACAGAAAGGCTTGAAGAAAGCAAACCTGTTCAAGAGACTCCAATGTGTCCTCTCACAGCAACCTGTGGGCTTTATATTTTTTCACCGATTTTACCAATGAAAGAAACAATATCCATAATGGTTGCCAACCATCAGAGTTAATACCAGCAACCAGCAGAGAAAAAAAATATGACCCTATTTAGTTCCAAAGCCAGTATTTTTTCCTTTAAAACCCACTGCATCTTCAGCAAGAGTTTCCTTTGATGACTAAAAGGATTCCATTTCTCAATGTGCCCTAAATTAAATATAGAAAATCTCTCTTCAGGATTACTGGTTCCTGTCATCAATAACTCACTTCTCCCCTTCCTGATTCTGCCACATGTGTGTGATTTCATCAGTCGATGTGCTTCTAGTTCCTGATAATCAGCCTGACAATCCTTGCGTCCTGCATGTGTCTGATCCTCTTCTCATTGACATATGCTCTCCAATCTCTTATAGAATTCGTGATGCTGACCACCTTCACAAAACACCAAGCAGCTCATCATTCTAACTCACAGTTAGAACATTCCACCACTCTGTGCTGCCCTAGTATTGTCCATAAACAAAGGATGTTGTGTTCTGACTTACTAGAAAAGTTTCAGGTATTTCTATTCCTTCTTCTCAATCAACCTGTAAGTTTTGCAAGGGAAGATGCAGCTTTCCAGAGTCAATGTTTAACCCTCCAAGTTAAATGAGGATAAGACTAGGGTGGGGATGTGATGCTAATAAGTGTGGATGTGGCTTGGCTACCCTGGCACTAAAATAAGCATTAATTGTAAATAAGGTAACTGGTTATTCAAACATGGAATAAGAAATGACATACATGGTATACATGGCCAAAAGTGGTGGCATCTATCATAGGACATGGCAGATTTTATGAAAATAGCTCTTTGGCCAATTTTTAATAGTATTTTCTCAGAATAAATACATTCTCAATAACAATTTGAATCAATTGTATTTTACAAGATTGATCCATATCTATACTTACACTATCATAAAATACATAAATCAACAGTATTTCCAACAAGTAATATTTTTAAACTTCCCCCTGAATGTGGATTCTAAAAATTCTGTATTCCAGTATTACAGTGAAGCACTGAACTCCTCTGAAGCCTGGTTAAAGGCCAAGACACAGTTCCAGTACTAATAGTATCTAAGGGCAACACAACATAAACCCTGGCTGGTTTCTGAATCTACATTTCAAGGACAGAATGAAACCAATGAAACTAAAAAGAAACTCATATAAACATCCCAGACCAGACATCATACAATAGACAGTTATTTTTTTTGGAAGTCAGACATGAAAGGGAATCACAGAACTGTTCTTTCATGATTTCCATAAATTTCTTAAATCACACACAAATATTTTCAGATTTCCTTTTGTGGGTTTGAACTCCCCAAGTTCTTCTTTATTTTAAAGAAAAAGCTACTGAATACCTAGCCACATGGAATAAGCATACAGTGGCCTACTTGGAAAGGTTCCCTAATTGGGAGCCTATTTGAAGGTTGGTAGATGAAGAAGTCACTCTGTCTTTCACTCTGGACACACACTTTAAGATACACAAGAAGAAGAAATAGGAAACGTTCGAGATGTTATATCCTGCACTGAATTTTGAGAAGAGTTAATGATTTCTTTAGATGATATTTTAAAACATATGAGGAAGAAATAAAATTAGTTGTACATGACATAGCAACACTTACTGAGATCTTGTGAAACACCAGTTAATGAGCTAAACATTGCACAGGTTATCTACCTCATTTAATCCTCACAACAACCGTCTAAGATTAGTACATGCATTATACATAAGGAAATGAAGTAGAGAGAAACTGCTCCACATCACACAACTAGTGGGGGTCAGTGCCAAAATTTAAATCCACACAGCCTGACTCCTGGCCCCCAATTCTCAAGTTCTCGAGTACCTTCTTTGGGGTAAAATATTTTGTCCAGTAAAAATCAAAACAATATAATGCAATATTTTCTAATGGGTAATGGAAACTTAGACTTCTCTATTTCTTGAAAGTTATCTAAATGAAGAATACCCAAGACAACTAATGTAAATGTAGAAAAAAGGAAAAACCAGAATGCATTAAAAATAACCACACCCTGAAAGGTATGCAAAGGAGAAATATTATTTCTAATGTTCCTTAAAGAATCTTTGGTGTCACCAACTTCTATTTACTATCAGCCTTTGCTAGTGTACAGCTAATTCATAGAAGTAATATCATGAATATTTGATGTTTTCTAAATACGGACAGTATACTCATACAGAAGTAATTTAGTTTCCCAAACTTGTTAATTTATGCTGAGTAAATATAAGGTTATCCTTGATAACCTTGTTATCAAGGATAACCTTATATTTTTATTTAATACTTTGGATACTTTAATATTGTGGATATTTTTATTTAATACTTTGCCCAGCTTTATTTTCATACTTGAAAGTTCACAAAAAATGAATCCAGGGAAGGGGAAAGTCATTGCTGAAGCACTGTAACATATAAAGCAACCATAGAAATATGCACTTTACAATGTCAAAGGCCCATTAGAAATAAATATATATATGGAATCCAGAAAGCTTCTTCAGAATCATTATCTTGGAACTTTCCACAACCACCATTCATAAGGTTCTATCAGATATTAGGATGTCATTATTCTATTAAGTCACTTAAAAGCCAATGTCCCTGCTGTCCAGGAGTATAGAGACTTTCAGGTAAGAGTAGAATTTGGAGCACTTAGTTACATTTGAAGGTACTTAATTCTCTGAAATTCAAAGAGCTCTTAGAAATAAGAGGAACACTAATAAGGAATGTGCAGAGGAAGATATCCTTGAACAAAAGCTTTTTTTAATTTCATACAGGACAATGGTAAAAGATTAAAGAAAAGTATGAATAAATCTAACCATGATGGCTGAAAGCATCAATAAACATTTCTTTTGTATTTACCACTTGAAAAACATCCTTACCATATACTCCATATTTGAAGCTGTTGGATACACCTGACTCCGTAATTTATTATGAAGGTCCAAGATACTTTGCATGTCATTGTCTGTGATGGCCCTTTTGCCTCTTTGCTTGGCCGTCCACCACTCACCATCCTCATCCATGTATTTTTCCAACAGTTTCTCCAATAAAGTGGCATTAGGAACCACCATGGCTGGAATTGCTCTAGCCATGAATAGCACTGTGGTTACTCTCAGCCACTCTTGCACGGTACACTTCATAATGAATGACCTCAGGATTTCCCCGGGAAAATCTCCAAGACAGGCTCTTCCACTCCTTTTGGCTATAACGACATGTCACGTGATTAAGATGAACTGTACCAGTAGATATTATTAATACTCTAATAACAAAAGCAAAACAGTAGTTACAAAGAGTATGTGCCAGTTTGTCTATATAAAACCTGCATTTTCTGAAATGAGTTATCTACTTTCCTAAATTAATTATCTCCAATCCATTTATTTTAAACAGTGCACCATTTCTATAAAATAGAGAATTATATTTTCCAAGATAACCACGAGGTCAAAAACGAATGGGAAAAGTAGTTCAGGAGAGTCTAAGCTTGAAAAAAAATTTCTTAAATACAAGACTTTAAACTTCTACACATTACATAGCCCCTGAAAAAGGTGTTATCTATCTAGAATGTTTATTTCCATCTGGAGGTTCAGTGTTCCTCTTTGGTGACTTGTAAGGTATTTTTTGTTTTTAAATTAAGGCATTATTTGATTCCAGTGTCTCATTTCTTGTTAAGAGGCATTCATAATGTCGTCACATTTCTGAAATTGAGGGTGAATGTTTTAAAGAAGTATAAAATGCAATTCATACTTGTATCCGTCGGCACCTAGAGAGGACCCAATGAATGGTTAGGGTCACTGGGGAAAGTCTCTTATCCACGCACAGGTCAAGAACTCGATCACTCTTTCTTGGAAGGTATGTGCCTAACCTGTACCTCATCCAAGAAAGCCAGCAACTTCAGAGATTTTCCTCCCTTACACTAAAGGCGCACACTTAACCCAATGGAGAGCGTGCGCCTGGGGAGGTGGTGAAACCAAAAAGTCACAAGAACAAGATCCCGCTCATCTCCACCGCCACTGCTTTCTCAGTAGCCCACCTATCCTCCATGCCGGACCATTCTTAACAAGTTGGCTTTTTATTATTCTTACTTAGAGTTAAAAAGAAAAGGGGAGCTTGGAAAAGGTAGCAGTATGACCAGTGAATGATGCGTTTTAGAAACGCCCTTACCTCTCCAGTGTGAAGTTTCCTACAGGAGCTGAGCCCAGCAGGACGGCCGGCCTCAGCAGCCGCCTCCAGTCTTCACACTCCACTGCAAACACACAGCCCTGTTGGGGAGAGACCCAGACACAGCGAGTCCCTGAGCAAGGAGGGCGATGACTACAGGGGGACGCGAGCCTCTGACTCCTCGGTTCCTTTCAAACCTGGAAGAAGTAGCAGGCAAAGCGCTTCAAGTTAGAGCAAGAGCTTTGGGGCGGAAAGAGAGCGGCTTCTTTAGCTTGCCACGGTGGGAGCCCAAGCGTCTCTAAGCGTTATCTGCAGGAGCAAGGGGCGGGGACACCAGCAGGGCTCACAGCGACCTCGCGCTCCTGCCGGCTGCAGTCTGGGCGCGCAGAGCCAGGCGCCAAGCGCTTCCGCCGCTCCCTCGAGCTCACGGGCATTTATTGCGGTCCCTGCGCGCGCACGTGACGTGGGCGCTCCTCCTCGCCCACCCCACCTCCACCTCACCCGGCCCTGGCCCAAAGCCCGCTGCAGCGCTGCAGCGGCCCGCCCCGCTTCTCCTGGCGCGGGGAAGTCAGGGCGCCCAGCCTCTGTGGGCGAGCTTTGGACCTCAGAGACCAAGGAGGGGAACGGACTGAATCCTGGGAGGTGTGTGTGTGAGGAGGTCCCCTAATTCCTCCCGCCCCTTTGGACTCCTCTACTTTGAAAGATCCTCTTAGTTCCTTTCTGATGAGATTCTAAAATGCTTCAATAGCCTTTACAGAAACGTAGCTGCCCTGCCTGAGAACAGCGGGTAGACGTGGGGGGTTATCCACACCTTAAATGGAGACACAAAGGAGAACTGGGGGAGGGATGGGGAAAGGAAGACTTTTTTTTTTTTTTTTTCATTTTCTGCAGGGGTCAGCATCTGTTTCAGGAGCTAGTATCTAGAAGAGAGAAGTTATTCTTTTTGGCTCCATTAAGTCTTTATGAGGTCCAGATGGAGAATGGGTTTCATAAAATGATGGAGCTATGGGTGGTTAAGGTTGCCTGACAACTGAGAGCCACAATTCACCCATCATATATGCAGCACTGTCTTCCCACGGTGACCGCAGAATTTTTTTTTCTTCCTATTAATGTATATACTTATGGAGTTAATATAAAGGGTACCAGCAGTTAATTTAAACAGTACTAGGTTGACACAAATTCAAACTTCAGTCCTACAATAGACAATGAAAGAGTCTCCCTGTTGTCTATGTTGTAATTTAGAGTAAGAACATTAATAGGTTACAATCCATAATGTTACAGGCTCACCCTGCTGAATACAGTGATTTCTACAGGCACGATTTTTGTTTGTTTGTTTGTTTTTGAGTGCAAAATCAGTTTGTAACTTTTATTCTTTTAAATTTATTTATTTATTTATTTTTGCATTACAATTCTTAATACACCATCCCATTACTTTTGGAAAGAGGGGTGGTACTGCAGATAAAATCTAGAGCCTTGCATATACTAGGCAAGCACTCTTAGTGAACTGCCTCTCTAGCTCTAATTCGCTTACCGTTGCTTCCATTTTGTATTGAGTTATAATCTCAATGTCTAAATACTGGAGTACCCAGCATATGATTAAAGTAAAACATTCTAGTAACTCATACCTCAATGGCTGCTTGTCTTCACCATCCAACTACACTTCTTTTTAAATTAAATTTGAAAAGCTCAGCTTTAAGCCTCATGAGACTTTGCTTCTTACAGGAAGAAAGAGGAAGCATCATTTATCTGAAGGGTGAGAAAGGTGTCAGGTTCTGGTGTACATAAGTCTTCCATAGGTATAATTTCACAATTTTATAGCAACTTAAGGACAAAAGGACTGTTAAATGCATACTTTTCAAATGATTATTTTTAGTTCTTATGCACTAGGTTCAGAAAACTTGATATCCTCCTACAAACTGATGGAAGATCCCCAAAGTCCATGGTTTAAAAAAAAATAATCATTTGTAAAAGCAATCATTTGTTACAGCAGTAAAAGAACCTGTTTCTATACTACAACTTTTACATGGCATTGAAAATAAAACAAGTATTGAGTAAAAAGCATTAAAAGTAATAATATTACTTGAAGTACTTTCAAAGAAAACTCAAATTGGGAAAAAGGAAATTAAGATAATATGGAAATTAAGTTAAATGCAGTAGAATCCTTGAAAATTTCAGTTTTAAACCTTTCCACACAATGGACAAATCTGACTCAAAAATGCTTACATTAAAGAAAATAAAATTTAGTTTTAAGATTTTAATTCCAAACTTTCTCCAGGCAAGAGAAAAAAAAAGACCCTTTTAACTCAATGTTTTCATTGGCTTTCAATTGGGGTAATACAGGTCATATTTTAATATAAAAGAATGATTTTATATAATTCCCATGTTAAACATTAACATTTCAGTGATAAATCTTGTTATTCCTGATGTTATTTTGAAAAGAAAAATCATCAATTAAATATTTTTTTAAAAAAATTAACTTAGCTATGATAAATTTTCTATGAAAGTTGATGCATAACAGTTGTTTGCCTTAGTACAAAATTAATTCCTTAAGGAAAATAAATGTGCTCCCAATTATATAGTTATTTGACATAGTTTCAAATTTTTGTTTTGATAAACACATAATAATTTTGGGTTATTTTACACAGTTTATAAGAATGCTTAAATGGTGGATATTTTTAGGACATAGTAAACTGAGTAAAACACAAATTAATATTTTCTATTTCAGAAATTCAATTTATATTTGTCTGCAATTCTGTCATTTCCTTTTTATGTAAATATATGATGTAGAATTGTCATATGGACAATTGTCATATGGACAATGAAACTGTTATGTATTATTTTGTAGTAAACTTACCAAAAAAAGAAAAAGAAAAAAGAAAGAAAAGTCAAATACAATGTTGTCAAGTACTCAAAGGGAACACTGTGCACTTTTTACTCATTGTTGAGGAATCTGTGTAGACAGAATAAATTCTCTTCTCCACACCCAATTCATGTCAAAATGGCTCTCTGGTCTGTGGCTAAACTACTACATGTAAAGACCAGCTACTTTTAGCATTACTTCTTTTTTTGTGGTAAATATTGTTGGTTGTCTGATCAATAACCAGCTTTCTATCCCTTTATTCCTGCCAAGCCCACAGCCTCAAATATACTCAGGGTGTCCACATTTTTATACACCATCAAGCTGACATCCTCAGGAGGTGCATGTTGATTAGCCAAAGCCAGGCATCTATCCTGGCTACTAGCAACTAATTCTCCATGAATAGATCATACAACCCTGGTCACTGAAAGGAAGGAAGACATCTACTTGGAAGTAAGGAGAAGTGTTGGCAAGAGTTTTCTTTTCTGATAAAAAGAAATGGAGTTTCTTTATCCATTTATCTATTGAAGAGTATCTAGGTTGCTTCCACATTTTAGCTATTGTGAATTGAGCTGCTATAAACATTGATGTGGCTGCATTACTATAGTATGCTGATTCTAAGTCCTTTGGGTATAGAAATAGGAGTAGGAGTAGGATAACTGGGTCAAATAGATGAATGGCTAAAGTAACTGTGATATATATATATATATATATATATATATATATATATATATATATATCTCACATATACATACAATGGAATATTACTCAGCATTAAAAGAGAATAAAATTATGGTATATGCAGGTAGATGGTTGAAGTTGAAAAATATTATGCTAAGTGAAGTAAACCAATCCCCCAAAACCAAAGGCTGAATGTTCTCTCTCATAGGTAGACACTGATCCATAATGGCAGGGAGTGGGGTGGGGCATGGGAAAAACGGAGGAACTTTGGGCAAAGGTGAGGAAGGGGAGGGGAGGAAGTATAGGGGCAGGAAAGATGGTGGAATGAGATGTTCATTAGTACCGTAGGTGCTACATCATGTACAATTAGAGAAATGAAAAGTTGTCCTGCAATTGTGTGTATACAATGAGTCAAAATGCATTCTGCTGTCATATGTACCTAATTAAAAAATAAATAATAAATAAACAAACAAATAAATAAATAAAAAGAAATGCAAAAAGAGAAAGTATCTCTTTAGATGCTTATATATAAGTTTGTGAAATTTAAAGATGCAGTATACCAAGAAGAGAGATAACCTGAAGGTAGAGACATATCACCCTGCTCAAACATGAAAGCAGACGTAGCCTGAATCTCTATGACATTAACCCATCATGGGTACACCTTCCCTCCATGTTCTTGTTGTAAGAGCTAATGAACATCTGAAGCATGTTGATTTCAGAATTCAGTTACTTGCAGCATAAAGCATTCTAGCAGAATGCATTTCTACAGAGATGATTTCTTCCTCTGTCAACGTCATATTTTCTTCATGCTGTTATGTGCACAGTTAGATGTTATTTTTAAATATGTGTTTTTTCCTATGTGTGTTTTCTAATTTCTGCACTTACAAAAGTGAGCATATAATCAATTTTCATTGTATATAGTTTTATGACATCAAGACTTTTCTCTCACCACATAGTTGGTAAGTCCATCTCTACAAGGAGAATAAAACCCTCATGGTAGTTAGTTTGGGAGGAGGTAGCAGTGTAGCACAATATATTAAGACATAGAATGTTAACTAAGCTACTTAAATTCATGGGGTCTTGAGTATGATACTTGACCTCTGTAAGCCTTAGATTCTTCGTTTTTAAAGGGAAATAGCCATCTCACATTGTTACTTTGTGTATTAGGATGAGTTAATATGTGGAAGCACTTAAAACAATAACATAAGTAGAAAGTACTCAATAATGAAAAAGTATTACTACAATCAAAACTAAAGAGAGACTTTGTATTTGCTATTTTATAAAGTCAATGGGCTTTAATCAAAGTGTTGTGTAATTTTAAGCATTAGAGAGAGAAGATGGGAAGGGAGGGGAGGGGGGATTGTAGAGGATAGGAAAGGTAGCAGAATACAACAGTTACTAATATGGCATTATGTAAAAATGTGGATGTGTAACCAAAGTGATTCTGCAATCTGTATTTGGGGTAAAAATGGGAGTTCATAACCCACTTGAATCTAATGTATGAAATATGATATGTCAAGAGCTTTGTAATGTTTTGAACAACCAATAAAAAAAACTTTTGAATAGAAGTAACTGGCTATACACATAATTCTTAACAAATCTTTAAAATTTTTGGTCATGTGCAGTGAATTTATTCTCACAACCAAAACAGTTTTCAATTCTGCATATTGTAGGACACAGTTTTCATTTCTATTAAAAGCAGTCATTTTAAGATATATGAATGTATATAATATGCAATATTTTAGAATGTTCTATTTATATTACATGACAAAATTTTAACACACAAAGGCTTTCTATTTTAATTGCAAATGCATAGTTGATTATTAAAAGCTCATTATTGAAATGTTGCACACATGCAGTAAAGTGAAAAAATCTTAAGTATGCAGTTAATGAAATTTTTCAAATTTAACACACCTCTATAAAGACCACTCAGTTACAGGTAGAGAACATAACCATCTCTCCAGAACCTTCCTTCATGCCTCCTTCCTCTCCAAAGATAACTTATAATCTTATTTTTGAAAACCAGTTTTGCTTACTTTAAATCTTTATATAAGTGAAATCACAGAGCAAGTAATTCTGTGACCAGGGATGTAGCTCAGTTAATAGAGTACCTGTCTGGAATGTACAAGATCCCAGGTTCAATCCCCAGTATTATGTGTGCACCCACATACACACACACACACAAAAAAAAAATAGAGCAGATGACTCCATTGTATAACTTTTGTGTTTAGAGTTTTTCATTCAATATATTTGTAAGATATATCCATTTTGTTTTATATAACAGTAATTTATTATTTTTGTTTGATGACCATACCACAAGTTATTTATTCATTATGTTGTTGAATATTAAGGTTGTTAAACATAATTAAACACAATGTTTCTACAACCATTGTTATATTGTGTCTTTTGGCACACACATTTATGCTTTTTAATATTGGCTATATAGTTAGGAGGAGAACAGCTGGATGCTAAAATATGCTTATTTAGAACTTGAGTAGATAAAGTGAGTTGTATAGCTTTTTCTTATTGACTTGTATGAAATTTTTGCAAGTGCTAGGTACATGTACTTTATTATTATTCCTCTCCATTTTTTGCCTTTTACTCTGTCTCTTAACAGAATATCTATCCAAATTTCAAGAAACTTCAATTTATTAAGCTTTCTCATTATAGTTAGTGCTGTGTCAGATCTGTCAGAGAAGCATTTGACTATCCAAAAGTAATGAAAAAAAGTACACATTTTTATCTTCTAATTCTATTATTTTACATTGTAATGTAATGAATCCATTTGTAATGAATTTTTTGTTATAATGTAACCAAAAAATATTTAACATTACAATGATCACATTAAAAAGTCTACATTACTTGCCATCATCATTGTAAAACTCTTCATGAATTATTTTTCTGCTTAAAGTCAAATTTGAGAATTCAAAGATAGAAAAAAAATCATTGGTATTTGCAATTAGAGATATAATGATGCTTCATCAATTGAATTATTTTTAAAAAATGTGAGTGCTGAGACCTACGTTGATGCTACAAGCTGGAAACTCAACCTATTTCTTAGTGTGTAGAGAAGTAACAACTTTAAACTTATTTTTAGATTTCAAAAAAAAATATTTTATTATCTTTTTTGCAGTTTGGCTGGTTTTCAATCACGAAATGCAAAGATTATGTTAAATATTATTTTAAATATTAAATAAATATAAATATTGTGTTAAATATTATTTAAGTTATCTTCTACCAGTCATGCACCCCTCTATGCACTGGAAATAGAAAATAAAAATCAGTAATTTCTATGTCTTTCTGAGCCTTTTCTTGATACTGTTTCCAGTGCTGAAAGTCTTTTTGATTCATGCTTTCCTGACTTACCCATATTCAAAGCATCCTCCTCCTCAAAGATTTTACTGTTGCAGCCAGTCTTTTTCTGTTATTTCATTTTTCTCTAAATCCAATCACATTTCGTATTGTGAATGACAGATCTTCACGTTTGTATTCCTCCAGCAATGCTAAAAGCTCCTTGAAAAAAGATATCATGTTCATATGACCTTTGTATTGCTTACAATGTATGTTAAATGCACAAATCTGGATTTTTTGAATGCTGCATATTTATCAGAAAAGTGCAAGTATGTCTGGATGGGCAGGAGAACTAGAATCTATAAAATGAACAAAGCACACCATGCTGGAGATGGTGGTCACCTAGAGCTATTTCATTTGAAGAAAACATCCCATGCTGAAGTACACATTAATATCATAAATGTGCACTAGTGAAGACAGGCAATTCAGTTTATTTTAAAAAGTAAAACCTATGTGCAAAATAAATACTGTCTACAATATCTCCAGATCCACTACCATTAGCTCCTTTTCAGTAGTTAAGCAATTTAAGGAGTACTGGCCTAAGCCATTTATTTGGGTTAAAATATATGTTTTTAAGTCCTTTGGGTATAGACCGAGGAGAGAGAAAGCTGGGTCAAATGGTGGTTCCATTCCCAATTTTCCAAGGAATCTCCATACTGCTTTCCATATTGGCTGCACCAATTTGCCATTCCACCAGCAGTGTATGAGTCTATCTTTTCCCCACATCCTCGCCATCACTTATTGTTGTTTGTCTTCATAATAGCTACCATTCTGACTAGAGTGAGGTGAGTAGTTTTGATTTGCATTTTTCTAATTGCTAGAGATGATGAACATTTTTCATATATTTGTTGATTGATTGTATATCCTCTTCTGTGAATCGTCTGTTCAGGTCATTGGCCCATATATTGACTGGGTTTTTTTGGTGTTTAGCTTTTTGAGTTCTTTATATATCTTAGAGATTAGTGCTCTATCTGACATGTGAGGAGTAAAAAATTGCTCCCAAGATGTAGGCTCTCTATTTACCTCACAGATTGTTTCTTTTGCTGAGAAGAAGTGTTTTAGTTTGAATTCATCCCATTTATTGGTTCTTGATTTTAATTCTTGTGCTATAGGACTCTTATTAAGGAAGTTGGGGCCTAATCTGATGTAATGAAGATTAGGGCCTACTTTATCTTCTATTAGATGCAGAATCTCTGGTTTAATTCCTAGGTCCTTGGTCCACTTTGAGTTGAACCAACCTAAATGCCTTTCAGTAGATGAATGGATTAAAAAAACATGGCATATATACACAATGGAATATTACTTAGCAATAAAAGAGAATAAAATCATGGCATTTGCAGGTAAATAGGTGGAATTGGAGAAGATAATGCTAAGTGAAGTTAACCAATCCCCCCTCCCCCGCAAAAAAACAAATGCCAAATGCTTTCTCTGATATAAGGTGACTGACTCATAGTGGGGTAGGGAGGGGGAGCAGGGAGGAAGAGATGAACTCTAGATAAGACAGAGGGGTGAAAGGGAAGGGAGGGGGCAGAGGGTTAGCAATGATGGTAGAATGTGATGGACATCATTATCCAAATTACATGTATAAAGACAGGAATTTGGGTGTGAACATACTTTATACACAACCAGATATATGAAAAATTGTGCTTATATTATGTGTAATATGAATTGTGATGCATTTCGCTGTCATTTATTTTTTTTAAAAAGTCAATAAAAAATATACATACTTCTCTAAAAAGAGAGAGAGAAAGGAATAGTCTTTTTTTCCTAAATCTTTTTTTTCTATATGTTCTTCCTAACCATTCATAAGAAAATGTTTCCTATTGACAGAAGAATCAAATTATATTTCAGAATGATGCTCTATTTCATTGATTTTTTAATGTATCTTTTATCAGCTGATAGCTAATAATGCCACACATCTCTTCATGGCTGATATGAAGATCTGCCATTTGCTTAGTGTTAATTTCTGCAGATTTTAAGTCATAACAAAAGCCATAGATAGAAAACTGAAAAGAGCTATTCAGTGATATGAAATTCTCCGTCCAGGTTAAAGAACTGTTATGTTTAGGGGCCATGGTTGTAGCTCAGTGGTAGAGCACTTGCCTGGCATGTGTGAGGCTCTGGGTTGAATCCTCAGCACTAGATAAAAATAAAAACATGTGTCCATCTACAACTAAAAACTTTGTTTAAAAAAAGTAAAAGAATTATTTTTTAATTTCTCCCAATCCAAATACCATGAACAATTGGTAATAATAAAACCTTTTAAAATTTAAGGAGTGTTTCTAAAATACGTTCAAGGTGGCAAGAGAAATCTAGCAGCGGCTCTATCTTTTGATGATCACTTTTCTTTCTGGACCCACAGAAGGACTTGACAATGTGCTTGGGTTAGAGGTTGCCTGTCAGGTTTACCAAGAAGGGCAGCTGAAAGGCAGACATTGTAAAAGGAAAAGTACTCACCCTTTCATGTGCAGAATTAATGTCAGACGGGCTTTTCATCCCAATATAAGGAAGATGAAAGCTTTCTCAACTGTCATTAGTTAGCCTATGAAGAAATAGTTGGAAGAAAACCCCTGCAGCTCACTTTTAGTGATGATTTTAAAGAATGATATTTAACAAAAGTGAAAGAGAATTCCTAGTGTCTAGCAAATATATATCCTCTCCAATTAAAAATTGTATGTGTGCATGTTCATGTAGTACTTGAACCTTAAACTCATTCTTTAATAGATAGCAGGGGAGAGATTAAGAAAATTTAATTTTAACTAGATAGGTTGCAGGGAAAACATGGAAAATGTGGAAGAAAATGGACAACTTTATATTTGCAATGTTACCTCTAACTATCCTCCTGAGGAAAAGCCCAAGAATTAACACAGACTTTAGAAATTCTTTGGTTCTAAAAGAATGAAATAACTACAAAATAAAAGCTTTGGTAACTAATGATTTTATAAACAGGTAATAAGCACATGAATAAATAGAAAATATGCTTAAACACACTCTCACACATGAATCTGAAATGGTTTTTAACTCAATGCTCTGCAGCTATGTAGTTTGCAGAACGTGCCCTTTACTTCTGCTTTCATCTTACTTCATGTTGTACCCTTTATTTGGATACCCATTCTCACTATTTCTCTGCCTCTTAAATATTCCTAACTTTGTGCTGTTTGCCCAAATTCTTCCCCAAATTATAACACCTCTCTTAATTGCTGCACGTATCTCTCTTTCTTTTCCTTTTCTTTGCATCTACAATCTGATTTCTCCCATGAAACCTAACTATTTAGAAGTATTCTACCTATACTCTAAAATCTATATAAACCTGAAAACACTCAATGAAAGCCAAAGTTAACTGTAAAACTATGGGTTTTTATTCACTTTTTAAATTTTGTATTTATTTATTTATTCATTTATTTTTATTTGTTCTTTTCAGATATACTTGGCAGTAGAGTGTATTTTGGCATAGTATACATACATGAAGTATAACTTATTCTAATTAGGATTTCATTCTTGTGGTTGTACATGATGCGGAGTTTCAATGGTTGTGTATTCATATATAAAGATAGGAAAGTTATGTCTCACTCATTCTATTTTCTTTCCTAATCCCATCCCCCTTCCTTTCTTTTTATTCCCCTTCCCTCCCCCATCTTTTATTGTGTGTTAGCATCCACATATCAGAGAAAATATTTATCCTTTGATTTTGTGGAACTGGCTTATTTTAACCATCATGATAGTCTCCAGTTCCATCCATTTACCAACAAAAGTCATTCTTTTTATGGTTGAGTAAAAAAGTAATTCTTTTTATGAGTATTCCATTGTGTATAGATAATACATTTTTGTTATCCATTCATCTGTTGAAGGGCACCTAGGTTGGTTCCATAGCTTAGCTGTTGTTTCTTGAGCTGCTATGAACATTGACGTAGCCCATTACTATATTATGCTGATTTTAAAAGTCTTTTGGGTATATGCCAAAGAGTGGGATAAGTGTGTCAAATCGTCTATCCATTCAAAGTTTTCTGAGGAATCTCCATACTGCTTTCCAGAGTGGTTGCACCAATTTGAAGTCCCACCAGTATATATGAGTGTACCCTTTTCGCCACATTTTCGCCAACATTTATAGTTTCTTGTATTCTTAATAATTATCATTCTGACTGGAGTGAGATGGAACCTCAGTATAGTTGCAATACGCATTTCTCTAATTGCTAGAGATTAAAACCATGTTTTTTAGACCTAAGAAAATCCAGGCTTTCATTGGAATTTTATATTATACAGCGGGTCCAGATATTAGGAATTTTAAAAATAGAAATTATTTTAATGAACATAAATATTTTATTTATTTATTTATTTAGTTAGTTATTGGTGGTACAGGGGATTGAACCCAGGGCTTTGTGCATGCAAGGCAAGCACTCTACCAACTGAGCTATATCCCAGTCCTAGAATAAATATTTTAGCAATCTAAACACATAATAAGCACAATTAGGTGTAACATGTACTTGCTAGAATTTATGGGTAAAATATGTTTTTTTAAGGAAGTAGCTTTAAAGCATTCATGAAATAATTCATAGATTGAATTATTTGCCTACAAATCTTCTTTATCTTGCCATTGACTTCGCAAGGGGCAGGGCTCAGCCTTGTAACTTGCTTTGCATTATAGAATGTGGGCAGAAGGGATGGATTGTCTATCAAACTAATTCCTTTGGGGACAGGGAAGTTTCCATTTGTGTACTTGGAATTTCTTTTTGTCATGAGAAGCACATTTCCAGGTAGCTATGGCTCTTTTAGATTGTTTGTGTCTGAATTGACCTAAACCCTAGAGTCCAGCCTATTCTACCTGAGGTCAGCCAAGACGATTTGGATCCCTGAATACCATTTCTCTAAGCTCCTAAGAGTTTAATGCTGTCTGCCTTACAAAATAGCTCAGTCCAAGGCTAACTGATAAATACTATATTTAATGTATCAAACTTATATTGCCTTTGTAAAATAAATATTATTGGGGTTCAGAGAGATTAACTGAACAGAATTTGATGACAAATCTTTTCTTCAGAGCAAATGTCTTTACCAGAATGTCTCCATCCCTGCCCCACCTGCCTCCCCCACACTGTTCTATTTTTTAAGGTGCAAGTGAAAAATCTTTTGTAAATGCAAAAAGGACATTGGAAGTAAGGAGAAGTGGAGAAGTAGCCAACGAATACAAAACCTGTATGCCAAGCATTCTGTTTCAATGTTTTTAAATTGTACTCATGGATAAATATTCTCACCAGTGACTTGTCAATTGAGAATGTTTCTTCTTTTCTTTCTTTTAATTTTTTGTTCTTTCATTCTTTCTCTATAAGTCTTTACAAATGTTGATTGGTGTCTCTTACCAAAATAAATACAAATAATTATACCTATGTGATCCAACTTTTACGATAACAGGAAGATGGTGGGTAAAAAGTTGTATCATGCTACACCATAATTATCTAAGACTAAAGATTGTTCTTCATTGGAAGAATTCTATCACTTTCATAATGAATTTCTTGATTTAAAAATTATATGTGTTGGAGCTGGGGATGTGGCTCAAGTGGTAATGTGCTCCCCTGGCATGCACAGGGCGCTGGGTTCGATCCTCAGCACCACATAACATAAAAAATAAAGATGTTGTGTCCACCAAAAACTGAAAAAAAAAATTAAAAAATTCTCTCTCTCTCTCTCTCTCTCTCTCTCTCTCTCTCTCTTTAAAAAAATCATATGTGTTAAGTCAATTCTAAGCTATTGTTACACAGTATTTTAAGAAAGAAGACATATTAAGGGAAGAAAAAAAAAACAACCTTGAAAGAATGGTTCAATGGTTCAATGAGCAGGATTCTTGCATTTAGAAGAGTCTGGGGGTGCAAAAGACATATTCACTTGTATGAAGAAACAAACAACAGGAATTATATAGTGTCAAATCCACGTGAGACATATTTCTTGATATAGAAAAGACAAAATGAAGTACAAAGACTTTCTGCATTCAAGAATATTATATAAAGGAAGTTATGTTCTGAAAAGTAGGGTCAAGTTTGTGCCAGGAAGGAAGAAGTAGGTGTATGTGTTTTGAGACCTGAAGAGTGGCTAACATCCAGATGGCAGACAGCACGGCTGGAGGAGGAATCAGAAGAATTCAAGACACGTTTCCCTGCTTGCCAAAGCAGTAGTCGATCCAAGTTTATTCAAGATTTAATACTTCAAATTGAGGTGAAACTGTAACTTTAATTATACATTGGGAATATGTGAAAATTAAGATTGCCTGTAGTTATAAAAAGAACATCTGGAAAGGAACATGTAAGAAAAATGATTACCTCTGCAAATCCCATAAGATGGATTCAATTTCTCTTTTAAATTAATAGCTTATCTGTTCATAACAATTCAGCTCACAGACCATCCATTAACAAGAAGAAGCACCGGTCCCACATGTTGAACAAATTGCCTTTACTTTATCAAGCCAAATTTCCTGTTCCACTTCTGGCCTCTCACAATTTGTTTGAAGTCTGCCCTTGGCTCCCTTTGTTAACCTCAAGGATAGGAATAGAATTAGAGGAATGCAAACATGAAGAAAAATAATTTAAAGCTATACAGTGTACTCTCTCTTTTCCTTTTGACTATTCTATCCACTATTCCGCCTTTTCACTATCTTCTTTAAAAGACAATGTCTTGATTCTGACCCTCCATGTTAATTTTAATATTAACAGGTTTAGACCTTAAATCCTCATTTAACTAAGAATTGTTTTCTGGACTCTTTTCTTTTAGCTATTTCATTTGGGCAAATCTCCTTTGCAATTGATCTTCATTTAGTGGCATAAACCTGGCATCATTGTGCCACTGTGACCCTTGAAGGGAGAATACAATGTCCTTATACAGAAGTAGCTCTGTCTTGGCATTGATGAATACTTGGTAATGATGACTTACTGATTCATAAGTCTTCATGACTTTGGTTGTTTTCCATTGGTAATCAACAGCATGAAAATACCTACAGAGAGTTTCAACAGACCTCTGAAAATGTATTTTATTCATCTTTTAACCTTTACTTATTTATCCATTTTATAATAAGATGGTAAATACCTTTGGGTGATTATAAAAATGAGCAATTCCAAATTATTACTGGCATAATCATAGATGAAAAAGACACATTTAAAAGTAATTTTTCTTTATTCATGCTTATTTAAAAGTAAGTTCAGGTAAAAGAAATGAGTATTCACCACTGTGTTTATGTATATACTATTGATAAAACACTGTTAATTTTTAAAAATTAAATTTTTCACTAATTTTAAGAACCTCCTGTCAGGAAATTTTAGTTTGACTTGGTCTGTTCTCAAATGTTAGAATCATGACCTTTCATGACTATGAGAGAATAGTAAAAGCTAAAGGTCAGTTTAGTCTTGAGGTTTAACCAATGAAGATAATATCTCCAAAGACAAAACATGTTCAGGATATCTACTTCATTACTATGCCCATTTAATTAAATATGGTATACTCAAAGGCCATCATGCCTGCAAAGGACAACTCTCCACATTGGTTCCATAGTCTGAGGAACTATTTCCATCTATTTTGCCAACTTCACTAACACAATTTTCTTTTTAGCTCATGTGCTATTTCTAGATTTCCAATACAAGAAATAACTTTTACTTCTGGACTCCACACTGATAAAGTCACAGTTTAACCACTATAACTTAATGAATTAAAAAAATGAAGAACTCAGCACACATGGAGATTTTCTATGGCCTTTTCTGTGTTTTTTATGGTCAAATCATTCACTTTCTAAATGGAGGAATACATTTACAAATGAAATCCAACCTATCAACTTTGTATTTATTGCATCTAAAAGTTGAATGTTTAAAATCATAATTAAAGAAACTTCTGTTTTATTTGGCTTCCAATTAAATGGTTTTACCATTTTAAATTAAATCTGAGATTCAACTTTAGATATGTCAGATGAAGTTCTCAGGCAAGTCTTGATAGAATGATGGCCTTTTGACTACTATAAAGACCAGATACCTCACCTTCCACAAGTGCTTATAGAAAATGATAAGGGTTATAGCAATCACTGGGGAAATATAGCTTTTGATAAGATTAATGTCTAACTCTAAAACTTGAGCCAATGGGTTTTACTTCATTGCTCTGTGTAGGCAAGAGGTTTTCCAATACATATCAATTATTTTTTATTCACCTTAGTTCATGACAGTAGAGATTTCATAATGTATTGGAGCATTTTAATTCTTTTCATATATCAAATACATACTCTTTTTACCTTCTGAGTCCAAAACAAGACAAAGTGCATCCATGCAAACATCAGCTCTCTCCCTTTCTAGGATTGTTCTGGATGGGATGTGAAGATGTGGAATGATTCTGTGAGTTCAAAAAAATTCCAGAATTTTGAATTCTAGATAAAGTAGAAAACAAGTTGTGTCATGAAATAAATAAAAAAGCAGACAACTTGTATGACTCTTCTTATTCTGATCAAGTCATAAAAAAAGGTCAACTATTAGGAAAAGCAGTGCCTTCTACCATTGTTGGAGAACTGTGGCCAACAAAGCTTGGTGGAATTTGTTTTAGTTAGAGGCACTTCCAGTAGATATTTTATGATTATAACCCCTCTAAATTTATCTTTTTTCAGAAATCATCCTTTTAACTGAGCACCATGACTAGTGATGTGGTAGCTATGATGGATCATTTTCAGGTGTCCTTTTAAAAATATTTTATTGCCCACTAAAGTGCTTGTCAGATTAAGAAAAGCCACTAAGTTGATAGGGAGTCAGTCTTTATAGTCTTTAGGAAACTATCTCATGATAGTTTCACCCAGAGTGATGTGTCTACAACCCTCAAGTATGATCTGAAGGAAAAACAGTCAGTGGTATCCACATGGTTGGCTGTAGAACCTCTTGTTAGTTATGTTCCACTAAAAACATCCTATCTATCTGTCATTAAACATGCTTGTTGGTTCAGGGATTGGCTACCTGACCAATGTATCAGCACAATATAAACATACATGTATTTGAAAACTTGATATATAATAGTTGTGGCATTTGTAGAAAGAAGTGGACTGGACCATTCAACAAATGGTGCTATAAGATATTGTCTTCATCGTGGAAAGATGAACTGATATATTTATTTCGTACCACAAGAACAATGCTGTTTCCATTAAATATCCTTATTATGGGAATGGGGCTTAAACTTATAGAATTTAAATATAGGTGGAATATCTTTTTAATACCAAGCAAAGAAAGAATTTCTTGCACAAGACAGAAAAAAAGCATAATACTCAAAAGAAAACTTGATCTATTTAGCTATGAAAAAATTAGTATAATTTGTTTAATTTAAAAAGTAAATACAGTTAAATGACAAATCACAGATTTTTATGCAGAATAAGCAAGTAATCTCAAAAATAATTTAGAGGAAACCCAAATGACCCAATCTAATAAGGGCAAAAGCTCAAAAAAAAACAGAGTGAGAAAACTTAATAGCTAATAAACTTATTAAATGTTTTGCCTTGTTAGTAATGAAAGAAATGAAAATTAAGATAATGGAGGATGTTATTAATCTATATATTGACAATATCAATTTGTGAGGGGAAGTATTCAGGGGCATTTGACCATTGAACCACAACCCCATCCCTATTTTGTATTTTATTTAGAGACAGGGTCTCATCGAATTGCTTAGTGCCTTGTTGTTGCTGAGAATGGCTTTAAACTCACAATCCTCCTGCATCAGCCTCCTGAGCTGATGGGATTATAGGTGTATACCACTGCACCTGGTTGTGATATCAATTTTTGACCAGAAGGTAGAAAAGATGAATTTTCACACTGACATTATTGAGACATGCTACAGACCAAGAACTCTGCTAAGAACATGTCAATACTGATATAAATTTATGTATGGGTAAATAAATGATTAAAAAATGCATGGGAAGGACACATCATCTTGAAATAGAATTTACTTTTAAGAAGGATGATAGAGAGAAAGAAAAATGCAATAAGGGAAGATAGATACCAAGAAGATTGTCAGCATCTGTGACCCTTTAACTTGAGACACAGAAACAGAGAGGTGGAGAGATCCAGTCCAAGAGGATAGCCTTTACATTGGGTGTTTTTTGCCTTTTTTCCCCTCATCTTGTAGCACTCTCCTCCCAGAGGTCTTGTTCTTAGTATTGCTATAAATGCTCACAGCAAATTGAGGAAATGGTTATTATTCCACTTAACATGCAATGAAACAGAAACTGAGAGGCACCAATAGATTTGTTCAAAGCTAGCAACTGAGAGAGTCAGCCAGACCTGATACACTCCAAGAAATTTTCTGGAAAGGCCTCCTACTTGTTTTATCAGAAGGAAGACGGTGGTGGGAAGTCTGAGGAGGAGGCCTACTCGAGTCATGAACATCATGAACTCACAAAGTCCCATAAGCTCACTGAGGCTTGCAGAGTCTTTATTTGCTCATTTTAAGAAACGGTCCAGTAACACCTCCAGCAGAGAGGTGTCATGATGGTCAAATGTGATATATATAATTTGGTTTATGCAAGGCTACAAATTGTTTTAGAAGAAAAAGCAATTTCTTCTGATTAGGGACTAGCAATCCTAAAGTCACCATTTCTTCTTAGTACAGTGTCTTGAACCTAATAAGCATTCAATTAAAATTTGTTGACAGTATATTGACCTTGCCATGCAGGAGACTAGAAGTCCACCAGAAATGCCAGCTCTTGATCAAAGTCCCATGTAAATACATTAGCCTGTCCTGTGGTTTGACTATGGTCTGACGGTGTCCCCACAAAGATTCATGTGTTAAATAGTTGGTCCTCAGGGTTAGTGCTACTGGAAGGAGGTGAGACCTAAAAGAGGTGGGGCTGAGTAAGAGGTCCTTGGTCATTGGCAGTGATTTCTCGGAAGATAGCTCTCATGAAACCCCTTGAGTTCTCATGGGAAAGATGATATAAAAGGAACAAGCCTCGCCTCTCCCATTCTTTCTCTCTGTTTCCTGGCTCAAGATATAACTGCTTGCCCAGACAAGCACTCTGACCACAGATGTCCACCATCTGCCATCTTCCAGGGACACCGAGCTGATTCAGACACCATGCCCCTGGACTTTCAAAACTGTGAGCTAAATTAACCTCTTTTCTTTTTATAAAGCCTCTGTCAGGTATGTTGTTAGAGTGACAAAAAGTTGACCAGTACACTTTGAAAAGGACTAATACACCCTGCAAAGGAGTACAAGCTGATTTAGAAAAATAATACATTTATTGATTACTACAAGAAACACTTCTATAATACCTGTTCTTTTATTCTTTGAATGAATAGTATTTGTGACATTTTTATATGACAACAATAATAATTGTAATAATTCCCAAGCAGAGAATAGAAAGATATTTCATTTTTTTTTTGTCCAGCAAGGTTGATCAAATGAGCCATTTCTAATGCAGACAGCTGGCAATAATCTACTATACCTAGAAGAAATGTGAATTATGTAAATATATCCCTGTAATTCTAAACTCGATCGATAACTTACCAACTCATCTCTTGTATACCTAACAACCTCTTGAGTACTTCAACATTGCTGGACAAGATGATATTGTGATGGAGGGGGAGACAGAATAGAAATAATCAAGAGTTCTTTTTTAAAAAATAAGTATTTTTTAGTTGTTGTTGGACACAATACCTTTATTTATTTATTTGCATATGATGGTGAGGATCAAACCCAGGGCATCGCACAAGCTAGGTGAGTGCTCTACCACTGAGCCACAACTCCAGCCCCAAGAATTAGAATTCTTAATGGCTGCTATCGAAACCCAATATTTTGCAAATTTTATAAAAACTAAAGTGAAATAATACATTGCTAGTGCCTTTCCTGGGGTCCTGAAAAGGGTGAAGACAAGCCACAGGTCCTGAATTTTTATCTTCATCAACAGCATCAGGGGTATCTGCCTCTTCTATCTGTTCTCTGAACAGGGATTTCCCCTCTACCTGTCTCCTACCTGTCAAAATAAGTCAAGGAGTCAAAATAGGGTACTAATGAACAGGTAGGGAGAGAAGGAACATCCCTCCCACTTCTGTTGGTTCCTATTGGTAATATTAATTGTCAAGCTTGCCTGAAAACTGGAGAATTTCAACTCTCCTCTTTAGTGGAAACTGTGGAAGAGAACACCACCTTCCTGCCAAAGCTCATATTCTTCCAATGTTAAAGAAATTAAAATCCGAATGCTGTTTCACTGATGTCTAAAGTCATACAGCTTGACAGAAGTGGTTTCTGTTATCTTTGGAGAGAATTTCTTTCCTTCCTGACAATGTATTAGGTATGTGGGAAGATGCTTCAGTCCTCTGAGGCTAAAAAATGTCTGGCTGACACCATTAAAGCTCAGTTACGAAAACTGGGCACCAAAGGGGAGAGATGAACACAATACCTGGCATTCAGTCGCCCGTTGGGTCACCATTAACACAGGACCTTCCTGTGTGCTACATGGAACCCTGGCAGCTTCAAGAATTACTGCACCCTGGTTTAGCATCGTGGAGCCACAGAACATACATGTTATTAGAGACACATGGTACATTTGGCACAGAGGAAAATAGGCCTCAGCGTGAAGCCCAGCTCTTTTGCCTTTCCATCTAGGCCACAAGGAAGAGGCAACTGAGTTCAAATAGGGACAGCTTCACAAAGAAGGCAACTTAAAAAAAAAAAAAAGTCTTAAAACCACACCACAACCATCCTCACACTAACCTGGCCCTGTGGAGCCCTAATTCCAGTAACACCCTTGGATTGCATCCACTCTTCCCAAGGCTCTCTCCCAAAACTGAGTGAGCTGAGCAGTGCCTTTTTGCTCAAGAGACACTGAAAAATAGCATTCAGCAATATGGGAGAGTACTCAGCAATATGGTTCTTATAGGTAGATGAGCCAGTGAACTGCTATGTAGAGCACAGTAGCCCTTCCTGAGTCACCGGTCTAGGCTGTGAGTACATGCATAGCATACCTCAGTTACCAAAATTTACCTTCCCTCAGTATAGCCTAAGCAAAAAGTTTGTTCTGTGTTTAAATGTAGCAGGTGCACCTTATGTTACATCTGTATATCCATTGTTTTCATATTTCATATATTTTCCTTAGTTCTAATATTTTTATATTGGCAATTCATTATTTAAAAGACATATGGAGAGAAATGTAACTATCTCAATCCGCATTGCATCTATTATGGACAACATTCTAGGCATGGCACTGACTCACCAGTATGAAAGAAATATTTTCCAGTTTAAGTTGCAAAATAATTATTGACACATTTTGGGGCAAACTCATCTAAGATAGCATGCTATATATCATAATTGTTTAAAGAAAAGAAAAAGTATCTGTCATATTATCCCTTGCCTCCAGTCTCCAAAAAAATCCAAACAATTTTATATTGGCCTTTAGTCAATTTATATATGCTATATTTATTCAGATATTGTAAAAGCAAGAGGGAAAACAGTAAGAAAAAATCTTCTGTCACTCAATCCTGTAATGGGCAAATGGTCAAAATGGCATGAATGCAATGGAAAAAAGAAATTGGTACAAGGAACTACCTTGAAGTCATTATACTGTCTAATTAGCATTCTCTTTTTGCCATGGTTCCATCCTAACTATATCAACAGCTCATTTAATTCCTTCAGGAAAGAGAGGTAATTAAAAAGTAATTTGTTCCATAAATATTTATTCACCTTACTTAATATAACTTAAGAATCTTAATTTCCTTTACCTTTTATTTAGATAAATACAAAATAAAACCTTAAAGTGCCAAAACACTCACATAAAACTGTAGCTAGTTTTCCAAGGTCTTATGTTTATACAAATTAAAGAAAAGTAGCTAGATCAAGTATTTAAATAGAGACTAGATAGATTGCTCCCTCTTCTGGTAAACTGATATATTTTAAAACACAAAGTACATATTAATAAATGTGAGGTATTTGGATTCCAATCAGGTTTAATCATACAAAGAATCAAGTGTCATTACAAACTGTTCAATATAAATTGTAGTTAATTAACAGAGCCCCCAAACTGAATGTTAGAGGATAACTTTTAAGAATAGGATCTTTGAGAACTCAAGGTAAGATCTCTTGCCTCTGGTAAGAAGTGAAAAGTTTCTAGCCTAGACACACCAGAAGCATTTCTCCAAACACTGCTCTTAAAGATAATTACAATTCAGATTGAGAGCTGAGATAACTGGGAAGCACTATATGGGAAGAGAGGATTACTGAAGTACACATATGCTTCTCTAATTCTTTTTTTTAAGTTAAAAAGAAGATGTCACCAAAACACACTTATTCCTGAATTTTTATTTAATTTGTCTCTTGCTCAGCAGGGCAGATTAGGCTTGGATAGTCTAATGTGTCACAATCAAAGGAAAGAAAAACCAGACACTTTGGAAGAAACAATGAAAATAAACTTTTTGCTACTGTTACTTCTTTCTTTGTCTTTGATTTAGTTATTACTGAAGATCACTCATATGAATGAATTGTGTCTAAAGTGAATTTATAAATCAGTTATTGGGATTTTTTCCCCCAGAGAATTAAGGCTATCAAGGGGGGTTAGTTTCTTAAAAGTCGAATACACGTATGAAGTAGTAGATAAAAGAATTGATCATAGCTGGGCATGTTGGCACAAGCATCTAATTCCAGACTCAGGAGGTTGAGGAAGAATCACAAGTTCGAGGCCAGCCTCAGCAATTTAGGAAAACTCTGTCTCAAAATAAAAAAGAAAAAGGGATGGGGATGTGGTTCAGAGGTAAAATACCCTTGGGTTTCATCCCTAGGACAAAATAACAACAACAACAAAAAAAAAATCAGAAACAAAGAAAATAGGTAATCTACTTCTCTACTGGTGTAGTCGTTCAGAAACGTTGCCTACATAGTGGACTTTGGAAGAGAAATTGTGGTGGCCCTAAGGATTCAGTCTGTGAAGAAACCATTTACTCATCCAGTTAAAAGTGTACTACATGCTGCATAATAGGCGAGATGCTGAGAGAATAATAGGAGAAAGCCTGTGTCATGTGGCAGAAGACCAGAAACTGGGGGGAAAGGTGATCAAAGTGACAGCCCATAAAGAACAGTGTATAAAACCTTTTGTCTCCCCCAACCCTTGCTGTAAAATACCGAGAAAGTTGGCGCCCTCTAGAGGACCATTTTTGAAATAGGTTAGGGTTTGGGATGGGGGAAATTTTTTAGTCTCATGGTTTATCTGGGGAGTGAAGATCTTGGCCAGTGAGGAGGGAGATGCTAATGTTATCTAATAACAGTGGGATCTCAAACTATTTTTCTAAACAAAACACCTTCTTCTTTTGGGGTATTAATTTCTTTAGTTACATCGATCCCATCTACACATTAATTAGTCTTTGAAGTCTGATTTCATAACCCTAGCACTATGTGTGACCTTGTTTCTTAGAAAAAAAAAAAAAGAAAAAAAGACACTTATGTGAGATTGCAAAATACGTCTTAAGCTATTATTTTTAAAACATCAGATATAAAAATGTGAGTAACGAAAACATCCCACTGAATGTTTGAAAGAAGATTTTAAAACATAGCCCACAAATGAGCAGTTCACATTGTCATTGTGCCTGTTCTACCAATACATTATGTTTCCGATGAAACAAATAAAGCTGTTGAGATTAAAAGAATATTCTCCAAAGAAACACCCTTTTAAAGTTGGCAAAATATATCATGCTACTATGATTTTAAGAAAAAGCTTGAAAATTGTAAATACAATGACCAGAATATTCCCCCCAAATATCACATTGATAGAATAAAGTTCTAGCTGACAATTATGGAATAGCACAGATAATAACAAATTATAGTGAACTCTATATGCACACTAATAAACAAAATATAATTGTTGGACAGATGACACTACAATAAAGAAAGAAATGCAAAGGATACAATTTCTATGCCCCTTTTATGATGTTTTGTGCAATATTTAATATTATGCAGATTTTTATCCAATAAAAATTAAACATCAAAATTAAAATATAAAATTGTATGACACAGGTTTTTAATGTATTCAAAAAGATCAATTTCTCCTAAATTTATAATGATATGCAGATTTCCTTATAGTGAATAACATTATCATCAGTTTATCAACAAATTTAACTTTCTTTAAAAATTTACTACAGGGATACAGACACATCAATGTTTATAGCAGCACAATTAACAATAGCTAAACTGTGGAACCAACCTAGATGCCCTTCAGTAGATGAATGGGTAAAGAAAATGTGGCATATATACACAATGGAATATTATTCAGCATTAAAAGAGAATAAAATCATGGTATTTGCAGGTAAATGGATGGAGTTGGAGAATATAATGCTAAGTGAAATTAGCCAATCCTAAAAACCAAATGCCGAATGTCTTCTCAGATTTAAGGATGCTGATCCATAACATGCTGTGGGGAGAAATGGGCGGTGGGGGGGGGGGGGAGGATTAAAGGAACTCTAGATAGGGCAAAGAGGAAAAGGGGAGGGAGGGAAAGAGATGGGGCATAGCGATGGAAAAGATGGTGGAATGCGATCATCATCATTACCCTAAGTACATGTAAGAAGATATGAAGGATGTGACTCTACTTTGTGTACCAGAGATATGAAAAATTGTGTTCTATATGTTTAATATGAATTGTAATGCACTCTGTTGTTATATATAACAAATCAAAAATTTTTTAAAAAATGGTTAAAAATGGGAATACTTACATTTGGAGAGAAAAGAAAGTTAGTTTCTGTCAAATTTTAAAGAAAAACATGAAATACTTTATTACTCAAAAGCAAAAATAAAATTATCTGTCATTCTTTCATCCATGTCTTAATTCAAAATATTACTGATCATTTACTATGTACCAAAGAAGTAGTATATTTTAATATATTATAGTAGTATATTTTAATATATTTTTATATTTTATATTTTAATATTGCTTATAGTATTCTCAATGACATTTACATGAAATACATTGCTTTACTTTTACTTTTTTTTAATTTCCTTGCTGACCTAGAATTTTTAGCTACTTTTTTTTTTTGTAGGCTGTTATATAAGTTTATAAGTATTGGTTAGAAAATGATTTGTTCTCATTTGGAGACTCTTAAGAAGATAAGCTAATGGATCTTAAAAAGTCCATTTGAACTTAAATAGGAAATTAGTACACTAATTTGAAACAGAGATGATACTTACTAGCCAACTTTTACAGAAATGGTTAACTGAGCTAAAAACCTTGAGAGCAAGGTTGACTTATTGAATATCTGGTAAACATAGTGGAGGCTTTCATACACTTTCAGAAATAAGGTAATTATTGTAGCATTTTAATTTTTAATGCAAGTTTTACGTAGGAAAAGTTTTTCACAAAAGTAGTGTAGCTACTGAAACCATAATACCTCTGGCAGGTATATACAAGAGTGGGGACTTCAGACCCATTCTTTTATGTAAATGAAATATTAAAATATCAGAGACAAGTTAAATTTCATTAATGAAGTGAATAAATGAAATATTTCATATTTCTGCCAATTTAATATCTTTCATGTAAGTAACCTATTTTGTTAAATTTTCTTATGTAAAACATTTATTCTTGTATTATCTATTGCTTTTTTCATTTTTATCTGGTATTGTCCTGGTGGATTTGCAGCATCACTTTGGGTAGACTCTTTTACCATTTTACCTTTGTTCCAACCTACTGTGGTTTGGGTAAGTGTCACTTAAAGGTCCATGTGCTAAAGGCTTTGCCCTCAGTTAACAGTGCTATTGGGAAATGATACAAATTTAAAGGGGTGGGGTCTGATGGGAGGTCTTCTGGTTACTGGAGGCCTGCTCTTGAATGGGAAAGGGGGACACTGGTTCCTTCCTCCTCTCTGTTTTGCTTCACAGCTATGAAGTGAGTAGTTGTGCTGTGCCCCTGGTCAGAGACCTAAAATCAATGGCAAATCATAGACTGAAATCTGCTAAAACTGTGAGTCAAAATGAATGGTTTCTATTATTAAGTTGATTATAGGAATGGAAAGTTGACTACTAGAATCTACTGTCTGTTTCCTATCAAATACTGAAGGTAGAGTTTTTAGGTTATTTTTAGGAATGAGAGACTGAATATGGTGAATATGGTCTTGATATATGTTGTGATTTTAGATAAAAAAGTATTTGCTGTTATATCTATCAAAAGTCTATCTCATAAAGTCAGAAAGCAGTTTGATGTTTAAATTAGAAAACAAGCTTGTTTGAAAAAACATTGTACTTCCTTATTTCTCCCCTTTAACAATTAGTAATCTTTCTCAGAACAAAAATCTTCGACTAAGCTATTTACATCATTCTCTCACTATGTAAAGTTCACTCTGGCTTGTGATTATTTGTTTTAATCCTTTTACTTTTCTTTTTATTGTCTTTATTTTCCTCATTACAAATATTTTCTTACAAATACTTTCAACAATCATATGATCACTTCATTTTACCTTTCAGTATTTTCAATTCAGAATACCTAGACAGAAAAAACATAGTTGTATTATAAATTATTCCCTTTTATTTCTCCTTTCTATTTTAATGATGATACCATATTAATTTTAACCATTAAGCACTCAAGTTAAAATTAAGTGGTATGGGATATTAATCAACAACAAAAATGATTAAAAATAAATCAGTTTACACAAACACATCTAGAAGAGATGAACAACTTTGTTAATTTCTCACCAAAAACTTTCTTCATTTTATGTGTAGTTATATCTCTGGAAAATTCAGTGTATATTAGAATCACACAAAAAATTCTTGTTTTATCAAAAGAATGTATAAACATCACATGATTTCACCCATGTGAAAGTCTAGTAAGACACTTGAAAGATATGTACCACATAACCTAAAAAAATTCTTTACTGAGAAAAATGGTCCCACAAATTGAGATAGGGAACTGCTACATTTTATTGGCTTTCTTTTCTTCTTTTTAAATTAATTTTATTTCCATTATGTTTAAATTCCCATTTTTAATATGCATTATCATGGCAGCATAAATTACATAAAGTCTGTGTTACTAATTTCAAAACAAAAAAAGAATTATGATAATGTTAACAAAAAATTGAAATGAAATTCCTCAGCTTTAATCTGGTTTTATAAAAGAAATCTACAATAGCTAATTAAATTATTTTACTTTTTATATCTATGTTTGATATATGTCATATAATTGAGTGAAACTGAACACGTATATACAGTACTAGAGATGGGTAAACTTGGCCTCTATTTATACATCTTTTAATATGTTTTTGTAAGGTTTTAGGTTCAAAAACATGGTATAAGTATTTGCTACAGGGCCTAAATTATAGAAAGATAAATCAATAGCCTTTAATCATTACTGAGGATAGTCTTTCGGGATACTTATTTTTATACATTGAATGAGTATGCAATTATTCACTGGAGCAGAGAGAGAGATCATAGTGATTTTTTTTAATTGTCTAAATCTAGAATCATTTGAGCAAGAAAATAAATAAAGTAGATCTATATTTAACTCATAGGAATAAAATAAATATACCCTAGTCCATTCAGATATATGTGCCTGAATAAATCAATAAGTGTTAGATAGCAGACTAATCTCACAGGAATTCCATATAATTTATGTAGATACTTTGTCTTCAAGGAGTGGCACATGACTCTCCATTCCTCAGCTGTGGCTTGTACATACTGACTGCCTTCCATAGAGTATAGTATAAAAAGAAATATAAAAGAATAATTTCACAGTATAGAAATCTGATAAATCCTGCCTCAACCAGATGATAAAAGTCAATACCAAGGATAATATATCATGTTGAGGGTAAATAATACTGTGGCAAATCTTAAATAAGAACACTCTACCAAATATTGGACCATTATTCTTCAAATATGACAGAGTCATCAAAACTAAAGTCTGAGAAACTGTCACAGCCCTACATAGTCTGGAATCTAGGAAGACTGAGTTTAAATGTAACAGTATCCCAGATGGGTCCTGAAACAGAAAAGGAAATTAGGTAAAAACTCAGGGAATCTAAATTCAGGACACATATTTGTTAGTAATAACGTATTGGTATTTGTTTTGTTATTGTTGTTGTTGTTGAGAGTACCAGGGATTGAACTCCAGGGCACTTGACCACTGAGCCACTTCCCTAGCCCTATTTTGTATTTTATTTAGAGACAGGGTCTCACTGAGTTGCTTAGTGCCTTGCTTTTGCTGAGGTTGGCTTTGAACTCACCATCCTCCTGGCTCAGCCTTGAGAGCCGCTGGGATTACAGGCATGCACCACTGCACCCAACTCTGTTATTTGTTATTAATAGTAGCAAAGCACCATAATTATATAAGATGTTCGGTCCTAATAAGAATAAGTTACACTCCATGTATATATAATATGTCAAAATATACTCTACTATCATGTATATCTTCATAATTTTTTGTAACTCTAAAATTGCTTGAAATAAAATAATCACTTTAAAAAGTCTTAAATCACATACATTTTAAAATAACATAACCAGGGCTTCTTGGAGGAAATGACATATCAAAGATTGAGTAGGATGAATGTAAGATGATATTGGAGCATTTGTTTTGCCAGAAAGTAAGAATGCCTTAAAAAGAAAAAAAGGAAAGTAGGAAAGAAGGAAGGAAGGAAGGAAGGAAGGAAGGAAGGAAGGAAGGAAGGAAGGAAGGGAGGAAGGAACCTCCAAAACAACCCAAACAACACAAAATAGAGATAGAAGAACACAGGAGCCCAACTGAAAGAGCTCCCAGTAGCCAAAACTAGGATAATATGAGCAGCAAAATAGATAATGATGGCGTTAGAACTAAGAATTGGACCTCAAGAATAAAATAAATGCCCACAATTCCACCAGATTATAAACACATTATTGAAAAAATAAACAAATGATATGAGAAGGGAGGTTCCAAAAAAATTCAAATGATACCTTTAGATAATTCCCAATTCCAGGTAGAAGAACTTAACTCTCCTCTGTTTAAGTGTGAGCTGGAATTAGCAATTTACTTCCAAAAAATTAGAGTATGCCAAGTTAACAGCCCTTAAACCTGGCACACATTATGTTAACTTGTGATCCAGATTAATATCACCAAGGACAAGCCATGTGGTGACCACATGCCCACCTATTCACTGATATGATGAGATCACAGGGACTCTTCATTTCTGAGCATTTTCCCCCAAACTCATAATACCACTTCATCATGACAAAGTATCAGACAAAGACAAATATGGAGACATTCTACAAAATGCCTAACAAGTACTCTTCAAACTTCTTAGAATCATAAAAACAAGAAAAGACCATCACAGATCAGAGCGACACAGAAGATTTGGTGAATAAATGCAATGAGACATCCTGGGCAAGATTTGAGAAGTGACATTAGAGAAAAATTGGTGAAATCCAAATAAGGTGTGTCGTTTAGTTAATAGTATGTGACAATGCTAATTTCTTAATTTTTATGATTATATTGTGGTTAAGTAGGATGTCAATATTAGGGGACACTGAGTGCAGGATTTGTGAGAATTCTGTACTATTTCTGCAGTTTTTCTGGAAATCTAAAACTATTTCATAATTGTTTATTTACTATAATAATGCAAATTCGTGAGACTATTTATATTTTTGAATTGAAACATGAAGAAAACAACTAAAAGAGAGGAGCCATGGCTCGCTTTGAGTCTCAAAGCTATCTATTGACAGAAAGAAAATGCCCCCAATGAGAACTGCTCTGGAGGTATCATCAAAATCTTTGAAAAGGAGGTAGATATTAAAATTACGATTGTCCAAAAACGTACAGTTTTGTTACTACTGTGTGGAATTAAGTGTTAAAAAGTTTTCATAGAACAAGATACATTTTTAGCTGTTGGTATAGATCCTAGATTATTTTAGCCAGTCAACTCTGAGGAGACAGTTGTCAAATGTAACTTCATCTGAACAGAAGCTTTGCAGGATTTATTCTGATTCTTTAGAAGGAGAGAAATGAAAGAAAAATTTTTTTGAAGTACAGAGTAAATGATTTTTAGAATGTTCTATATATCTTTAACGTCAAGAAAACTGTCACATGAATGTTATTTTAACATTCAATTGAATCAATGAATCCTGCTTTGTAGAGGTACTTATCAATCAATAAATACTGTCAAAGAATCAAGACAATTTCCTTTTTACTCATGATTAGTATAAATAAAATTTGCAGTATCTTTTGGCAGCCCCACAAACACCCAAGCGTTCAAGAGGTGTCTCATCATTGCTTTTCAAAGCACAATATTTCCAAAGCCTATTTATTGTCCTTTCTTAAATTATTCACCATGTCTAGAAGATTTGTCATGTGACAGGAACACTTTGAGAAAACAGAAGAAGCTGTTTTTGAAAAACAGAATTAGATTCAAGAACTTGCATGTGGCCACTGAAGTAATGCTTTTCATTTTTGACAGAGAATGTAGGAAATTGATTGTAAAAAAAAATGTGTTGAATTTTTATTTTACTTTACTTTTTTCAGAAAGAGAGGGACACAAGTGCTATCTTGATACTAAAATTGGACATTAACTTGCATATATGTGTGACATAGTCTCTCTCTCTCTCTCTCTCTCTCTCTCTCTCTCTCTCTCTCTCTCTCAAGAAAGAAGGGATCAAGAAAACTTTGGTCTTGTCCTATTAGAGAATAGTTTCATCTTCTTATTGACAGTGAGGGAGCCTGTCTGGCCTTTGCTTCAACTTACGGAAGAAAAATCAGTATTGGTTCACTCTCTTCTGTCAATAAAAAGCACACCTTGCCACTTCTAGGCTGAGGGATAATAATGAGAGCAGTTGGAACAGAGCCATATGGTAAGTCAACTACTATCTTTTCACCACTGGGATCCTAATCAGAATCATTACCTACTTTTGATGTATTGCAAAGGTATGCCTTTGCCAAGAAAGTTTGAGACAACAAGTTTCTTTGTGCCTCAAATATTACACTTTCTTACATAAAATTGTTACCATCTGCTTACCACCCAGGTGTTCAATGATGAAGTATTGTGAATGAAAAGCTTGTATTACTAAAAGCTTTGAAGACTTATGCTTCATTCTTCACATTGGTATTTCTAATCATTTGATTTTCCAAGCTATGTTTAAGGTTTTGTTTTTCCAAACTATATAAAGGGATAACTAGCTTCAAGATTTAGGGGCTTTTTCCACCTTAGGCCATTTGAGTATTTCCAACTTTTTATACTAACATATATTTTATTAGGGTGAAGATATTTAAAAAACTATACATAATATTATATTATAAATGAACATACACAATGTTTAATAATTGGAAAATTTTTAAGAAAATAGATTGCTTAGCAAATCCTAATTTTGGTACAGAATTAAAGAGCTCAGCTGAACTATCATAGAATCTATATATTCTACAAAGAACCATGTTTGGTCATTTTTTAATATAATTTAAAATTTATCAAACTGGAACCACTTTCTTCTTCAATTTTCAAACAGCCAGTGGAAACACATTGAAGAGAGTATAAGCAATAATAATTTTGTCCCCCAATCATTGGTTTCTTCAAAAAAAAATTGAGCCTCTTCTCAGCTGACAAGCACTGGTCTTTAAGATTTGCTATTGCTATGTTGACACCAATTCTCTCATATTTGTGTGACATGTAATCTGTTTAAACAATCATTAGGAAAATTTTCAAGTTCTTTTTATTATTGAGAAACAAGAAAAAGACAGTAGAAGTCAGATTGTTAGGAAAAATATCCAAATAAATATGATATACAATTATCTCCTTTGGGGAAAATAAGTCTCTGTTTTTAATAATTTTGTTTATATCACTAAGAACCAGCAATGAAATTGTTTTGATTTCTGATCAAAAATTCTGAATTTAAAGAAAAAGCAAGAAAGCAATAGAATTTATGAATAAATATACTAATCACAAAATAGATAATTTTCAGAGGAATCATGAATGTCCAAAACTGACAAAAGAAATAGAATATTTAAATAATAAAGTGTCCTTGGGAAAAAAATGGATTATACAAAGCAAATATAACCCTGAGAAAATATTATAGAAATACCTTTAAATATATAGTGAAGGAAGAACACCAAGGAAAAGTGAAATTTTAAAAACAATAAGTCAGATCATTGAATGTGGTGGCAGCTTTTGAGATTTGCATTTTTTTTTTTTTTTGGAAAGTATATTCTGGCCTACGGAATATTCTGGCCTATGGAATCATGTCTAAGGGACCTGCAGTCAGCATTGATCTTCAAACCACCAACTCTTGTGTGGGTGTCTTCCAGCATCGAAAAGTGGAGATAATTATAAATGATTGGGGAACCCAGCTATCCCAAGCTATGTCTCCTTCACCGTCATTGACAAAGAATGATTGATCAGTGATGCTGCAAAGAATCAGGTTGCAATGTGCCCAACACATTTTTTGATGCCAAATGTCTGATAAGACAGAGATTTGATGATGCTGTTGTCTAGTCTAATATGAAGCACTAGTGGTGAATGATGCAGGAAGGCCCAAAATCCAGTAGAATACAAGGGTGAGACAAAAAGTTTCTATCTAGAGGAGGTATCTTTTATGGTTGGGACAAAGATGAGGGAAATTGAAGAGGCCTACCTTTACCACTGGCCTACTATTACCACTGCTGTGGTCACAGTGCCAGCTGACTTCAGGGACTCTCAGCATCAGTCAACCAAAGATGCCGGGACAATTGCTGGTCTCAATGTACTTAGGATAATCAATTAGCCAACTGCCACTGTTATTGCTTATGATTTAGACAGAAAGGTTGGAGCTGAAAGAAATGTGCTGATTTTTATTTAGGAGGTGGCACTTTTGATGTGTCAATCTTCACTACTGAGGTCAAATCCACAGCTGGAGACACCCACTTGGGTGGAGAAGATTTTGGTAACCGTGTGGTCAATGTTTTTATCTCTGAGTTCAAGGGAAAGCATAAGAAGGACATCCGTGAAAACAAAAGAGCTGTCCAACGTCTCCATACTGCATGTGAAAGAGCTAAGCATACCCTCTCTTCCAGAAAACAGGCTAGTACTGAGATTGATTCTCTCTATGAAGGAATCAACTTCTATACCTCCATTACCTGTGCTTGATTTGAAGAGTTGAATCCTGTTCCGTGGCACCCTTGATCCTGTAGAAAAATCTCTTTGAAATGCCAAGTTAGACAAAGTTACATATCCATGATATTGTACTGGTGGGTGGTTCTACTCATATCCCCCAGATTCAGAAGCTTCTGTAGGACTTCATCAATGGAAAAGAATGGAATGAGAGTATCAACCCTGATGATGCTGTTGCTTATGGTGCAGCTGTCCAGGTAGCCATTTTATCTGAACATAAGCCTAAAAATGTTCAAGATTTTCTGCTCTTGGATGTCACTCCTCTTTCCCTTGGTATTGAAACTTCTGGTGGAGTCGTGATTGTCCTTATTAAGTGCAATACCACCATTCCTACCAAGGAGACACAGAGCTTTACAACCTACTCTGATAACCAGCCTGGTGTGCTTATTCAGATACATAAAGGTGAGCATGCCATAACCAAGGATAACAACCTGCTTGGCAAGTTTGAACTCACAGGCACATCTGCACCCCTTGGTTTTCCTCAGATTCAAGTCACTTTTGATATTGATGACAATAGCATCCTAGATATCTCTGCCATAGATACGAGTACAGAAAAAAAGAACAAGATTACCATCACTAATGACAGATTGTTCAGGCAAGGAGGACATTGAGAACCTGGCTTAGGAAGCTTAAAAGTACAAAGCTGAAGACAAAAAGCAGAGGGACAATATGTCATCCAAGAATTTGCTGGAGTCTTATGCATTCAACATGAAAGTGACTGTTGAAGATGAGAAACTTCAAGGCAAGATAAATGATGAAGACAAATGCAAGATTTTGACAAATGTAATGAAATCATTGACTGGCTGGATAAGAATCAGACTGCATAATGTTAATCTTTTCTTCCTGCTCTTCCTCCCTGCTCTGTTCTTAGTTGCTCTCATTATATCAAAGAAGACATTTGGAATTTGTTTTTTAGGGATTGGCTAGCTTCACTAACCATAATCTGCTCTAGTGCCATCCATTTCCCTGCAAATTCCATGATTTTGTCATTTTTTTAGTGCTGCATAATACTCCATGGTGTATAAATGCCACATTTTTTTTTTATCCATTCATCTATTGAAGGGCATCTGGGTTGGTTCCACAGTCTAGCTATTGTGAATTGTGCTGCTATGAACATCGATGTAGCAGTATCCCTGTAGTACGCTCATTTAAGGTCTTCAGGGAATAGTCCAAGAAGGGCAATAGCTGGATCAAATGGTGGTTCCATTCCCAGCTTTCCGCAGGAAGAAAAGATTAACATTAAACAGAGACGTGAGGTGGGAGGGAAAGAAAAGGGAAATTGCATGGAAATGGAGGGAGACCCTCATTGTTATACAAAATTACATATAAGAGGTTGTGAGGGGAATGGGAAAATAAACAAGGAGAGAAATGAATTATAGTAGATGGGGTAGAGAGAGAAGATGGGAGGGGAGGGGAGGGGGGATAGTAGAGGATAGGAAAGGTAGCAAAATACAACAGTTACTAATATGGCATTATGTAAAAATGTGGATGTGTAACCGATGTGATTCTGCAATCTGTATTTGGGGTAAAATTGGGAGTTCATAACCCACTTGAATCTAATGTATGAAATATGATATGTCAAGAGCTTTGTAATGTTTTGAACAACCAATAAAAAAATAAATAAATAATAAAAACATAAAAAAAAGAATCAGACTGCAGAGAAGGAAGAATTAAACATCAGCAGAAAGAGCTGATCTGCAACCCCACCATTGCCAAGCTGTTCCAGAGCGCAGGAGGCCTGCCAGGAGGAAATCCTGGAGGGTCACCTCTCTTGTGGTACTTCCTCTGGGCCCACTATTGAAGAGATTGATAAAGTTAGCCCAAATACAAATGTAGCATTGTTCTGCACAGTAAAATATGGAAGGGCTCAAATTTGTAGCAAATTTAAAGTTGCTTCTATAGAAAATTACTGGGCATTCTCAATATTTGCATATAGAACAGGTACACAGGTAAAGAAAATAACATTGTACTTTATAAGCACTGTATTGCAAATGGAAAATGCAATGTCTTAAATAAAACTATTTAAAATTGGCAAAAAAAAATCCTCAATAGGTCAAAGTATATGACAATTTGAGTCTTCAATTTCAAAATGAAATATGGCAAATTGAATTTAGCAATACACTAAAATAATTGTTCAGAATGGTCAGGGAATTTTTATTCTAATATGCCAGAATGATTGAACATTAGGCAATATTTGCATATAATTAATCATAAAATAAAATACTTGAAAGAAATTACATGGTAATCTTGATTTTTTTCACTTTTTAAATTCTAATTTGTTATATATGACAGCAGAATGCATTACATTCATATTACATATATAGAGCAGAATTTTTTATATCTCTGGTTGAACACAAAGTAGAGTCACGTCATTCATGTCTTCATTCATATACTTAGGGTAATGATGTCCATCTCATTCCACCATATTTCCTACCCTCATGCCCCCTCCTTTCTCCTTCCTCCTCTTTTCCCCATCTAGAGTTCATCTAATCCTCCCATGCCCCATCCCACCACATTATGAATCAGCATCCTTAAATCAGAGAAGACATCTGGCATTTGATTTTTTAGGATTGGCTAACTTCACTTAGCATTATATACTCCAAATCCATTCATTTACCTGCAAATACCATGATTTTATTCTATTTTAATGCTGAATAATATTCCATTGTGTGTATATATTACATTTTCTTTATCCATTCATCTACTGAAGAACATCTAGGTTGGTTTCACAGTTTAGCTATTGTGCTGCTATAAACATTGATGTGGCTGTGTCCCTGTAATAAGCTGTTTTTAAGTTCTTTGGGTATAGACTGAGAAGTGGGATAGCTAGGTCAAATGGTGGTTCCATAACCAGTTTTCCAAAGATTCTCCATACTGCTTTCCTTATTGGCTTCACCAGTTTGCAGTTCTACCAGCAATGTATAAGTGTGCCTTTCCCCCCACATCCTCATTTAAATACATCTTCAGATTGATTTTAGAAATTTACTAATTCAGTAAGAGTTAAAGGATGGTTTGGAACATCCTGTTTCAAACAAACTGCTAAGTTTATGTTTACAGGTTTGACTTAGTGTCATCACCACTAAAATAAGTGTGATAATCAGGATGTGATGATTGCTATAACAAGCAGTCCTCCAAGTATGTGACTCACCCAATAAAATTTGCTCATACACCATTTCCCCATGAGAGTTCTCAGCCCAGTAGTTTGGGTCAGCAGCTCTTCACTAAGTGCAGAGTCAGCAGTCAGACAGTGGTTTTTTGGTCTGAAATCCAGTGAGGAATTGGAACATTCCTAAGCCCCAGTTAGGAAGAAAGAAAGAGTAAGGGAGATCACTTGGGAAGATTTTAAGGAACAGGCTTTGAAATGATGTATATATCGTTTTTACTATATCCCTTCTAATTCTTTGAGCAAAGAAGGGTGGATAATACCATTTAGTTGTATTCCACGAAGGAGAAGAAAACTGTGGTCTGGTAAATGCATAGAAGTTTCTTCCTTGAGAAAATCCAGCCAAGACTTCCTCCTTCTGTTACTAGTTTGAATAATCATTCCAGGAATGCTACCTAAAACAATCATCTGATACAGACACAAATAGTAAAAAATATTGATAAGAGTAGGAAAAATAATAATTATTTACTGATGACCCCATATAAAAAAAAATAAAAGTTTTAGAAATAGTAGCAATTTGGTCAGTATACCAGTTGCAAAATGATTATACAAAATACAATAGTTTTCCTATTCAACAACAATAATATCAGTTAAATAGCATAAGGAAAACATTTAGGGATACACATAAAAAGAACTATGTGAATCCTACCGGAATAAGCCATTAAAATTATACAACTACATAGGGAAAACCTTGTATCATTGGAGAAATATGTTCCTATACAGAAATATTCAATGGAGTAAATAGATCTATTCCCCCACCCTCCAAAAAATAAAACTATAAATTTAATGCAGCTTCTAGTAAAATCTCATGATAATTTTGTTTAAATTTCATAAAATAGTTCTAGAATTTATGTGAAATAATAAATAGTGTTTTGAGAAAAGCAAGTCTAAGTTTGTCATATCAAGCAGTATTTATTCTAAAGCTATAGTATTTAAAACAATGTATTAGGGATGCCAAAGAGCAGAAGAAAAATATTTTTAAAAACACTAACACTAAAGTAATGATAAAGTGCCAGAATGATGCCACTCATAGTTATATGATGAAAAATGCAGGATAAAGCAGGGGAAAACTCAGGAAGAGAATATAGCTCAGTGGTAAAGCACTTGCCTAGCATGCATGAAGCCCTGGGTTTGATCCCCGCCCCCTGCGCACACAAAAGAAATTGAAAAAAAAATTCTGTTTTTCAATAAATATTTTTTATTTGTAGAAAATACTTTAGGAAGGTCAATTCACAATTTTAAATAACATGTCAAAATATATTGTATATTGATAGATGAATTAAAGATGCCATAAAGGCAGTAAAAGTAGCATTAAATATTATGTACTGGGGAAGTTATTTTTAAGGACAATGCCAAAGGTAGAATCCATCCACACAATTCTGTGTTTTAAAATTCTGCAAATATTCACTGAGAGCCAAATATATACTGGACATGAGTGCTCCGTATTGCCCCATTTTCCATGTTCTGAACATCTAAACTATTATAGAAATATTGAATGTAACTGAATGCTAACGTGAAGGATAATTATGGGAAAATACAAGTCATGATGTGTAAAGGTGAACTTTTTCAATCCAAAATTTTTCATCACAAAAAGCTCTGCCCAAACAGTAAAGATATTAAGAAAATAACAGGTATTTGATCATCACTGAGGCAAAATACATGAAAAAAAATCAACTTAATAACATAAAAGCCTTATTTTCTCTCACAGTTCTAGAGTTTCAGCCTGTGGTTGGTTGGTTACGTTGGTTTTGGGCCTTGGTTGAAGCAGAATATCATGATAGGGAATATGTGGTGGATCAATGCTGCTCACCTCATGATGCTGGTAAGCAAAGAAAGAGTCAGAAGGGGCTAGGGTCCCAATATTTTCTCTGAGGGCACCCAAATGACCTGACTTCCTTATAGGAGGCCCCACCTCTTAAAGGAGAGCAAGCATTCAACACATGGGCCTTTGGAGAACATTTCCAAACCAAAACATGTAGATACAAATGGAGCATTTTATTTCTGGAAGGAAAGGATGACTAAAAGTAATGCAAATTGTATTATTACCTACTTTATGGAACTTCAAATTTACATAGTCAAATGATGATATCACCAAGGGAGTTTCATGTACATAGTGTCCTTTTAAAATGACTCAATCAGTCATGTATGCAGTCTTTTCATTTATTCAGCAAATCCTTTTTGAGTATTTCCTAGGCTATACTAAGGCATTGATGCATGAGGAGTAACATCCAAGTAAGGACCAAGTCTAGCAAAATTATCACACAGCAAGCAGAGGGAAGAGGTCTTAAAAATGCTTAGTGGCTAGAGGACCACACCACACATTGTAAAACTTAAAACAATGACTGAGAAGGCCTGGAATAAGGCAGAAAAGCTATGGAGCTTCTCAGTCACTTGACAGATTTCGAACTAAGAAGAATGACTTTATGGCATTTCCCAATAAATGGATAGAACTGGAGACAAGCCAAAAATCAACTCAAGATAGATTAAAGACCTAATATTTAGATAAGAAACAGTGAAATAATTGGAATAAGACATAGTGAAACACTCCAACATATTGGCATAGGCACCAGCTTTCTTAATAAGATTGCTAAAACTCAAGAAATAAAATCAAGAATCAATAAATGGAATGGCATCAAAGTAAAAAAAGCTTCTGTGCAGCAAAGGAAGCAATTAAGAATGTGAAGAGAGAGCCCACAGAATGGGAGAAAATCTTTGCCAGCTCCTCTTCCAATGGGGGATTAATATCCAGAATATGTAGAATTCAAAAATCTTTACACCAAAAATAATAATAACCCATTCAATAAATGGTCAAAAGAACTGAATAGACATTTCTCAAAAGAAGAAATGCAAGAGGCAAAAAATATGAAAAATTGTTTGATATCCTTAGCAGTTCAGGAGATGCAGATCAAAAAAAGTGGTAGATTTAGAACCTGTTTGTTCAAGGTTCTATTCTGACAAGTAGATTTAGAGTTGTGGGATTGACAAATGGACTTATTTTCCAAATATATTGACCTTCCTTTCTAAAATCAAAGAGGCAACTTTCCAGCTATCTCTACCTTGATTTACAAATTCTTGCTTAGGAATTATCTTGTCCATTCAACTCATGTAGGTGGTTTTCAGAGTTCTTCCAATTTCTCACATTTGCCAGCTGCTTTCCCTCACATGAATAGGCCACAGCTGCTCTATTCATCAGCTGATGTTGCTCAAGTTATTGAAAGACATGACCTTAGTTTGCCTGGGGAGGCTTATTAGCAGTGAACATGTGCTTTTGCTTCTGATTTTAAATTATTGTGTTCAAGTGGGAAGGAAAATAGCACTGCTTCACCATGCAATTAAAACGGATTTATTAAAATAGGAAGATTTCTTCCTTTATTTTGGAAAAAAAAGTTACACAAATTTTTACAAAGTTCCTTTGTTGGTGAGGACCAACACCGTTCCTTTTCTTCATTTTCAGAAATTCCACGTTACAGAGTTTTCAATTTATGATTTTTTGTTATTGATACACTTATGTGTACACATAAACATAGTAGATGGTGTATTTTCATCATACGGAAATTTTCATAAATGATATACTGCACTGCATGTATCTTTAGTAATCAGCTTTTATTCACATATTATATGTTTGACATCTCTTCATGCCAATACCTCCATGCAGATGTATATTCAATATTGGAATTTTTCAAAATAAGATTTTTTCTAGGATTTGAACAGATTTACTCTCCAACCAGGCACAGGAGTTTCCAGAAATATGTATTGTCTTTCTGCTTATCCATTATGGGAGATGTATACTGGTTTGCATTGTTGTTACAATTTGCATTTTCCTGTCTTCTATTTATTTATTTTTATTTTTTTCACTTAAAATTGAGATAAAATTCACATAACACAAGATTAATCACTTTAATATGTGTGATTCTGTGTGTTGTATTATATTCACTTGGTTATGCAAGCATCACCATTATTTCATTCCAGAAAGTTTTCATGTCCCAAAAAGAAATCCATGATTGTTATCAGTTTCTCTGAGTTAACCCCTCCCCCATCTCCTAGTAATCACTAATATTCATATAAATAGAATTTGCTTACTATTTTAGTCAGCTGTGACCTACTCGACAGAAACAATTTTAGAGGAGAAAAAGTTTATTTGGTGCTCATCCTTACAGAGGTGTCAGTCCACTCCTTTGTTCTGGGCCCAAGTTGAGGTAGAGCATTATGGCAGAAGGGTATGGAGGGGGAAAGCATCTCAGGACATGGCAATCAGGATGCAGAGAGAGCTGTGCTCACTGGAAACAAAACAACAACCTCCAAGGCACACCCCAGATATCTCACCTCCTTCTGACACCACCCACCTGCCTACAGTTACTGCCCAGTTAATCCACATCAATGGATGTATATACTGATTGGGTTAAGGTGCTCATAACCCAACCATTTTATCTCTGTACTTTCTTGCATTGTCTCCCACATGAACTTATGGGGGACATCTCATACCTACACCATAACACTTACTTTAGACATTTTATATAATGAAATCATACAATTCTTTTAGAATCTGATCTTTTAACTCAACATCTGTAATGTAGTATGTCATCAGTGCTTCAATTTTTCTAATTCCTGGATAAAATTCCATTATATGTGTATACAACATTTTATTTATTTATTCAGCAGTTAAAGGATATTTGGGTTATTTCCACTTTTTGGATATTATGAATAATGTTACAATGAGTATTTCCATACAAGTTGTGGTTAGATATGATTTCAACATCATATGAAATGAAATATATTATGATAATTAAATGTAAGAAAATTAAATATGTGAATTATATCCATATAAAATACATGTTTTCAATACATAGGAGTGGAATTTCTTGGTAACATTCTAAATCTGTGTGTAACTTTTCTGGAACTGCCAAACTGTTTTCTACAGCAGCTGCACCATTGTACTTAACACCAGCAACGTTGTAGGTAATGATTTCTCCACATCTTCACCAACACTTATTATTTTTCATTTTTAAATTAGAGCTATTCTAGCTGCTGTGAACAGGCATCCACTGTGGTTTGCATCTGCATTTCTTGGTTGACAAATGATGTTGAGCATCTGTTCATATCCTTATGGGCTGCTGTGGTCTGGATGCATCTCTTAGAATTCCAGTGTTTTAAATTCAGCCACCAAAGTCATAAGTTAATGGTATGTGGGAGGCAATTAGGATTAAATGAGGTTATATAGGTGGTGCACCCATGATTGCCTTAGCAGTTTTATGAGACGAGAGACTTGAGTTAGCTCACTGGCTGTTTTGCCATGTGATGCTTTGGGCTGCCTTGGGACTTCGCAGAGTCCCCACCATGAGATGGCCCTAACTAGATGTGGCCCTTCAAATGTGGACCTCCACAATGGGTAGCTAAATAAACCTTTAATTTTTATAAACTACTTGTATGTAGCATTCAGTTATAAAAACAGAAAATGGACCAAGACATTGGCCATTTGTATATCTTATCTGGAGACATATCTATTCAGGTACTTTAGCTATTTTTAAATTAGGGTTTCTGTTTTTTTCTTCCTGAGCAGTAAATATTCTTTACATATTCTGAATACTAGCCCCAATCAGATATGTGATTTGCAAATATAACCTTCTTTATTCTGTAGGTTTTTACTTTATTTTTACTTCTTTATAGGTGTTTTGGTGCATGAAGGTCATTTATTTCAAATAAAGTTCACTTTTTTTCCCTTTGGTTGCTGGTGTTCTTAATGCAATGCCTAATAAATTATGGGTTAATACAAAGTCATGAAAATTTACATGTATGTTTAATTATTAAAGTAGATGTATCTTTCAGAGTTCTCCAGAGAAACAGGCCCCAAAAGATGGATAGTTAGATTGATAGAGAAGTTAGAAATAAATGCCTACTTAGAGAGTCATTTGATATTAAACAAAGATTCCAATGAGAAAAGAAAGTCCGTTAAAAAAATGGTACTTACTAATTGGACATGTGCTTTTTTTTTCTCTGTGTAAAATTCTTAAAAATTCCCTGAAGACCTTAAAAGAGCATACTACAGGGACACTGCCACATCGATGTTCATAGCAGCACAATACACAATATCTAGACTGTGGAACCAACCCAGATGCCCCTCAATAGATGAATGAATAAAAAAAAATGTGGCATTTATACAAAATGGAGTACTACGCAGCGCTAAGAAATGACAAAATCATGGAATTTGCAGGGAAATGGATGGCATTAGAGCAGATTATGCTAAGTGAAGCTAGCCAATCCCTAAAAAACAAATGCCAAATGTCTTCTTTGATATAATGAGAACAACTAAGAATAGAGCAGGGAGGAAGAGCAAGAGGAAAAGATTAACATTAAACAGAGTCATGAGGTGGGAGGGAAAGGGAGAGAAAAGGGAAATTGCATGGAAATGAAGGGAGACCCTCATTGCTATACAAAATTACATATAAGAGGTTGTGAGGGGAATGGGAAAAAATAAGAAGAGAAATAAATTATAGTAGATGGGGTAGAGAGAGAAGATGGGAGGGGAGGGGAGGGAAGGGGGGATAGTAGAGGATAGGAAAGGTAGCAGAATGCAACAGTTACTATTATGGCATTATGTAAAAATGTGGACGTGTAACCGATGTGATTCTGCAATCTTTGTAATGTTTTGAATAACCAATAAAAAAATTACAACAAAAAAAGAAAGACAATATATATATATATATATATATATATATATATATATATATATATATAAAATTTATGTAAGAAAAAGGCACACTTCCTTTAAGTTGAATATAAGAGATTGCCTGGGAAAGAGATAAGTTCCCTATTATTCTTAGAATGTATTATAATTTCAAAAAATGTTCAGTAAGTAAAGAGGAAGTTTTTATTGTCTGCCTTCTGACAGAGACTTCAGGTTATTGTTGTATGACACCTGTCAAATTGTTTGAAGACTGTTATTAAAGTGGTAGCTCATGTGGAAAAATATATTTATTTTTCAAAAATTAGTTTCTCAAGGTTTTAGTCCTAGTTCTCACATTTCTAGTTCTCATTCATACCTTCCACCAAAAATCTTAAGCATCAACGTTGACAAATCTGCCTACATTTTTTTTTCTTTTTGGGGAACTGGACTGATTAGATACAGAGCCTTGTGCATGCCAGGCAAACATTCTACACTGAGCTACATTTCTAGCACTTTTTATTTTTTATGTGGAGACAGGGCCTTTCTATGGAGCCTGGACTGGCCTTGAACTTATGATCCTCCTGCCTCAGCCTCCAAAGTAGATGGGATTATAAGTGTGCACCATTGCATTTGATCCTGCCTACTTATACTTAAATATTCTATAAGGCATACCATAAATATATAAAATACCATCCTTATCTGGTATTTTCATAACTGTACCCTTTTAGTCTTAGTTCCTCATTGTGAATGAACATTAACTATCATAGATAGGAAGAGTGGATATCTTATATATATATATATATATATATATATATATATATATATATATATATATATTTAAACGGGATATTTAGTCATTCCACTAGAATCAGTATCATGTGATGATACAGGGAAATGTCATTTTACTTATAAGGTCACAGGATTCATTAGAGGGGATGGAAGGGGAGAAGTACTTTAGATTAGACAAAGGGGAATGGAGGCAATGGAGAGAAGATGGGAATAAAAAAGACAGTAGAATAAATTGGACATAATTTTCCCGTGTTCCTATATGATTACATGACCAGCATAACTCCACATTATGTACAACCACATAATAATGGCAAGTTATACTCCATGTATGTATAATGTCAAAATACATTCTACTATCACATACAGCTAGAACAAAAACAAAAAATTTTTTAAAATAAACATAGTTCAGTGACCTCAAGGGGAAAAAGGAGGGCCACGGGATTGTTTAATGTGAATTGATCTGCATGTGACAAACTGAAAACATTTTGGATACAGCTGAAATCCAATAGATGGCAGTGAAATACAGAAAATCCACTGATTTGGGGATCCTTATTTGATTGCTTTCTGTGGTAAGCTGTTCGTTTATTGCCAATTAAAAGTTTCATCAAATTGTAGAAGATCTTTAGAATCATATTACATCTTAAAAATACTGTGAGATCGTGGATAAGACAAAGCTCCCTACTTACTGCACCCATGAGGATGCTGTGGCTTTGTGGAAGTAAAGGACTTGAGGTTATGCAAGCAAGTTTGGGGTAAATTCAAGTATGAAATCAACAGGATCAATGGTGCTAGTGTAGATTCTACATACTCTCACAGCTGGATGTTTCTTGAAACATTGGAGCTGTTTTAAAGGAATGCTAATAATCCATGAAAGAATGGAGGAAAGGTGCGAGGTGAATCTGGAGATGGCAGCAGGGAAACCATTAAAGGGTCACCTAAGCCACAATAAGTATCAGCAGTGTCACTGTAAGTGTCAAGCCTAATGCAATGGAGCATAATTCCGGCTTTCATCATTATAATCTTCTGAAGGGTTTTAAATAAACAAAATCACATCAATAGACTATCTGCCTACAACTCCCCCCGCCCCAGAGATGCTTGTTGAATTTTCCTGGGAAGAAGTCTGAGAACTGGCAATTTACAAACTTCTCCAAATGTTTCTAATATGTAGCCAGGACTGTGAACCTTGGGCACAACTGTAAAAATAATTTTATTTCTGTGTGAACTTTAGTGTCAAAGACTTGGGATTTGGTTTGTGCTCTTCCGCTTCATCACTCAGTGAACTAAATCTATGGTATTTTATTTTCATGTTAATTTGTGAATTTCAAAGTTATAATTACATATTTTTGAAGACATTCATGGTAACCTGAATACATGTTAGAATAATCAAATTTGAAAGAAAATGATATTGAACTAAAATGGTATTTTCCTGAATAAAGTCAGCATTAAAATACTTTTTGTATCACAGATGTAAAGATTGTCATGTAGAAAGGGAATTTATCTTTATATCAGTTAACTATGGCTACAAACCACTTTAAAATTCAGTGGCTTAAAAAAACTATGTATTCAGTTTTCAATTCTGTGTGTCAATTTAGATTGGTCTCGGCAAGGATCTATGGTTTCAGGTGATTGCCACTATAATTTCTCATGTGTTGACAGTCCTAGCTACTGATCTTTTATGGGTTGGTGGTCAAGCATGGGCAAAACCGAGGCGACACCTCTCTGCTCCAGGTGGTCTCCAGTCTTGTAGCATGCTAGCTGAGGTTTCTTCTCAGGGAATGGCAGGTGTCCCAGGAAAGTTGGCCAAAGCACACAAGGCCTCTGAAGCCAAGGGTCAGAATTGGCACACCATTACCCTTGCTGATTTCTGTTTGTCAAAATCAGCAACAAAACCAGCCCCAGTTTAAGGGAAATGGAAGCACTCCTCTTTCCCTAAGGAGCAGAGATGCAAGGAAAGTGGCCCAGAGGAAGTGTAGTGATAGGAGGCATTTTTGCAATTTACCTTTTTTTTTTTTTTTGGTGGAGCAGCAGGGTGGGGGAGGTTGTCCTGAAATGAAAAATCTAGTCAATTGCTAGAATTACAGAGAAATGGATACAAAACAACAACAAATTTATAACAGTTGAATGGATGAATAATAGATGAGCTCCCTGTCACTGCAAGAAAGCAAGCAAGCCTAGGCCAGCCAGATGCCATTCTGCACATATAATATAGAAATAACTGATGCACTGTTTAGAAGGTGTGATGAGGAACAATCGTGATGGTGTTTGATTATAAAGTTTCATTCTTTGATATATTTTATTCTGGAATTTAAAGGGTGAGTAAAAAAATTAAATGAAAACTAGATCAAGCAATCAAGGACCTAAATATACAATGTAGAAACTTTTACGTTAAAGAGAGTAGAATCTTTTTATACAGAATAAAAAACACTAAAAGATTGTGGAACTAATAGTAATAAGGGATACAAATGAAATACTGTTGTGCACTTCATAGGATGATAAAAAGTAATAAATAACCTGTCGATATTAAGTTTTGATAAGAAAGTGAAGCGATGGGAACTCATGAACCACTCTCTTAGGAATACAATTTGGACTACCACTTTGAAAAAAATCTGGCATTATTTTGTAAGACAAAGGGATATGCACCCTGCAGCCAGAAATTTTACTTTTCATTTAGGAGAAAATATTTCACAGGAACACAAGAAAGCACATAAGAGAGTATTCAGAGAAACATTATTCTTCATAACATGTTTTTGAAAAAGAAATGAGCCCTAAGATCATCACTAGAATGCATAAATAGATGACGGTGTACTCACACCATGAATACAATACACCTGTGACACTGAGGGGATTACAACTAGAGGCGTCAACATGGGTAGATCTCATAGTGTTGAGCTATAGAAATGTTCATAATGTTGGTAAAAGGTCATCTACTAAACATTTCCTTTATAGAGAGTAAAAATTTTGCAAGGCAAAATAATTTATTGCTTATATATGCATATATACATATATACATACATATGTGTGTATATGTATGGTAAACTATAAACAAATGAAATAAACCATTAACTATAGTAGATACCTCTGAGAAACATGCTATTTCTTAAATTGGCTGGCGATCATTAAGTGTTGGTATTTTTTAAGATTATAAATGCATATGTACAAAATACAAATAGTTATTTCTAGTTATTTGTATGTGTATCTCACCTTAAAGAAATTTTGAGGAACTGACATTGGCACATTCATCTTTATGTTAAATATAAAAATAATTTGTTTTCTCCTGTGTGAAAAAGTAGCTGCCTTTGTTGGTTTCACTGCTCAAATTTCTCTTGTGATCATAAAGAGAGTTTTAACAATTTCCTGTTTGGGAAGAATGAGTTAAAGTTTGTAAAAAAATTTTTGATGGCACTTTTTTTTCCCCCTGAGATGCTGTCAGATACTAGTCACTGCTAGACCAGGTGTTAACACAGAAATTCAATTTGAGGATCAAAGAGTTCATTCTAGGATAAATGATACAAAGGAGACTCCTCATTCCTCTGCACGCTAGGGATGGGTACTTACTCTTGTTTAAGACAGAATTAACCCTATTAGGGAGGTTGAAGCAAGAGGACTGACAGTTTGAGGTCAGTCTGAGAATCTTGGTAAGATCTTGTCTCTAGGCAAAATGAAAATAGGTTGGGGATGTAGCTCAGTGATGGAGTGCTTGCCTAGCATGTGAATGGCCCTGGGTTAGATCTCTAATACTTAGGGGGAAAGAAGGGGAAGGGGAGAGATAGGCTAAGGGAAACGGGAATGGGAAAGGGAAGGGAAGGGGAAGAGGAAGAAGGAAGAGGAGGAGAAAAAAAATCATGAAACTAGACTCACCAAATCTTTTCAGAGGTGATTTCTAAATCACCACTTCACCCAATTAGGGTAGTAAAAGAGCAGGCTCATTCTTCAAATCTTTTAGTTACCTGTATCATACCCTTTGTTCATTTGCCACCCCACCATTGGACCTCCAAGGTCAAGTCCTGGTCCTGAACCTCTCTCCACCTCAAGCATCCTACTTAGATAATAATAATATCCCTTTTGGTTACTTGATTATATTCCACAACTACCCATTAGTGCCTCGAATATTGCACCTCCTGTGCTGCAGTCCTGCCCATCTGCGGATGATAATGACTATCTGGTTGAAGGCAGATCTCTATCCAGATGTCTCAATGTAGATCAGATCTAACCCAATATGTGGGCCTTCTTCTCACTGCTGAAAGGACTCTTGCAACAGTCTATTTCTAAAGCAAATATCCCTAGAAGGTAGCTGTAGTGACAAAGATTCAGTCCCAGATGACCTATAAGAGCACCAGTTGTTATTTTTCTTCATGATTCATACTAAGGAGGACCATACTGTTCTGTTGGCTTGGACTGAATTCTGTGCCCCCAACTGATAGTGGATACACAGACCTCTCTCATTGTTCCTCGTATCTCTTGACCCCTTAGACTATTTCAAGTTTTCCTGTCAGGAGAAGAGACCAGGGCATCTAGACTCTGCTACTTCATGAACTCTCCTGCTGCCACACCCTCTTCTCTCAGTTTGGTGACCTCAGTCAGGGACTTTAGCTTGGGTTGAATTGAAGTCCAGATGTTTCTCTTGGCCTCTGATTCAGACAGCTGTCTCCTTCCTGGTATGGTGATGCTCTTCCCTGCTGGTTGCCTGTGAGCTATGTATTCAACCCCTGCAAATTTTGTGCACCTGCTTCCTGAGCTCCTAGCAGTCTCTGGGTGGTAGCCACATGGCTGGTGAATTCGGTCATCTACCAGTTCTCCTTGACAGAACCTCAGGCACCACTGCTTAACCTGTGGACACCTGATAAACTCTTCCCTGAAAGGCTGAATACTTCAATCTTCAACCTCTACCAAGTGTCATGGAAATTTGATTCAAGAAGTATTTCTAAAAAGAAATGTTTCCTACATTTCAAATTCTTTCATTCTCTCTTTGGATATCCCTTTAATAGCACTCACTTTCAATGTTTTCTTTTTTAAAGCAGTGTGTGTTGTGTGTGTGTGTGTGTGTGTGTGTGTGTGTGTGTATGTGTGTGTGCTTTACATTTATCTATATGAATTGTAAGACAGAATGTCCTCTGTAGGTGATGATAACCAGATGTTAAACATTTTCTAAAAAACTGATACTTAGAAGAAAGCAAACATCAAAATTAAACTTATAAACATGATCATTTTGAATATGATAACTCACACACAATAGGTGCACCATAGGTGGTGGTGGATTAAGATAAATTCTTCTTAGGTTAATTGCTTTTAACAGAGCTTCCTTGAATCATTTAATTCCCTGGTCATTTTTATAGTTACACCCCGTTAGCTACTGTTATCTCAGAGGGCATTGACTTGATAGTTGTTGAAGATGACAATTAGGATGAGAGCATCAAACTAGAAGCTTTCCTAGCAAGGCCCTGGACAGAATGAAGCATATTAACCATGTACAGTGTTTGTGTTCCTTTTCTTTTTCTTTGTAATCCCTACCTCTGAAAAGGACTTCTAATGCAAACATGGAACTAATTAAGTCCCTTTGAAGGGCCCAGAGTGGAAGGAGGGAAAAACAGCTGAACTGAAGGATCTCAGAAAAATGGGTAGGAGAGAGAGATTTGTGGAAAGGATGTTAAAGTAAAAGAGAAAATAGTGATGATTGAAATAAAAACAAGCCCTATGGAAAGTCAACACATTTATTTGTTTCCTGAGGTAGTAAAAACCTTAATACACAAACACACAGGACACTGTGAGCCACTGTGGGGAACTTGTCATTATTATGGGCTGGAGGCAGGGATTCAGTGCCATTTATTTTCCTACTCTTTGTATTCCCTTCAGCCCCATTTGGCAAATTACAGAAGTTACCAGAAACAAAGTGAGGAAGAGAGGGGAGGGAAGGAGAGAGGAGGGAGGGAAGGAAGGAAATTTAAGAAAAAAACACATCTTAATAGATGTGATCCTTTCCTTACTTTGGCCCCTCAGATAGCCCTTTGTTCCTAGAACAAAATCCAAACAAAACCCCTTCTCTTGGTTTACACCATCCTGCATAGTCTGGTTGCTCACCATTCACAGTATCCCACCTCCCTCCTCATATGAGGCACCCCACAGCACTGACTGCTTTTTCTTACTTCACTGACCACCAAGGTCACTGACCACTTTTTCCTGTGGAAAGTCACCTATGAGAAGAAGGATCCCACTGCTTAGAATGGTCTCTGCAGGGAGAGACCATTAATTCAGGCCACTCAGAACTCAGCTCAAATGTCCCCACCCTGCCAATTATAACCAATTACCCTTTATCCTGCCACCTTATTCCATTCTCTGTGCAGCACTGATCAATAACTGTTATATTTCTTGCTCATTACTTTATGAATCAATTAATAGATAACCCCCCTGCCCCAGAATCCAAATGCCATGAAAACAGATGTTGCTCGCCTACCAAGATAAAAGCAGACTTTCCCCTTAAAGATTCTAGTGGAATAGTAGAAATACACCTAAATAATATTATGGAAAGGAGAAAATACCATTTAAGGGAAAGTTCAGTTCAATGGGCCATAAAAAAAAATGATGAAAATGATCTACACTGAAGCTATCAGAATAGGCTTCCTGAAAAGAGCTCGAAGATAACATTTAGAGAAGTAATAGAATTGGAAGAGAGAATAGAAGGAAGAGATTTCAGTCTCAAATTTAAAAATGGAAGAAAATTCCAGAGCTTAGCAAGGCCCATGGGGCTTTGTCACGGAGAACAAGGTTCATGGGAGATCATCACAGTGAGAAACACAGTCATGGGAAGTCCATGATCACACAGAGGACCCTTTGTGAGGAGGGAGACATAATTTTTCACATACTTTAAGGAAAGGGTCATGGCCCAGGCACCCTCACCAGCTTCTCCAGGGAATATTCCTCATGACCTATACAGTGAACTTACTAATGGCAGATCTAAGTAGTAAATTCACTAAGCAAGTCACTACTTATTGCTTCCGGTGTGCACTTACAGTCTTAACGAAAATAAACAATAAGCATTGACAATAAAAAGAAGTTGGAGAAGTAAAGAACTTAAAACTACTAAGTGCAAGATCAATTTGTGTTTATCTTAAGAAATAATTAGAAAACATTTATGGGCCAGGAGCTATCTCCAGCAGTGAGCAAGGAGATAAGGTCCTTGTCACAGTTTTGTCATTTTGAAGTGCAGGGACAGAAAAAAATATATATATATATATATATATCAAAAATTAAATATATAGCTTGTTCCACAGTGGTGAGTGTTATCTTAATTCCTCTGCCCCACCTAGTCATGTTCCCACATAGTCAGTACTGTGTATGTAGCTCAGACTGCAGTGATCCAACTTCTATGGACCATGTCCCTAGATAAAGCTGGGAGATTTGTTTTATTAAGTTTTTTTAACTTTAAAATATGTGTCTCAAAATTTGGTAGGAATCATTGCAATGCTTGAGACTATCTTATTACTGTGTAATTATTATTATGTATATTTATAGGTTGTGATGAGATATCTAAGTTCACTCTTAATTTCTCTTCAGTATGCCCCCTCTGCTATCTTAGACACATTCTAAGAGAATTTAATAGTGTTTGTATAACATTAGCACATGTTTCAGCCTAAGGATATGTAAAGTGCCCATTATGCTATCTGGTAACATTTCGGAGGTTTTACTACACTCTTGGACCAGAAGGATTTTGTTATAAACTATAGCATTTCTGGCATATGTCTTCAATTTTGACTCTGGGGGTAGTATTCACAGGAAATTAGATTTCACAAAAAGTTAATGAAGAACTGCCCTCTTTGGGGAAAAAAGTAGTTGGACCATGAACAATTAAACCCGAGGTAAAATGTGATAATACCCAAACAAAAATGTATTCTATCTGAAGAAGTTTCTGGAAAACTATCAAAAACTCTTGAAATGGACGGTGAACTGTAAAAACGATAAATGCTTTTTACCTCTGTAAAAAAACTACATCTGTGTTTTAGTCTTAATTTTTCTGGTAACACATAAGGGTCTGATTGGGCATTATAGATAAGATTGTAATAAGGATATAAAACTCTTTGAATTTTCCCATTTTCTTTGTTTTTGCCTCACTTTAAACTAGCTCTCTTTCCTTCCACAGTTGATGATTATATATTTTCCACAGTTACTCATGCTGAGAAATATGGTGAGTTCTCAATGCATATACCTGTATATTCTTATATGTCCTGGAAATAATATTCTATGCTATTATTTCTACACTAAGAAAGAATAAAAATGTAAACATGTTTCTTTTTCTCTTCAATCCTGATTTGACCTTTGTGATCTTTTAGAAGTATCTATTTCCAAAAAAAATATTAAACTGTGTTTTAGAATGTTATTAACTAAAAGTCAGTGAAGCCATTATAATTTTGGAAATCCTTTTACCATAGTTCAATAAATGTGGCAAGCACACAGCAGTAGAGTTTTTCCCTTAATATTACTAATTCAAGGAAACGTAATATAAGAAATGAAATAATTATGTGAATAAATGAAAACAATAGCTGAATAACGAAGACTTCAGTGGAAGATATCCCTCCACAAAGAAAAGAAGGGGCGACAAACCCTAACTATCCTATGGAAATCACTTAGTATCTTTTGTTTCCTTCATAAAGTCCAAGTCGAATCAAAAGTTTCCAGATCACTACAGAGAACTACTCTAACCAAGAAACCACAAACTAATATTTGGAGGTGACTTTCCAGCGGCGAGAGGTGCCAGACCTCATAATTAGCACTCCTTCAGAATTGTGCTGAACAAGGCCACACTTGTTCATGTTTTCTTGTGCAAGGATTGTTCTCAAAGGGCAGACACGAACTGCGGTGAGAGAAAATAGAGATACAGAGTCACAGAAGTCTTCAGATGATGGTGTATGCAAAACCAAAGAGCTTCAGTCATGACCATGGCTAATAACTGTTATTTGGACAGTAAAAAGAAAGAGAAGGAGGCTGCCCAAGTCAACAACCAATGTACTTTCTCAAGGACAACAAGGTCCTGATGGGTTCTGGTCTAGTAGAAAAGTAGAGACTTGGAACAAAGAGAGCCAGTTCAAGTTCTCCTTGGACTACTGCTTACTTTACCTCCTTGTCCTCTTGTCTCTTAATATGAAGACAGTGAAACTGAGGAGGGCCACATCTCACCCTTGCATGGGTAGATATGGCTCCACTACCATCACACACCTATTGCTTCATCCACTTTCCCCTGTTTTACAAAAGAGCCTCCTGACGGGATTCCCAAAATATTTGCACTGTTCTCTCTTCGCTAACTTTCTAAAGCAGAAACATGAATATGGTACACTCTGCATTAGTTACTCCTATTCAAAGTTAATATATAACATGTTGATGTTGACGGAAACATGCACACTATAGGATCTACCCCACACAAAATTTTCTTGCTTTGGAAAAACACCTTGTTGCACTAAGATTGTGGTTCTCAAGTTTTCTCATTCTATGACCCTTCACCTGCTGAAAAAGAACTGAGGGGGCTGGGGATGTGGCTCAAGCGGTAGCGCGCTCGCCTGGCGTGCGAGCGGCCCGGGTTCGATCCTCGGCACCACATACCAACAAAGATGTTGTGTCCGCCGAGAACTAAAAAATAAATATTAAAAATTCTCTCTCTCTCTCACTCTTTCTTAAAAAAAAAAAGAACTGAGGACTCCAAGGGGGTCTTTGTCTATAGTTTATATCTATGAATCTTTATTTTATTTGAACTTAAACCTGAAAACTTTCTTACGAGACAAGTAAATGTTTTATTAGCCATCAAGGGATGCTGTGTCCCTACAGCACCTGGACAGCTTCTCTGTACAACAGTGAGACCACAAGAATGGAAAAGGACATGATTGCTGACCAACACCATGAAGATTTGACCTTGCACAGCCACTGGGAGCAATGCAAAACCTTTGCAGAATCACTACGGATAGGAACAAATTCCTGAGCCCCAGGAATTCTCAGGAATCTTTAGGAGAAGATTTAGTCTTTCATAGGTTCTGGAAGTGGCAGTCATGTGAGTATACCTACAAAGACCTTAAAAAGCAGGGAAACCCTCAGATATATCTGGGCCACATTTATGTATAATGATAATAAATCAGATGGCAACCCCCAACCGATACCAAAATGATACTTAGATGATGAAATAATTTTAATGTCAAGTCAAATGCTAAAAGTGATGATTTCAACAAATTACTTAATGGAGAGTATAATGCTAACTTTCCCCAGCATGATTGAGTAAAATATTTTGTAAATCAGAAAATCTCTAATTGGAAAGGTTTTAAAAGGTTTTCCTTGCCCTCAGGTAATAATGCAAACTGTTTAACGTTGCCTTCCAGGTATTCTGGTGGTGCCTACTTCTCCATCCCTGACCTCTCAGTCTTCCATAATGCACTCACCTTTAGAAAAATGTACCTGCTTGAAATATATATGCCATGCTTCCCCGTGACTCACATACTACTCTAGATACATGAAATATCCTTTTCCCCTTTTCCATGTAGCTAACTTTACAAACCAATATTTGGCTTATTGGCATTCTCTTTAAGAACTTGCATTCCTTTGCTCCTGTGACAAGGTTGCGTGCATATCTGACCCTTGGGTGTCAATTGTATTTCTTCCTCTTCTTCTAAATGGACAACTACTTAGAGTTGGGATTTCTTTTCTTTTCTATTCACTTGTTTGGTTTTGAGCTTCTGGCTGTTTATTTTGCTCTACTCAGATACTGAGAAGCCAATACCGAGGGAAACTAAAGAAGCTTTTATGTTTATGGAATACACTCTCCCGACTTCTGCCTTTTCAACAATATGTGAAGCAATATGTTTACATGACTGTGGTTCACTTTGACTCAAAATAGTTGAAGCAGTATGATGAGATCCAAAAAGTTGGATATGTAGAGAAGGAGTCAGGGGATGAGGCTTTTAAAAATGTATTTCCTATAAGACAATCTCCTGGTCTCTCTCACCCCCCCAACCCAAGACTTACTTTCTTTGATTTTTCTCATTTAGTGTTTTATTTTGTGACTAATTGCTAGAAGGCACAGGAATGAATTGTGGTTGAGAAGAATTCAAAGTGTGATACATTATATACATTGTTGGTGCAAAGCCCTCTACAACAAAATTTTGTCCACGTAGACATTTATGACTCATGGAGGGCAAGAGAAAGGCAGAGCTGCTGACTCGGGAAAGAAAGTGGGTCATAAATTACAAACAAGAAAGGAAGGCAAGAGAAGAAACCACTTCACATGCTGGGGCATAGTTGAAGTCAGCTAGGAAACTTCAACCAATGTAGAGCAACCAAGACAGGACAGTCCAGGAGATGAAACATGGGAGCTGTAACGAGGGGGCATGTTATGCAAATGGAAGGCTACTACATAAAACAGGGGGTGTCCTTAATGATCTTTACTGTAGTGAGGGAAACATATATACAGATCATCAATACACCTAGCATATCACTCTCAGATTTTAAAAAAAGCAATGCAAAACAAACACATGTATATGTACACAGATCATTAAACATCCCTTTTTTTCACAACAATAGTAATGTTTCTGTAGAACACTTTTAGATAGCACTATGTTAAAATACTAACCAGTTTATATTCATTGCTGGAAAGAAAATTCTAACCCATAGATTTAAAATCCATGACACAAAAATTTTAATACATAGGTAGATAATTTATTGAGCACAATAGTACAATTGCGTTTGTTCACTTCAACTTGTATTTGGGCCACATAGTCACTTTAGATCTCATTGTTTTTTTATCTGTAACTTGAGGGACTTACATTGATCAGCTTTAGAGTAATTTCCAACTCAAAACTTAGAACCCAACGAATGGGTTCAATCATTCATAATTTCTTTTTTTTTTCCTGACATGTTAAAAATTTGTCACCTTATGGGTAAAAAAAGAGATAAATTTAAAATAACATTAAATTTGAATAGAACCACAGAATTGAGGGAATTTGTAATACAGGAAGAACAACTGTATGTCTGTCTTTATTCGATTGTTCTTGTGTCGTGATTGGGTGGTTACTTCAATCTGTAAGCCTAATGGGGTTAATTAAGGACCTCAAATATAATTTGAAAATGTTTACAGACAGCACATTTCAGGTTGCCAATCCCATCTGTGGACTCTGCTATATTAATGACACAATATTTGTTTTAGAGGTCATCGTGCTGTTTGCCAGGTTAAACATTTGTAATCTGGATCCAGCTCTAATATACCCTTTCAAAGAAAGCCACAGGCTGCTATACACTACATCAACAGGGCTCTTCAATTGAATGGTTTGTCAGGATTACAGAGGCAACGAAGCCAACAATAACAGGCACCTTCCATGTGGATGCTAATTAGAATGTTGACATACTAAAACCCTTCACTAGAGACAAGTCGGCGTTCAGTACTCACAACCCAACATCATGCAGAAGGCAAAGCTGTTAATAGAACTTGTCCCCAGAGTGACCAAAGGCAGAGCTTGAGGAGCCTCCACCGTGTTTGTCTCCTGTGGTGGTGGAGAGTGTGGGGGTGTACGCTGCTGGCTGCACATCGGCCTCGGATGACCACACAGTGGTTAATTTGTACTTCTCCTTTCAAATATCATTTTTAAAGGTCACTCTTCTGTTGACTAAACTATAGATAGGTAAGCAACATCAGGAGAGAGACCTAAGTGTGCATTTGAGGTTTGCTTTCATCACAATTTTAAAATGATTTCCAGAAAGTTTTACCTTTGTCTTATTTTTTAATATATTAGGAGAGTTTGGGGTCTATATTGTGTCTCACTCTTTTCAGCTTAAAATATTGAATGTATCTTGTATTTGTTTTTAATAATCCTATGAGATAATAAAATGATTTTTTTGTAAAAAATTAGCAATAATATGGACAAAAAATTAAAAGAAAGAAAGATATAACTGCCAGGTGTGTTTTATTGTAGAATGCAATAGCAATACCAGCAATAAAAAAAGAAAATATTGAAACTGGGTATCAAAGGAGTAGATGATTTTCAGAGGAGAACTACCATATAACTTCCACAATCTCAGAATTGTATGAGTTCGCTTTTGTTCAGAGAGGATATATTCTGAGACCCCTAGTGGATTCTATAAAGTTCAATTTATATATAAAGTAAGAATTTAACAATAATTAACAATAAAGTGGGGCAATTATAACTATGCACTATAATAAAATTTATGTGAATTTGGTCTCTCTCTCACTCAGAATACCTTGCTGTACTGGACTCACCATTCTTTTTGTGTTGACATGAGATTATACAAAATGGTTTGTATACTTTCTGGCCTCTCCTTAGCATACTGAATTGCCAGCATCACTATGCTTGCACTTTGGGGTTATTATTAAGAAAGAAGGGTTACTTAAATACAACAGTCTGGGTATGATACACAGCTTGGTTGATAACTGTGATACTGATACCCAACACAGCTATTAAATAACTAATTGGTGGGTAACATATACAGTGTGGAAAAGCTGGACATAGGGATGATATAAGTCTCGGGCAGGATGGAGTGGAGGTTTTGGAACTTTTTCATGCTACTCGAACAGCATGCAACTTAAAAAACTTCTGAATTATTTATTTCTGAAATTTTCCACTTCACATTTTTGATCTGTTATTGACTGCAGGTAACTGAAGCCAGGCAAAACAAAATGAAGATAGAAAGGGACTCCTGTAAAACACAAAAAGACAGTCCAGCAACCTATCAATCATCATTAGGCATCTATGATGCATCTCATTCTGTTGTCACAGATCTTTCATAGAACATCATTATGTTATTTACTTTGAGAAATTCACCTTAATTGGGCATTGCCAAAGAGAAGAGAAGGAAGAGTGTTAACAGTCCCTTATAATTGCCATGGAGCATGTCCTATTTTTGTCATAGTGACTTGTTTTTGCTCTGTCTGAATTTTTTTAAATTTTTTTATTTTTTATATGTGTGATGCCGGGAATCCAACCCAGGACCTGAGGCATGCCACATCCCCAGCACTCATGTTCTTGCTGATCCCCTTCCTTTGAGTGTGCACTGGCCTAGCCATTTGTTTTTAACTAATATACTACAGAAAAGATAACCATGTCATTTCTGTGATTACATCACATAACATAGTTACTTACATCTTATTCCAGACTCTTTTCCTTCCTGGTTTTGATGAAGACAGCTCCCATATGGAGAGGCCATATGGAACTGAGAGTGGTGTCCTGCTAACAACCATGTAGGAACAGAGAGGTCCTCAGATCAGCAACACTCAAGGAACTCAATCCTGTCAGCAACCACCCAAGCTTGGAAGTGATCTTTCCTAGTCCAGTCTTCAGATGACACCCCAGCTTGGCTGATAACTTAATTGCAGTCTGTAAGAAACCCTGGAGCACAGAACGCAGCTGAGCTGTCTGGATTCCTGACCCACAGACGCTGTAAGACAACAATATGTTTTGCTTTAAACTGTTAAATTTCTTGTGATTTGTTATGCATCAGGAGGTAAATAATATTGTATTTGATGTGGGGAAAATGTATTACAGGCTCAAGTTAATTGTTTACTTCAAAGGATGCCTTGATTTAACTATTGGCACAGATTGACCCAAGAATTTGACACTGTTAAGGATACTCTGGTAAATTACCAGGTACTATAAATTACTGCTCATCTTCATGTCCAAATTAAGTTCAGAATGGCTAACTATTGACATCATCAGGTATTACATAAAATATATTGAAACATTCTTTATCCATTAGCCATTCACCAAATGTCTTCTGTATTGAAATATCTAAAAAAAGTAGAAATTTAAACTTGTGAAAAAAATATAGTTCACATCTGATTATAACATAGAAACATTAGAAATTATTGGTCAGATCAATAAATCATTCTGGGAAGTTTGTTTTTGATGGAGGAGGGCAAGGAGAATCAGGCTACACTTCACAGTGTTGAATCTTGATCAAAATTACTTTCAGGGTTTAAAAACTACTGTGAAAGTCCATGGCACTGTTTGGAGTAATGAAGATGTTAATGATGTTATGAGTTACCATATATTAGAGTATTCATTAAATTGGATATGAATAAAACTCCCAAATTTCATTTAACTTCATGTACTCATTTTAATATACAGTGATAAAATCTAGAAAAGGTCAATGTTCATATTACTCACACAGGATTTCTGATTTTATAGTTTTGACCATATTTCTGTCTACTTTTTTTGACCTTAAATAATCTTATTTTTTAAAAAAAACCTGTTATCACATGAAAGAGGACTTTTTATTATTTTAGCAACACATTTGTAAAATGAGTCCTGCTTCTTTATGTCATCCATAATGTGCCCAAAGTATTCCAGATGCACAGTAAGAGCATATTCTCTTCCAGCATCCTGTTCCAGGAGGCTGTCCATTCTGCTTGGCCCAGCTTTCCTGTGTCAAGCCATAGAGTTCCCCTGAGCATGGAGCTTAGGAACAGATCACTTAGAACCTACTGTATAACACTGAGCAAAATATTAAACTTAGTTTTAGATTCTTCCTTCATAAAACAGATAATGTTTTTAGAGAATCCTAATAGGTAATGCAAGGAGGAAAATAACTTTTACATTTAAAAACTGAGAAACATAAAGGGAATGTATCTTTTTTTTTTCCATTTGACTTTATCTTTGCCTACAGATGCAAGGAAGTGAAACAGTCAGGGATAATTTTTCAAAAGGGAAAAAATAGAGTAAGCTGAATTTCTCAGCACTAAGAAAATACACAGACGAATTGGAGTAAAGGAGATCAAAGAAGAAATCAGGTGAGTGTGTGGATGACAGAGGGATTAAATACACAGTGTTAGCATAAAGGGGTGGATGGCTGTGAATAGTAGACTGAGACTTTCCCAGTGATGGGTAATTCTAAAAACAGTGGAGTGACACAAGGTAACCCTATTGCCCCCAAACTTAATAGATTCTCTTTCACATAGAACTTCCTGTTGTGAATGTTGGGGGAAAGCATGCACAGGGGACAACTGAGAACCATTTCTGGCCCAGGAAAGAGGAAAGGACCCTGTTAATGGTTTGCAGTAATAAACCATTAAGAATGGGGAAACAGGAAACTGGAGAAATAACTGACTTTGAGAAAGAACATGCAGAAACCATCATCAGGAAGTCAAACTCCCAAAGGAATATGAAATAGAAGGTTTAAACTAATTGTCTGCAAATCCCAAAGATCAGAGTGATTTCAGTGACATCTGTATTATTTAAAGATTCAAGAGTTCATAATTAAAATATTCAGCACTAAATGAAACAAAAATTGAAATAAACTTACAGAATCCTAGGAACTATTTGTCCCACATTGCTGCAAATAATTCAGGCAAAAATCAAAGAATTTAACGTATTAAAGAAATTCACTTCTTTGGATTTGAATTGTTTCCAACTAATTATAAGGATTTTTAATATTATATCTGTTATCTGTAAATATGTGTATTCTCTATACACATGTAAATACCAAGCCACAATTCAAATTCATTGAAATTTCATTATCAGTATGTTCTTATCACAGAATTCCAAGAATACTGTAGCATGTGGACGTTAGCTAAGTGGCTCTTTCTTTGGGAGCCCTCTGTTGGGATCTCATTCCATGTGTGAGAACATCTGTCTTCCCAGCACGCTCTGACCCCATTCCTGCCTTTTTTTTTCTCTAAAACTCACTATGTTTCCTACTTGTTTACTTATTATTTAACAGATTTCTCTCCATAATATAAGCTTCATTAAATGGAAATTTTTATTTTCTTCACTACTGTTTCTCTAGAAGTGTCTGTCATATAGAAAACGTTCAATGAATATTTACTAATTAAATAAAAGCATGAATGAGTTATTAACTAAGAGTGGCATTAGGAAATGCCGTACCCCATGTTCTATCAGGGCTTTTTAAAAAATTAATGTCACCGGTCCTGTGTTGCTCACCTGGTCCTATATCCTCGACCTATTTGTGCAGCATTCATCGTGTTTTTTTAAATAGGACCTTGTTACACACAAAACATTCTCATCATTTCAACCCACAGAAAGTTCTTTAAACTTTCATTTTAAAGAACAAGTCTTTTGAGGGTTTTGCATTTTAAAAAGATGTTTTGCAACATGGCCATGTCTTACTCTCTTCGGGCTTCTGTAATGAAATATGCCTCACTAGCTAAACTATGGACATTTATTCCTTTCATTTCTGGAGGTTGGCAAGTCCAGGATCAAGGAGCCAGAATATACAATGTGTAGTGAAAGTTCATTCCTCATAAAAGGTCCCTTCTATGTACCCTCACATGGTAAAGAACAAATCAGCTCCCTTGGCCTCTAGCAAAAAGGCACTAAGTCTCTCATGAGGATTCCACCCTCATGACCTAATCTCCCCCCACATCTCCCCACCTTTTAAAACTATTGCATTAAGAATTAGATATAACCATACAAATGGGGGAGTGAGGGACACAACTATTCAGACCATACTAGATGATAAAACCTTTTGCTTATTTTTAAAAAATAACTTGTAAATAGTAGTACTTGCTCAAGTTCAATCACTTTATTTAAAAAATGTTAAAGATTAATTTTTGGGCAGCGCACTCACCTGGCATGCGTGCGGCCCGGGTTCGATCCTCAGCACCACAAACAAACAAAGATGCTGTACCCGCCGATAACTAAATAATAAATATTAAAATTCTCTCTCTCTCTCTACCTCTCTCTACCTCTCTCTCTCTTAAAAAAAAAAAAAAGATTAATTTCTATGCCAGAGGAATATGGCGGGGACTGACCTTGCCACTGGACCCTTGCTCTCAGGAACTAGTTCATTTTCTTTCTTCTCTGGAATTCTCAGTTGCTGTCATTGATAGCCACTAAGCTGCTGTTGCCACCAGGTCTTTGCATTTGGCAAGTATCTCCCTCTATGAAAACTATTCAAGCATCTCACTCTTCTATTACAAGGTCACTCTGAAGCTAAAGAAGGTAACACTTAAGGGATGCTCCCTTGCATAGCCCCATTCAAGTCCTTGTGCCTAATTTTGTATTTATAGTTTTGTTTTCTTTTCTTAAAGCCTCCTTCTGCCCAAGGCCCTCCACCTGCCCCTCCCACAATCATGTCAAATTGTGTAAGCTTCAGACACCATATAACCCAACCTATTCTGCTCTAGAATTTTCCAGAATCTGAAAAAATTATCATCTATTATCATAGATATTTGTTTATCATTCTATTTGTACAGAGTTTGAACTTCTCAGGACTACAGATCATTTTATGTCATTTCTATCCTAGGGATGTGGCACAGAGCGGGTGTGTGGTGTGTGGTGGTACTCAGTACTTTCTACTTTTTTTTTTTTTTTTTAGAAAAAAAAGTCTGCCATTTCCAAGACTCCATCTCACTACTCTCTCCACTTATAACAAAAGGCTACTTATTTCCTTTCTACAAATCATTTAAAAATTTCCTTTGGGAAATACAAATAGTCAACAAATACATGAAAAAGTGTTCAATTAGAGAAATGCAAATCAAAATTCCACTGAGATTTCATCTCACTCTAATCAGAATGGCAGTTATCAAGAATATAAGCAACAATAAATGTTGGTGAGGATGTGGGAGAAAAGGTGCACTCATACATTGCTAGTGGGGCTGCAAATTGGTGCAACCACTCTGGAGAGTAGTATGGAGATTTCTCAAAAATCTTAAAATGGAAACACCATTTGACCCAGTTATCTCTCTTCTCGGTATATACCCAAAGTACTTAAAAGCAGCGTACTACAGTGAGGGGCCACATCAATGTTTATAGCAGCACACTTCACATTAGCTAAACTATGGAGCCAACCTAGGTGCCCATCAACAGATTAAATGATAAAGAAAATGTGGTGTATATACAGAATGTAATATTACTCAGCCATAAAGAAGAATGACTTTATGATATTTGCAGGTTAATGGATGAAACTGGAGATTATCATGCTAAGTGAAATAAGCCAATTCCCCACAAAACAAAAGTAGAATGTTCTCTCTGATATGTGGATGCTAACACACAACAAGGAGGGAGAGTGTGGGAGAAAGAACAGAAGTTCAGTGGATCAGAGTAAGGGGAATAAAAGAAAGGGAGGGTGAATAGGGATAGGGAAGACAGTGGAATGAATCTAACATAACTTTCCTATGTACATATATGAATATACCACAGCAAATCTCAACATCATGTGCATCCACAAGATTGAGATCTTAATTAGAATAAGATATACTCCATGTTTGTATAAATGTGTCAAAATAGGCTATCATGTATAACTAAAAATAACAGATAAAAATTTTTAAAAATAAGTTTTATTCTGGTGAATAGCCAGGTTTAAAAAAAGAGCAATTACATTTTTTTTCTTTTTTTGTCTAAGTTAAATTAGTTTTAATGTGAGTGTGATGTCATGGAGAGAAGGGTGAATTTCTTAGCTTTCTATCTGAATCAGTCACCTACTCTTTGATTGTACAGAGATCATTTTCCATCTGTATGCTTCAGTTTCCTTATTTATAAAAACAAACAAACTGAAGGAAGGAGGAGCCTGGGGGAAAAGCAATATTTGTCCTGGTAGAGTCACAAGCTTTTCCATAATCAGATGAAATTATATATTTATATATGTATATGAAACCCCTGCACAACATAAACTTAAATTATAATATTATTTTGAAAAGTTAGAGGATAATGCTATATAATTTTATTTATATAAACACATGGGTTAGCACTACTCTTTAGTTAAATGATTATTATCGCCCACATTCACAAATTTAAACTTCAGAATCAGAAGATCAAAAGAAAAATACATAAGTGTACTCATAATTAAAATGCCATAATAATAAAGTTTACTTGCTACTTTTGATTTCCCCAGGACTTAGAAATAAACAACTTGCTCAGCATATTTTGGCAGAAATTCTTTTTAAAAAAACAAGAAGGTTAACTACCAAATTATGAGGACAGCAAATGGAAAAAAACAACCGTCATGCTGCTAAATAAAGATATGAACACAAATTCTATATTGGAAATCAAACTAGTGTGTTTTAAATTGGAGGTTGTGTGGCTTTCTTTCTTTTTTTTAAACTTTTTTCTTATATTGGATAATTTTTCCAAGAGTCTTACTTTACTTAAAAGGGAGTTCCATTTTTTTGGTTCTTTCACCCAGAAGTATGAGCATTTTTTTAAAAAAGAACCATGACGTCTATTGACAGAGAAATAAATATGTTCCTCTATTTTTGTCTTACTTAAATACATGTGGTACATAAAGGTGTGATTAACACTAAAAATACATACTCCATGTTGAGAAATTGTATCCTTAGGATATAACATGTAGAAATATAGAAAAGAACTTGGAGTTACATCGAGTGTGAAATAATATCCCACAGCTTATTTTTCTTTAACTGAGAACATAAGTGTGGATTTTGATCATCAACTAGGGAGAATCATAAAGGAAGCCAACTTCTTTGGAAAGAAGACAGATAACTTTTCCAAATAATGCAGTTCTGAAGGATTTACCTCAAGAAAATCCCAAAGCTCTACCAATTTTGAGGGAATTAAATAGATAGATCTAGTGTTAATCCCACTTATACAATTTCTGGAGTCAGTTTAATATATATGTGAATTATGTATAATCATAACAGTTTAATGTATAATGTATAATCATAACAGTTTAATATATATATAAACAGTTTTATATATGTATGATGTATCACTTTTATTACCAAGAAAATTGGCGGACTTCAAAAAGTTTTACTAGTAAAATCAGTGAAGGAAACAAATTCAAGTAAAGAAAATATAAAATTAAAAGAAAAACCACCAAAACGCTGGCTTGCAGAAAACATTGAATTACTATCCTAAGATGATTTTAGTCACCTCAGGTGTGGTGAAGACTAGATGTGCAGCTTCAGGTTCCTTTCCTCATTGACTTGGCTTGTTGAAACTCTCGAATATGGAGACCAGCCAGTGAAATCTCCTCAGGAACGAGTGTGAATCAGAGATTCCCAGAAGCTTCGGCCAGGATTACATTAAGGATATGAAGACATCACTCAGGCTCTGGTTTCGGAGTTGAGTGTATTTCTCCACTCCACTTCAAATCCCTTGGAAATGGAGGGCGTTCTCCTCCTTCCTGGCCCTGGGCTTCCTTCTCTGAGTTTCAAATCACTCATTAGAAACTTGAAGGCACATCTCTGACTCCCTGGGCCCCTTATTTTGCTGCCTTCTTCCAACCCTCTCTGGTTTGTTTGACACATATGCCTAATTGAGTGTTTTCCAAATTATTAGAAGGCAAATAAAAGTTTTCATCAAAAAAGGGATTCCATGGTGAGATTAAATCTAGAGAAATTGCATTAGTCAAAGTTAACAAGAATCTACTGCTGAGTTCTCCAGTTTTAAGTATGAAATGTTTATATCTAAAATGGAGATAAAGTGTGGAACATTTCCCAGAATCATTTTATCATGGAACACCTTTTTTCCCTCCCTTCAATGGATTATACTTTGGAAGTGATGTTTCTGAAGCAACTGATGCACAGGTGTTTTGTAACATATGCAGAGCCAAGGATTTTCAATTTTCATTCACCTTTAGCATCTGGGCTTCATTAGCCAGTTCCCACTTTTAGCCATATTGGTGAGAAAGGATAGAGAGTTGGAGCAGGGGAGAAGGAAATGTAGTATACAATTCAAGATCCCTGAATTGGCCTCAATATGTCTTTATTTTGTGGGACAGAGAGAAGACTCTTTTTTTTTCTGTTGAGAGCCCTTTCCCTTGGCTGAGAATTCCTGCTAAATCCCCCAGACCCTCAACTGTTTGAAAAGTTCCGACTGATAATAGAAGGTCTGTGGACCTTGAGTGCCATAAATACTCAAGCTCTGGCTCACTCTGCTTCCCAAATAGTTTCACGTTGTCCTGTCTAGAATAGTGTTCTGTGATTTTAATATGATAATTGAACAATTAAATTATTAAAACATGCAATAATAAAATAATGTAGAGTCCTTATGAGTAAAGTTAATCTCTTGCAATCTTGCCCTACAGGATTCTAAAAATTAAATAAAAATCTTGTGTGAGTGGGACACATATTGCCATTTAGATATTAATTGAGTAAATGGATAGGGACTTTTTCTCTCCGACTAAATTCTCATGGTACAACTCATTTTAATCAACAAATGCTATGTTGTATGGCGATGGCTAATTGAAACATTCCACTTGAACTAAATCAGACTTTTTTTTTTTCCGATTACCCCAAGAGTAAGTCAGAGGTAGTCACTCCTTCTAAAGAAAGGGAAATTAAAACCCTAACCTGTTTCTACCTAGATTTTAAAAGGCACAAAGACTTGGAACATTTATCCGACCTAGAAAACATGAATTCCTATTGTGTATTTTGTTGAATCACAATATTTAGGAATGGCTGCATTATTTTACCTTGGTTATCCTTGGTGGACAAATTTAGATATTTTAAAAATCTATTTTCCTATTATTCCTACATCGGGTTCATTTCAATTTTATGTATGTAGTACTAAGTGACAAGGTCATCGTTTGACTCTCTGAGCTCATAATTTCATTGACAGCAGAAGGATGAATATGAAGTTTTGAATATAATCAAATTTAGAGTAACTCGAGTGAGATATGGCAAGGATCTAAAGTAACGTTAAGGAGGTGAATGTTATATATGGTTTTGAAGATGATGAAAGGCTTCTGAATTGCGGTACTATTGTCTGGAGGGCTGGATAGGCTTTCAACAAATGGGGGTAAGGAAAGAATTACCTCAGATGTGGAAAAAACAAACATAAAGCAAATATTGAAAGATGAAAAAGAGACCAACATATTTAGGTAACAAATTTAACAGCAGTTAGGAACCCAAAAGATGGTAATACAGAGAACAAAGGAGAGTGCTAAGAACAAGGGTGTGTCTTCAGAGAACAGCATCCCTTCTCAAGCTTGGAGAACTTGTCAATGAAAATTAAGGGAGAGTTTAAGGAAAGAGGTCCAGATAGAGTACTTCTGAGAGATTTGAGAAGGGCGAGGGGTAAAGGGAAAAAAACAAAAAGAAGAATTTTTTTTTTATTTTGGTGATGGGAAAACTTTAAGAGATGAATATACCGTTTCCGCAGAAAAAGTAGAGTGTAATAGAATCCATAGAACAAGAGATTAATTAATAATTCTAAAGTGACAACACACCAGAAATCTTTGTAAAGAGCTCATTTGGTAATTTGATAATAAAAGGAAGGAAAGCACACAGCATCTTAAAGAGTTATGTGACTGAGGGATCGGAGGATGCCACAGAACAGAGGAAAATGCAAAGAAGAGAAGTTACACTCTGTGGGTCAGACTCAGGAGAGAGAACAGAGAGTCCTTCAGAGAGCACAGGAAAGGATGCTGACTTTGGAGATAGGGAAGTGAAGGGAAAATGAACAGAGAACAACACAGGAGATGTTACAGTCTGAATCATGAATATCCCCCAAAAGCTCAAGGTAAAGGTTTGATCCCCAGCTTTTAGTCCTGTTAGGAGGTGGTGGAACTTTTAAGAGGTGGGGCCTAGTGGGGGGAAGTGAGGTCACTGTGCATGTGCCCTTGAAGGCAAAGTTGGGATCCTAGTCCTTTCTTCTTTCTTAATCTTTGCTTCCCAGCCCCCATGAGGTGAGCACCTTTGCTCTACCATGTGCAACTGTCTTGATCTATTGTCTTGCACAGGCCCGAAGCAACCAGGCCAGGAAACCAGGGGATGAAACCTCTAAAACCACTAGCCAAAATAAAACTTTCCATCTTTTAAGCTGAATTATATCAGAGTTTTTTTTTTTAAACAGCAATGCAAGTTGACTCACATAGAAAATTGGTTCTGGGAAATGGGGTTGTTCACTTGACTATTTCTGAAAATGTGGTTCACAAGCCTTTGGAATTGGCTGTGAGAGGAGTTCGGAAAAGTCCAGAGAAGAGTGTTGGAGAAATCCTAGAATGCTAAAGCATAATGTGCAATTCTACTGAGGACTCAGAAGACCAGAAGGTGGACAGTTAATGTTATACTGATGAGGTTTCAGACGGAAAAAAAAAAAAAGGACTCTAAAACTGGACTTAAGGCCACCCTTATTGCACCTTGGCAAAGAATTTGAATGTACTATGTCCATTCCCTGAGACACTGTGTGAAGCTAAGTTCAAAGGAAACAGATTCATTTATCTGGCAGAAGAAATTTCGAAGTAGCAAAGCATTCAGACAATGGCATGGGTACTACTGGCTTGGTTTAGCCAAATTTACTGTGAAAATAAAGAAACAAAGCAGAAAGATTTGGGAAACCTGCTATTTGATAAACGCTCCTCCTCCTCTTACTACTACTCCTACTCCTACTCCTACTCCTCCTACTACTACTGGTACTATGAAGAAGGGGAGGAGGAGGAGAAGGAGGAGCATATAAAGTTTCTACCAAGTAAGGTGTGGTTGCCAAGGAAATAAGCACCATTAAAAAGAAGACAAGTACTTTGCACTGGGACAGTATAGAAGATGACTTAAAGGCATCTCAGGAATTGGGAAGACCTATCCATTTCAGTCTTAAAGGTGTAAAAGTATAAGCTTTGTTCAAAGACTTTCATGTGACAAGAATGTGTGCCTCTGGTTTCCATGCTTGCAAAGATCCTACAGGGCACTGTTCCCCTGGGGCTCATTGTCCTGTGTCAGCCTTAGAAGCACTCAGGATTGCTGCTGCTGTGATTTAAGTGTATCCAGGTACAGCTCACAGCAACAGCAGATCTTGGTGCTGTACCTGTCCTCTGGCTTCGTAGGCATGGAGAATGCAAGAAGTATGCATGCATGGATGCTTCTACCAAGATTGCAAAGGAAAACCTGAGAGACCAGGCAGTATTTGGCAGGGTTAGAGTCTCTGTAAACAGCCCTGGATAGGGTGATAGGTAAAACTGTGAGAAAAAAACAGTGACTCGGTGGAGACTTCAGGTTGTTAGAGATGACAGGAATATGGAACATCTGCTGAGGAAAGTCACGGGCAATAGCAAGCAGAGCCAGCCCAAGAGAGAGGCCATGTGGGCTTCAGCCAGCAAAACCACACGGAAGGGGCAGCCCAAGATTCTGGACATGGAGCCATAGGACTTAATGTTTGCCCTGCTGAGTTTCCAATCCATCCTTTCTATGCACCTACTACCCCCACTTCTAGAATGAGATATTTACCACATTTTTCTAAAAGCTTCTCTTGGTTTTGTTTTGTTTTTACAGGTGCTCACAACTGAATTTGCCTTTAGTCTCAGAGGAGATTGGATTTTGGAGCAATGCTGGGACCATTAAGACTTTAATGACTCTTGGAGATGGATTGAACGCTTTATTAGGATATGAACGTGAATCTTTGGGAACCTCTCTCACTGGGCTTTCGATTAATTCTTTTGATCAAAGTCTTTATTTGGGAGAACAATTTTACAATTTATCTTTGTTTAGTGTTCATCTCCCTGTGCATATTTTCATTTTAACAGATTAAAAAGATTTTCTGATGGAAATAGCAGACTTTTTTGTTTGCTTGACCTAACAAATAGAAATAAAGGATGATATAAGTAAAATTACAATTTTTTGAAATAGCTAAATGGTTCAGTACTTTTGATATTCTACATCAAGTGTATGTGAGGTAAAATGGCATCACTCAAAACACTTGAACCAAAGTTCCTATTTTTTCTTAATTTATCAAATACAAGTAAGAAATTTTAACAAAACTGCAAATCTTTCCTATGTAGATTTTTTTGGGATTGTTCTCACTTGTTTGTTTTAGATATATATGACAGTAGAGGATATTTTGACATATTATACATATGTGGAGTATAAATTCCCATTCTTGTGGTTGAACATAATGTGGAATTACACTGGTTATGTTCTAGATGAACTTAGGTAAGTTATGTCTGATTCATTCTACTGTATTTCCCATTCCCATCTCTCCTCCCTTTGCTTCATTCCTCTTTGTCTAATCAAATGAACTTCTATTCTTCCCCTCCTCGCCCTCCCTCATGGTGGGTTAACATCCATATATCAGAGAGAACATTCAGCCTTTGGGTTTTGGGGACTGGCTTTTTTTCACTTGGCATGATGGTCACCATTTCCATTCATTTACCAGCAAATGCCATAATTTCACTCTTCTTTGTGTCTGAGTAATATTCCATTCTGTATATACACCACATTTTCTTTATCCATTCATCTGTTGAGGGCACTTAGTTTGGTTCCATGGCTTAGCTAATGTGAACTGAGCTGATATGAACACTGATGGGGCTGTGTCACTATTGTATGCTGATTTTAAGTCTTTAGGGTATATACCAAAAATGGGATAACTGGGTCAAATGGTGTTTCTATTCCAAGTTTTCTCAGGAATCTCCATATTGCTTTCTAGAGTGGTTGCACCAATTTGCAGTGCCATCAGCAATGTATGAGTGTACCATTTCCCCACATCCTCCCCAACATTTATTGTTATTTGATTTCTTGATAATTACATTTTGATTGAAATGGCATGAAATTTCAGGATAGTTTTAGTTTGCATTTCTTTCATTGCTAGAGATGTTGAGCATTTTTTTCATATATTTGTGGACCATTCATATTTCTTCTTCCACAAAGTGCCCATCTAGGTAGATTTAAAAAAAAAACAAAACTAAAATTCAAGAAATTCCACAAAAACTGATCCAGGAGGTCAATGTCAGAAGTATTTTCTCCTTTTCTTCGAGTTGCCCCAACATTCAAACACTATGAATCTATTATAATAATTGATACTCTGGGTTTGATCTCCAAGACAATAAAAAGAGTTTAAAAGAAAAAGAAAGGAAGGAAGAAAAGAAGAGAGGGAGGGAGAGAGGAAACAAAAAGAGTAAATTATTACAAATAAAAGCATTTATTTTGTAATCATATCAAATTCAATTCGAATCTAGGGTCCAAAACAAATATATTTTTAAGTGTCCAAGACTCATTTTCTTTATTTATAAAAACTACCTTATGGGTTCTCATGAAGATTAACAAAAGAATGCACAAAATACTGTCACCCTCATTAACCAGATGTGACTAATATGATTCGGGAAATGTTTATTGAAATATTTCCACTTAAAAGAGGTACAAGATAAGGTAAAGAGCACACTGGTTTGGGAGACTAAGAGACATGGTTTTGAGCCACCTAGAAACTATAACATCAGGTTCGTGGCTCTCAAGCCACATTCTGGCATAGGAGCATCTCCATGGGAAAACTACATTACCAACACAACACAGAACACAGAGACCACAGCATTGTTTTAGTGCCTCATCTCTAAATATGAACAAATAAACAAATATTTGCAAGCATTTGAAGAAACTCTTCAATATGAAAGCAGGATAGGCAGATTAAAACAACAAAATAAAGCAAAAAAGAACTGGGAGCCAAATTTGAAATACAGAGAATAGAATAAAACTCTAGAGATGATAAGCATTATTCTCAAAATATGAGAGAAGTACATATAACATCAGGATGCAATAAAAAATATATAGGAAAAAATGTTTGTGGGTGTATGTATAAATATACTTTAAAGAATTAAGAACACATGTGCATATATGTAAAAATATATGATAAACAATGAAAATATAAATCCACAAAAGTTAGAAGACAAAGCTTAAAATAGTCCATAAATAAAAACTAATTGGAAAATGATAGAGAAATAAACATTTTTTAGATTGCAAGATCAATATTCGAGGTTACCAACAACTAAAAGGAATCCAAAGAAGGAAGAATAACTATGACAAAAAACAAATGGATTAGTGGAAATTACAGAAGAAATAATTTTGAAAACTATGCAAATGCTGAAAAACACGGATCTTCATATTGAAATGATCAAATAAATATCCAACAAAAAGACTAACATTAAAGCATTTTATAAGGAAGTTTCAGATCACTGAGAATAAATGCCAAGACCTAGATCATTCCAGAAAAAAAACTTCTCAACAACTGCACTCAATGGTAAAATGAAACACAAATAACACCTTCAAAATCTGAGGAAACTTTTTTAACCCCAAATTCTGTACTCAGATAACCATACATCAAAAGGGACAGAGAATAAAGACATTTTAAAAACATACAAAAATTCTGAAAATGTTATTCTTTGTGCACCCACATAGTAACATTTTATTATTTTCAAATTTTTAACTAGTGCATTGTTGTACATAATGCTGGGATTTCACACATGCACACAATTTAACATATAATTTGGCCAACATCACTCCCCAGCACTTCCCCACCTCCTTTCTGCCTCATGCCTCTTGGTTCTTTCCTCTACTGATCTCTCTTTTATTTTCATTAGACCCCCCACCCACCTTTCTTTTCCCTTTTTCTCTATAGCTTCTATATATGAGATAAAATATGACCCTTGATCTTCTGAGTTTGACTTATTTCTCCTAACATAATGGCTAACATAATGGCTATTAGTTTCATATATTTTCCTGCAAATGACATAATTTAATCTTTATTTATATCAGATTAAAACTCCATTGTGCATATTTACCACATTTTCTCTATCCATTTATCTGTCAATGGACACCCAGGGAGGTTCCATAGTTGGACTACCGTGAATTTTGCAGCTATAAACATGAGTGTGCATGTGTCATGGTAGTATGATGACTTTAATTCTTTAGGATTAATATCAAGGACTGATATAACTGGGTCATATGGTGGTTTCATGCCTAGGAATCTCCACATTGATTTCTACAGTGGTGGTACTAATTAACAATCTCTCCTAGTATGATTTTAAATAAACGGTTCAACAAAAAAGTGTAGTAAAACAATAACACAGCCATGTAATACATGATGCAGTTTTAAAAGTTAAGGTAATCTCTAGATCTGACCTAGAGCCAGTTCTAAAGAGCAATCAACACAGACTGGTGTAGAAGTATGGAGATCCAGATGAGGGAGAAATTGAAGAGAAGGAGAAACAGAAGGAAAAAGGAAGGAGGAGAAGAGAAAAAAGAAGAACAATAGGTTTTCAAGGGATATGATTATTTCACAAAAAATATTGCTACACATTGACATTTATCTTGGAATATTTCCCCCAAAAAATATTAAGGTACATCAGAAATTAAAGCAACAAAAAACCCAAAGTAACATCACAAAAGCAAAATATGATATATATTTCACAGTATTAATTTGAACATTTATAACATAAAATGATTGTAATACAGCCAAAAGATTATGATATAGTCATTTGTGATGATGTGGGAAAGTGGTTCCATAACAGGTAACTACTATGTACAGTGTTATATAGAAATAAAGGTAAATAACAATAAACAGCAAAGAATAAAAGTGGTTCCCTCTGTCTTTTGGAGAAGAAACGAAAAGATGCAGTTCATTTTTTTTTCCTTTAAAAGAAGGCTTTTAATAATGCTTCTTTTAAATCAAATGTCTAAATTACTCTGACAAAAGCAAAAACATGTTGTAATAAATCTATTAAACTTCAGATCATTGTGGCTTTCTGCTAAATAAATGAAAACAAACAGTACAGTCCATTAGCCAGGTAGGACATAGAGCAGCACATAAACACCTGTTCCCATGGAAATAGATTTTGTTGACAGGAAAGATGAGAAGTTCCCTGTGTCAGATCACAGGGTGTTGAAGGTGGAGACTCCATAGAGCAGATGGCTATGGGCCTTGAATGTCATGCTGAGCACTGTGGTCGCTAAGAAGCTAGTTTGGGTTGTAAACAGAGGGCAAAAATATCAAGTTTATTCATTGGAAAGGCACCTGGCACCAAACTAGAGAAAGAAAAGAATTTTGGAATGCAAAAAAATGAATAGCTACTGCAATAATTTTGAGACATGAGGTCCTAAAAATGGAGTAGGATCCAACTCAGGAAATATTTCTGAGATAAAACCAGCAACATTTCATGAAAAATTGAATGTGGAGAATAAGGGACATCCTCTAAGATAATTCCAAACTTTCTAATAAGCAATACTGAGGGACTAGTGACCCATAAAACTGAGGCTAGAAAAAGTGGAAGGGAGAATTCTGGTGCTGTCAATTTGTGAACCCATCAATCTTCTGATAATGCAGTTTTCCAGTGGGCATAGACTTCACCGAGTCAGGAAGTCAGATGTGCTAAAAGCATTCCCAACTTATTCATACTTAAGGTCAACTTTGTTCACAAGTCTTCAGTTCCTGTTATAATGTTACAATAGAAAATATAATCTTGCTATTTTAATGTAACTCTCAACCAGACCCAGTTAATGCTCAGTCACCTTTAAGCAACTACTTAGGATCCTCAAGGATTTCCTCAGTGACCTCTTTTTCTCCTTTTTGACCTAAGGAGGGAAATGTTTTAAGTTCCTGGTTCAGGCAACCCAGTGAGAAAGCAGAAAAATAAGTGGTGTGGCTTGTGAATTATACTGGCATGGAGTGTGTCCATTCTATGGGCTTCATCTGTCCCTATTGACCTCAGGTTCCACCTCCCTGTCTTGCACCATGGCCTCTGTCGCTAAGGCATCTTCTGCCAATGTCCACAGTCCTGCCACCACCTCCACATCTTAGAACCAAACATGATGCATCCTCCTCTCCTTCAATAAAAGTTTCCTTCTTCTTTACTGGTCTCCAAAGCTATCTCCACACCTTGTTCAAGGGTATCAGAATTCATCAGTATTTTTCCTGCAACTTTATGGAGTAGGATAAAACCTGCAGGCCCCAGCTCTAGACACAGACTTAGTTACTCTGCAACTCAAGGGCCATGTAGAACTTTAGGTTTCCCGATAAAAAGGAATAACGATGTAGGAAAGATAAAATTTTATCTCTTCAAGTGTTTCAATTCCTCTGAATTTTCCTCTGGTTGAATGCAATTTTTTTTTCTTGAGGATTTATGAGTTTTCATTTAAGCTATAAAATATCTTCACATGGGCACTCAAAAAAATGTGGGTTGTGTTTGATCCATTATTGAATTTAGGTCTACGAATCCATGCTTATTATTGTTTATTAATCCTTCCAATCAATGCATTTCTGTTTGTTTTATATATGTGTGTGTGTGTGTGTATATATAATATGTACGCATTTTACTCTCAATAAATTAACCACTTTAACTTAAATCCTTTAGTAGGCATGAGGAAGATCAAAGTATATGATAATTTCATAAATAAAGGCCATGAGAAGACTATGGAAATCAACAGAACTGCTCTAAGGACACTAAATAACAAAAGTCATGGGAAAGTCTTAGAGACATTTGTCTTGTTGGAGGTCAGAAAGAACAAATGATGGGACACATATCAGATACTGTATTTCAGGACACATCATAATTCATCCATGCATTAAATGGTATAAAAGAGAGAGAGAGAGAGAGAGAGAGAGAGAGAGAGAGAGAGAGAGAGAGAGAGAGAGAGAGAGAGAGAGAGAGAGAGAAGGGCTTGGGGGTCATGCTAAATTCAGAGTTATTTAAGTAATTACACAAACAAGCAATTAAAAATTAGACATGAATAATGTTTTTCCTTTTTCCAAAAAGTAGAAATAATATGCATATTCTTCTATTCATTAGAAAATATAAGTAAGGATTAAGAGCAAAATGAGATCAACACAAACAATACACAACTTATCATCTAAAAATTTAGAAGAAAAATGCTTTTTAAAAAATCAATAACATCTTATTCAACACAAGATATCCAATATATTATTGAAATGTAATGAATATAAAATTACTGAGATATTTTGTATTTTTATACTATTTGAAGTCATGTATATTTTACAATTACATTTCTCAAATCAGAAGCTAATATTTTAATAGAAATACCTCAGCTATATTCAAGATGTCTTAAATTTTTAGTTGCAAAATTGGATTTATATTCTCAAGCATCTAAGCATTTTTAAAAGCATCCCAATAACTGAATTGTTCTATCCAGATAGTTTCCCTTTAATATTTGTAACCAGGTTGATAAAACTGGTTCTTCTTTTGTGGAATAATTGAATTTTAAATGAGCATCATATTAGTTTCAATCTTTATCTGTGCAAAATATACTATTTTGTCAACCAAGTAACATTAATATTGATTTTAAGAGAATTTCCCCAATTAAAAAGCAACTGTAAAATTATGAGTATCAATATTTTTATTATAGTTTTAGAGTTAATTTATATAATAATGTGAATTAAAGTTAAAATATTAAGTATATTGATTTTTGTTAAAAGAATGTATAAAATCATTATTATTGGTATATACCTCAAAAAGTTTCAGTTTCACCCTAGGTTTTATGTTTTTTTTTTTTTTAACCTGCTTAGCTAGTTCATTCGATTTTCTTTTTCTTGCTTGGAGCTTCAAATTTAGTCATTTTTATGTGGTCTGAATTTGATGAGGAAATATAACTTACATTGCCATTCTTGCCATTATTGTTAGAATAAGAGAAATGCTTTATTTTCTGTCAAAAAGAACTTAAATTTGAGCTCTGTAAAACAAATCTTTGTAAAACTCTTTTCATGACTCACTTAATAATCATTGTTAAAGAGCATTATTAATTTTTTATTTTTATTTGTTCTTTTCAGTTATACATGACACTAGAGTTGATTTTGACATATATATATATATATATATATATATATATATATATATATATATATATATAACATGGAGTATATCTTATTGTCTTGTGGAGGTACGTGATGTTGATATTCACTGTTTTGTATTCACATAGGTACACAGGAAATTTATGTCAGATTCATTCCACTGTCTTTCCTATTCAGATACCCCTCCCTTCCCTTCATCCCCTTTATCTAATCCATTGAACTTCTATTCTTAGCACCCACCCCGCTTGTTGTGTGATAGCATCCAATAGGGATTGGCTTATTTCAGTTAGCATGATAGTTTTGGGTTCCATCCGTTTACTAGCAAATGTCATAAAGTCATTCTTCTTTGTGGATGAATAATATTCCATTGTATCTATATATCACATTTCCTTTTGTTTATTCATCTATTGAAGGGTATCTAGGCTAGGTTTCATACCTTAGCTATTGTGAATTGGGCTCCTATAAACATTGATGTGGCTGCATCATGTAGTATGCTGATTTTAACTACTTTAGATATATACTGAGGAGTGGTATAACTGGTCAAGTGGTGGTTCCATTCCTTGTTTTTTGAGGAATCTCCACACTGCTCTCCAGAGTGGTTGCACCATTTTGCAGTCCCACAAACAATGTGTGAGTGTACCCTTTTCTCCACATCCTCACCAACATTTATTGTTACTTGTATTCTTGATGATTGCCATTTTGACAAGAATGAGATGAAATCCTAGTGTAGTTTTAATTTGCATTTCTCTGATTGCTAGAAATGTTGAACATTTTTTCATATATTTGTTGACCACTCATAATTCTTCTTTTGAGAAGTTTCTGTTTAGTCCTTTTGCCCATATATGGGTTGTATGGGTTATTTGTTTTTGTTTGCTGTTGTAGGTGGTGGTGATTTTTTGTTGCTGTTGTTGTTTTGGGGATAAGCTTTTTGAGTTCTTTTTATACCCTGGAAATTAACACCAGATCAGAGGTGTGAGAGAAAAGATTTTCTCCCATTCTTTAGGCTTCCTCTTTATAGTTTTGATTGTTTCCTTTTTGATTGCTATAACAAAGCAATTTATTTTGATACCATCCCATTTATTGATTGTTGATTTTACTTCTTGCACTTTAGGAGTCTTGTTAAGGAAGTCAGTTCCTAAGCTAACATGTTGAAGTGTCGAGCCTATGTTTTCTTCTAGTAAGTGTAGGGTTTCTGGTCTAATACCTGGGTATTTGATCCACTTTGAGCTGAGTTTTTTTAGGGTAAGAGATAGGGGTTAAATTTCATTCTACTATGTATGTATTTCCAGTTTTCCCAGCAACATTTGTTTCTCCAATATATGTTTTTGGCACCTTTGTCTAGCATGAGATAACTGTTATTTATGTGGGTATGTCTCTGTGTCTTCTATTATGTCCCATTGGTCTTCATGTCTGTTTTGGTGCTTCATATGCTATTTTTTGTTACTATAGCTCTGTAGTATAAGTTCCAGTATTATGATTTCTCCTGCTTCATTTTTTCTTGCTGAGTATAGCTTTGGCTATTCTGGGCCTCCTATTTTTACAAATCAATTTTATGATGCTTTTTCTATTTCTATGAAGAATCTCTTGGAATTTTAATAGGAATTGCATTACACATGAATGACACCTTTGATAATAGGGCCATTTAAACAATATTAATTCTTCCTATCTAAGAACATGGTATATCTTTTCATCTTCTAAGGTCTTCTTCAGTTTTTTTCTTTAGTGTTCTGTAGTTTTCATTGTAGAGGTCTTTTGCCTGTTTTGTTAGATTGATTTCCAAGTTTTTTCCTTCCTATTTTTTTTCCTTTGAGGCTATTGTGAATGGGATAGTTTTTCAAATTTCTCTTTCAGCTGATTCATCATTGAGGTACAAGAATGCAATTGATGTGTGAGTGTTGATTTTCTATCCTGCTATATTGTTGGATTCATTTATGAGTTCTAGAAATTTTCTGTTGGAGTTTTTTTTGGATCTTCTGAATATAGGATCATGTCATCAGGAAATAGAGATCGTTTAAGCTTTTCTTTTCCTATTTGTATTTCTTTAATTTCTTTCTTATTCCCAAATGTTCTAGCTAGAGTTTCAAGATTAGTTACATAGAAATGGTGAAAGAAAATGCTGACTTCATCTCCAAGTAAACATGGAAATAAACCAAGTAAGAAACATATGGAATTGAACAATAATGAAAACTCTACATATCAACAGACACAGCAGAAGCAGAAAAACCAAATAGCTTTATCTATTTGCATTAATAAAAGAATCATAAAAATAAAAGCTCACATAAATCTTGAGAAAATAGCAAAAATCATTTGAGTTGAATTGAACATCAATTAAAAGCATAGACTAAAAAGGTAAAAATAAAAATAGAACTAATGAATCCCAAAAAGCAAAAAAATTTCATAATTCCAAGAGTACATCTTCAAAATGCCAACCAAAAAAACTTAAAACTAGAGACAATCTAAGTAAATATAGATATTATAATGATACAAAATACCATTGATAATTGACCTGGGTATTAGAAGAAATATAAGATACTATCTTTCTCAAAATTATTCAGTTGTTTTGAAATTCTGAATTGAAACGGCTAAGAAATTGAAAGATTTCAACAAATACAGATGAACTTTTTAAAGATTCACCCCTTTTGAAAAATAATAGACTCTAGGGAAAAATAGATCATTTCTATTAACATCTTAAAAATAAGTAACTTTCATATTTTTACTCTCATTTAGAATGTAAAAATGCAAAGTAGAAAAATTTTAACATTCTTTTATGAACCCATATAGCACTGATACCAAAATTATTTAAATATAACAAAATATATTTTACTTCATACAATTAAAGAATTTCTGCATGAATAAAATGCCAGATATAATTGAAAAAGATAAATGAAAAATACAGGAAAAAAATGTTTCTATATAAAACTCCAGAAAAATAGCTAATTATTCAATAATAAATATTATATTTGAATATGGAGTTAAAAAACTAATAGTTATAAAGGAAAACCAGTAAAAATTTGAAATTATTTTAAATTAGTGCTACAAATAGTGTGAAAAACACTATGAGATGAAAATATAAGTTAAATCTATCATAAGATATCACTCTTTAAAGCAAATATGTAAAACTAAAAACTACTGGTTAAAACAATAAGTTGGTCAAGATATAGATGTAGGTTGGAGATAAAACAAGCAATAGCTATTAAAAAGATAAATGTGTATACCTTGGATTTAATAATTTTTCTTCTATACATTTAGTCTCTAAGTAAATATGGATGCCAAAATTTAAGTATGCCAAAATTTCTTTTAGAACTTTTATAGTAACAAAAATAGTTAATAAGAAAATGTTCATCAATAGGTTAAGATATTCATATCTACACAAATGGTATATTTTATATGCATCAAAAGCAATGAGTCAAGCCTGTGTTTATTGACATGGACTAATTTCTAAACCTATTAGTTGAAAAGAGGAAAAAAATGCAAATGATATGCACAGTATGAGTGCCCAAAATAGTGAACATATATGTGTGTGTGAGTGTGTGTGTGTGTGTGTGTGTGTGTGTGTACATTTATTTGCATTGCATGTCTGTGGGAAAATATCTAAGTTATTGACAATAACAGCTACCTCTGAAAAATTACTTCTGATTAGTTTGGCTTTCAACTGCATAAATCATGAATTTACACAAAGAGAGATATGGTGGAAGGGAAACGATGGATAGAGTGGGAATCAGGGAGGGTGGGATGAAAGTAAGAACAGAAGAAGAGGAATGCAGAGAGGGAGATAAGGATGAAGGAAGGGGAAAAAGAAAAGGGGAGAGAATTAGAGAGGAAAGAGCCTTTAGAGGGAGATAATGAGCTAAGCATTAGACCAATGAAAGAGGTGCTGTTTGTAGGACCTTTTCAGTATATAACTGGAATTTCATTCTATAAAATGAGGAAGAGGGAGAATCTAGAGGTTTTAAAAAATAAAACGGTGATCCTTCAACATGCAGTAGAATGTGGAGAAATGGATAAGATCCTCTTAAGACAGAATAAAAGGGGGAGGGAGTTTCAAGGAGATAATGTGACTGCACGCCCTGTCACATGTTGTAATCCCAGGTACTCAGGAGGCTGAGGCAGGAGGATTACAAAAAGGGTGTTGGAGGGCTACTTCATGAGACGCTGTCCCCAAATAAAAATGTTCCAAAGGACTGAAGGTGTACTCAGTGGTAGAGCACTTGCCTCGTATGAGTAAGGCCCTGGGTTTAACCTCCAATGTGACCAAAAGAAAAAGGGAAAGAAAGAAAAATTATATACCATCCTATGACCTAGGATTTAATGCAACTGAGAAGACCACAGTGTATGCTGGGTCAACAGTGCCTGCAACACTAAGCAGAAATCCTTTTGTTCTTCTAATTAAAGACTAGAATATCACATGTGCTTCTATGTAGATATAAAGTACCACATTTTGAAATGGTAAAATAGCCATAAATCTCTCCTATTTATGACAACTATTAGTTTTGATTCGTAGAAGCCTAATTTAAAAAGTCCTACCAAAACCTATTATTTAATTTTATGAATCAAAGTAGGAACAAACAAAAAATGCTTGACATGTTGTAGTAAATCTGTAAGTAGCTGTTAAATAAATGTACAATAAGCAAAAACACTTGGCAGTCTCAGCATGCAAAATGTTTACAGTCCAATAATTATAATATGTTCTACAACCATAAATTAAATCAAGAAGCTGTTAAATGGAGATGTAGCCAACTCTGAAAGAATTCTATTTATACCCTTTCTAGTGCTTCTCCCCAATTATAAGCAATGAATTTAAAATGCCAGTTCATTTTCCAGCTGTGATGTAGGAAAAGATAGAAGGGGAAAGAGGAGGGAGAAGAGAGATAGAAGCTATTAGTTCATTGCTGATATCGTGAGCCACACCATGGTAGACACAGGCATGCACAGATACAATCAGACATGTCATAAAGAAATAATAAGACTTATGAAATTCTTTTTCTTTTTAATATTTTAAAGATTATTTATAAATGGTGTGAGCTATACCAGGGAGTAGGGACCACCAGTATACCAGTAGTTAGAGACCACCACAGACACAAAGGAAAGATGCATTTCTCATGCCTTAACTCATGAACTATCAACCATGAAAAGTACCACAAAGAATGGATTAGTCAGAGCTTCCAATCATAACAAGAACTTGGGTTAGAAAGCACTGATTTCACTTGGCCTAATGATGCCTGATGGATAACTAAAAGAAGAATTAAGATTTGGCCCCTCTGCCTTCAATTTGTGCCTGTCTCCTTTGCCTTAAACTTTAGGTTGTATTCTCCTCAACTCTGTATATAGTCATGTCAATCACTTAAGGAGTGTCTGTTTAGAAACTGGTTATACAAGGTTTTAGTCTATTTTTTTCACCACTGTGACCAAAAGAACTGACATGAATAATTTTAGAAAGGAGAAGTTTATTTGAGTCTCACAGTTTTAGTTGTCTCAGTCCATGGATGGCCAGGTCTATTGCTTTAGGACAGAGGTGAGGCAGAACATCCTGGTGGAAGAGTGTCCTGGAGGAAAGCATCTGGGGAAATTGCCCCAGGAAGCAGAGAAACAGACTGACTTCTCCTCTCACAAAGGACAAAATATATAGTGCAAAGGCATATTCCCAGGCACTCACCTCCTGAGCCACACCCTACTTGTCTAAAATCACCACCCAGTTAATCCCTATCAGGGGACTAATGCACTGCTTAGGTTAAGACTCTCATAACTCCATCATTTTACCTCTAAATTTCTTGCGTTATCTCACACCTGAGCTTTTGGGGGCTATCTTCTATCTAACCATAACATATGTACAACCCACCTTGAACCCTTTCAAGGCTGAGGACACCAAGATAAATGTTACTGAACTATTTCCAAAATTTTCAGGAATATTCAATAACCAATTTTTAGAAGGTCCTGTTCCAGACACCCTGGAAGAGCACCAAGAAGTGTTTAGTCATTGCTCTGTATCTAGGAATATTAGAGTCTTGCGGATGGATCACCCTATAATAAGATCACCATCCCCACCCCCAATCAGTAGTGATCACTTCATCACTTCCAGGATGATAGGTCTGATAAATGAACATCCTACAAAACAAATGGAAATACCCACACACTGTGATAAAGACTTCTCTGGAGTCACCTGGCAAAACCACAACTGAAATAATGACCAGCAAGAACTTAACCCTCACAAGTAACTTGATAAAAGATTTGTCCCTTCTCTTATTTGGGGACCAGCATCGTCTCTCTAGATTTCAGTGCTGTCTCCCCTTTCCCTGAGGTAAAACTCCCAATTAAAGGTTTGCCTATTTGTTCCTTGACTTTGTTTTCATTTTAATTGTTACTGAATCAGAAATTTCCATCTCTGGTATTATTAGGACTCCTTAAGACAAAGAGTCAGCGGTCTCTACATGGTCTGAATGGGGGAAATTAATCCTAAAGAAACAATTCTCCAGGTGGCCCTCTGCAAGCAGTATACCCTAAGGCTCTCTTCTCAAAGGAAAGTCTTTAAAACAAGTTTATATTTTCTAATAAGTAGAATCTTGATGATTCTTGAAATGTCCTCAAGTCATCTTTCCCATTGTTCCATAGCAAAGTACTTGGCTTCTTTTTAATGGTGGTAATCTCTTTAGCAGCTACACCCTCCTTGGCAGAACTTTTAAATTCAATCCTCTTTTGGCCAAACTACAATGTTTTCAGAACTTTCTGTTCTGCTACTCTTTGTTCCTATATTCCCACAGAAAATTGGGGTAAAGGCAGACAGTGATAGTCATGTTGCTGCCGGAATGCTGCGCTGCCTTAAAATTTCCTCTACCTGTTCAACTAAACTGCCACCTCTACATTCAGTGTTATATGGTCTCAGGGCATTGACAAAATGTAACCAATTCTTTGTCAGAGTGGAACATGGGTGTTCACTAGTCCACTTCCTAATAGTCTTTATTTCCATCTAAAACCTCATCAGCATAATCTTTATTGTCTGCATTTCTATAAGCAATATTATCTTCTGAATCCTTACCAGAATTTCCTATGAAGTTATGCTTACACTCCTTTATGATTTATCTAGTCTGCTTCTCCACACTTTTCTAAATCCCTCCCACATACCAATTTCAAAGCTTTTAAACCACATTGTCATAAAACAAACCCCATTTATTGATACCAATTTTCTATGGTAGTGACATGTCCATCACTCTGACAAAATACCTGAGATAAAAGAACTGAAGGAAGAAAGATCTATTTTGGTTCACTGTTTCAGAAGTTTCAATCTCTGGTAACTTGGCCTTATTGTTTTGGGCCTGTGGTGAGGCTGGATATCATACCAGGAAAAGCACAGTAGATCAAAGCTGCTCAGGTCATGGTGGCTGGGAAGCAAACCCACACAGAGAGAAAAGTGGGACCAGGATCCCAGCATCTCCTTCAAAGACATGTCTCCAATAACTTAATTTCCTTACACTAGATCCCACCTCATACAGGTTTCAGCTTCTTTCAATAGTGACACAGGCTAGCAATCAAGTCTTCAACTCATGGGACAGTGGGGGTCATAAAAATCAAAACTGTAGCAAATTTACTGAAGGATATATATGATAAATTATATGTGTATCTTTTGTAGCGTTACATTCTAAATCATAAATATCCTCCACTCCTGAAAAACATTTTGTTATTTAATGCTTAAGTTTTTCTTACATCAATTATAATGATGATTTTTAAAAAGAAATAAGCTCACAAACACTGACTTTTCATAAGATTATTAACCAAATCTGGAAAAAACAAGTACCTATATATTCATTTGAGATAAAAAGGACAAATATGTTCCTTGTCATATTTATACTTCTATTTGAATTAAATCAAAATACTTTGAATTTTTAGAATGTAATATTAGTTGAGCCTCTCATTAAGGAAGAAATACATTTCTTCTCTGCTGATTTTTAGGCAATTTTAAGAAAATGGTCCTTAATAATTATTTACTTAGTTGTTTCTGTTTTGAATGGTTTAATTTTGCAAAGGTAATATACCTCACAATTGACTGCATTTTAGGTAGATATGGACACAAATATTTTGTATGAAAATTCTTTTTAATGTACTTCTTTTTAAATAACTTTTTTACTCTTATATAACCATCAGTAGAATACACCATAGGTCACAGGTTCAGACAAGGCCATGACCCATTTGTACTTCCCCCAATATTGTGGTCACTGCAAATTAATCTAGCATTTGATTAGATTTCCAGTTTTAGAACTCACTGTAGCTTTTCTGAATGTTGGCAGATATCTTGAGCCCAGTCCATTGGATGCAGTTGGATGTCAATGAAACATGACTTCCACAGAGGGGAAAAGGGCTTTGGCCATGAGATAACTCTTACCAAATGAAGTTTTGATGAGTTAAGTGTAAATGAATCAGAAACATACGTATTATATTTCCCCTGAAATACATGAGGATCTAAAAATTAAGGGGAAAATGGCCTGGCAAAATGTATTAGGAAGCTTTGCCAAACCCAAAACATTTGAAAAATAGTCTGGATATTTGTAGAATTCTAACTGCCACCAGTTTTGCCTATCCCTAATTTTTATAGTTTGACATTTAATCATGAATCTATGCAATAAGATTGAATATTTGGGGGAAAATAGGTTACTACCTAATTATCACTTATTCAGCACTGTTTTCTATAATTTGCCTTCTAATACATTTCATTTAGTTTTATTTTTGTTCCGAATTCTTGTTTGATTTAATGAAAGTTAATTTGGTTTATGGCAGATTTGACTCCTTCTTTTCTTCTTCTCTTTCTTCCTTCTTTATATTTCTTTGGACTTATAATTTTTCTCCTTCCATGTAGTTTTTTAAATTTCTTGATCATGGTGCATACTGTTGAACCTTTTCTTCATCCAAGAAGCTACTCATTACAGTACTGACCTGTGACATAGGACTAATTGGTCTTTATTAATTTTCTTTCTTTTTTAAAAATTTTTATTATTAATATTATTTTTGATGACAGATCATAATGTACACATTAATGGGCACAATGTAATGTGTTGATATATGCATACAATGGTAATGATTAAATCAAGCCAATTAACACAATTATTACTTCACTTACCTGTCATTTTTATAGTGGCATTTTTCAAAGTCACCCTCTTATTCTGAAATATACATTATTGTTGATCATAATTAACCTTCTATAATATAGAACTCAAAACCTATTTATCTTCTCTATCTGAAACTCTGGAATCTTGATCAAGAACTCCTCATTCCCTCTCTCCCCACCCTACCCCACCTTTAGTAATTGTCATTCCACTTTCAACTTTCATAAATTCAAATTTTCTTATTCCACTATAAGTGAGAACCTATTAGCTTTTCTCTGCTGACTTATTTCACTTAGCATAATATTTCAGATTCATCTATGCTGTCCAAAATTATAGAAGTTCCTCATCTCTTAAGGCTGAGTAGTATTCTATTGTGTATATATACCACACTTTTTAATTCATTCATCCATTGTTGAACACTTTGGGGGTTTCTATATCTTGGCTATTGTAAATAATACTGCAATGAGCATAGCAGTGCAGATATCCCTTTGAAATAGCTAATATATTTTAAACCTATCTTTAGAGCTATATATTTTATATTCCAATCTGGTTTAACTTGCTGTTTGATCTTAAGCAATAACTTAGGTTTTATCTGAGCTTTGGTTTCCTTATCTTTAAAATAAGTACGATTATATAATAGTACCTACATGCATAATGTACTTAAAAAACTGACTTATACTAACACCAAATAAATACACAGTGTATATTTACTCATAGTACCACTGATTGAGTTACCAAAAGTGTATGTATGTGTGTGTGTGTGTGTGTGTGTGTGTGTGTGTGTGTACATATTATACACTTTGCTCTCCTAGTCTCTTATAGAATTGGGAGAGTTAAATTTGTGAACACATGAACACTATTTATGATATTTGCTTTAAGATCCCACCCAATTGTTTCTCCAGGTCCTTCTCTCATCTACATACTTGTTTGAGGTTGTTATTGTGTTTCATCAAATGCAGAAATGTTGTGGTCACTATTTCTGTCAGGACAATTAGGACTATGCTCTTTTTCTTTGCTCCTGCTGCTCCATGGTTCACAGTGCCACAGTAACTTCATTCCTGGTCTCTTCTGTTGCTTTCACTGGGGAAGAAGGTACCTCACAGCATCTCCTCCAACTCCTGTATATGCATCTTGTCTTTGTCTATTTGTGTTGATATAACAAAATACCTGGGACTGGGTACTTTATGAATAATACAATTTATTTTTTCAGAGTTATCAAGGCTGGGAAATCCAAGATTAAGGCACCAGCAGATGTGGTGTCAGTTGAAGGCTTTCTTGCTGTATCCTCACATAGTAAATGAAAAAAAAATGTATGGGGTGAAGCAATGCTGTGACCCCCATATGATGAAGAGCAGAAGAACAAAAAGAGCCTAAGCTTGTTCCCTCCAGCCCATTTACAAGGCACAAATCCATTTGTGGGATTGAAGTCATCAAAACTGAATCACTTCCCCCCAAATTTCCATTTCTTAATGCCATCACAATGAAGATTAGGTTTCCACACAGATTTTTGGAGAGGACACATCCAGACCATAGCACACTCCAGCCCATCCCCAGTAGAGATATCAATACCAAAAAGACATAATTTCATATTGAAGTGGTAGTTTTCCCTGAGATTTGTTCAAACCAATCTTTTGTCATTCATTCCTTTATTTTCATTAAACATAGAAATGATTTGATCTGTTATAAGAATCACTTTCTAAAAAATAAAGGATGGGTAAGCTCATTTATCCTTGCCATTCAGAAATCTGTGACGCAGCTTCAGAGACAATGCTTACATAAATCAGAATGTCAGAGAACAGACTGCATTAATTTCAAGGATGAAACACGTGGAAGGAGCCAGAGAGAGGATGATGAAGGGTTGGGCTTTGCAAGCCAACAGGGTCCAGAAAGCCTTTGTGGAACAAGTAGGACTTGAAAGTCACATCTTGTGAAGTCAGATATTACAGAGCTCAAGGCAGAAGGGAAGGGGATTCTGAGAACCCAGAAGATCACAAACTGAGAATCAAGAAAGGAAATTCACAAAGGGTGATGAGATAGAAAAGGATATACAGTGGAGAGAAGGGACAGTAAAAGTCACAAGAGGGCAAGCACTGGAGGGCAAGCAGGAGATCAGCCATTTTAATATGCCCCGACTAGTTATAAAACAGTTCCTATTTCCCAAAAGCCGTAAATTGCCATCTGGCAGAGAGTGACCAGGCAATCTGGCCCATGCTCTAATGGGACAATTGAAATATCAAGAACCAATCAAGAGGAGTTTGTTAACTCCTTACATGACTTTAAAAGAAGTTATACTCCTGTAATCCCAGCAGCTCAGGAGACAGGCAGGACAGTCATGAGTCCAAAGCCAGCCTCAGAAAAAGCAAGGTGCTAAGCAACCCAGTGAGACCCTGTCTCTAAATAAAATACAAAATAGGGCTGGGGATGTGGCTCAGTGGTCGAGTGCCCCTGGGTTCAATCCCTCGTCCCCCACCCCACCCCACAAAAAAACAAATAAATAAAAGAAGGAATACTATTAAGATTTAAATGGCACTCTTGTCCCTCCCAGGCATGCTGCATCAGGAGTTCTGAGTCTTTTCTCACCTTTTTTTAAATATAAAATCTCTGCTTGCTTGCCAACAATCACAGTGTTTATTCTTTCACTCCATGAAACTTGAACCCAATACTGATTCCTGTGGTTAACAGTAATACAGAAATGCAGCTGGCTGGAGAGAGACCATGCAAGTATGGACTAACACTTTTGAGGATGCTTTGTATATATAGAATACCTGAGAAATAAAAAGTCATCCTTGAAATATGTATAGTTCTAAAATAAAGCAATGGGCTAGGGTGGAGTGGATGTGAACAGCCAAGGAAAACTGGGGAACTGGAGATGTGTCCCAGCTTGAATCTCCAATTCTCTTGGTAAGATAGGACAGCTGGTTGATCCTGACCTTAAAGCCTTTCTGTTTCCTGTCAAGGACACTCAGTGAGCTGAGTATTTAAGTAGAATGCAGTAACCTGACAGACTGAATGGTCTGCCCACTCAACCACGCATGTCTCCAGTCGAGCCAAGTGAAGATACTTGACACTCCCTTCTCCTCTCTGCTGTGGGGCAGGACGCTCAGAAAACTCACCAAGTCCCAATTGTGTCCGAATTGAAGAGTCTTTATTCTGACTGGTTGGGGCTTCTCACAGGACCAAGTTGTCTCTGCAGAAAGCGGCCCTCACCTTTAATATTTCAGGATATTTAAAGGCAAAAACTGCAAAACCCACATTCAGGTTGACATAGCAATCAGCAAGCAAGCATACAGAAGCTGAATAAAGCCATTAGCGAAACAACGCAAGGTCCTTAATTGTATTTTTATTCTCATAGGATTTTCCATAATTATAATTAAAAGAAATAGATCAAAGTGTCCCTAGTCAAATATAAGTTAAAGAAGGGCTACTAACATTTAATCAATTATTCAGTTATTTCCCGATAAGGTACATTGCTCACGAAAAATAGAAACCAAAGAGAACAATTTTACATTGTATAAGAATTGCTATTTTGTGTTGACAAATATGTTATGCTAGGTAACTATTAATGGGTACAGAAGCAGGGCTTTCCCAAGGGAGAAACATTTCTTACATGATATGGGGTCTCAGGGTAAAATGGAGTTGGTTTGCTCATTGCTCATACAACCTGGTCCATAATACTCTCCTCATCTCTTCCTCTTCCTTTTCTTTTCTCTTTTTTGATTTTAGGTGGGGGTGAAGATGAGAACATACAACCTCCATAATTTTTATAATGAGCTTCTACCAACCCTTCAACACATACACACACACTATTAGTACATATTCCTTATTTATTCCATAAATATTAATTAGAAATTTAATGTATACCAACTACTATTCTGGGAGCTGGCAATACAGCAGTAAACAAACGAAAAAAAAGAAAACTCATAGAATTTTCATTCTGTAAGAGGAAGGAGACCAAAACCAAAACAAATTTACACAATTGTTCCTATGGTAGTAAGTACCATGAAGAAAAATAAAGCAGAAGGAGTGGGCATGGTCACCTGACATACTCCAGGATCACTGCACTGTGATGGTCTCTGAGTATGACTGGATAATTTTCTATCTCAAATAATCCTGGGATTTTCAGACAGGATTGGAAGAGAGGGATCAGGGGCAACTCATACTCAATTTTTTTCCCTTTCTATGAAAAGAAAACAAGTATATTCAAAACAGCATAGTAAGTATTTCAGTTCTGTTTGAACTCATAAACACACACACACATGCACACTTTCTATTGGAATTAAAGTATTCTAGTGTATTCATTTGGGGGTTTTGAGGATATGACCATTGACATGAAATATTAACACTTTTCTTATTTCTTCTGGGGCTTTGGGTGCTATGTGCTAAAACTGTAAACAACCCCTGACATACCAGACTTTTAAGATCCAGCATACAACTGGGTCCTGACTCTCAAATTCTCCTCCCTCCTAGTCCCAAATGCAGAGAAATCACTGAAAATGAGTCTTGACCCTTTCAGTCCTGGCTTCCAGCATGATTCTCAAACCCTGTGAATCTTTTTCTAGTTATCTCACAGAGTTCCAAAAACTATTTGTTTATTTGAGTACAAATTTATACATTTCCTCTCATCAGGGAAAAATCAGTCAGGAATTTCACAAACCTGTGTGATTAGATACAGGAAAGGAGCATGTGACAAATGGTCTAAGCTCAGTGGTGCACTGACAACTTTTCTAGAATATATATATATAAATTGATTTAAAAAAGTGATTTCTTAATTGAAGTGAATAAACTATAAATTTAAGAAATTTTAACAAATAATTTTTACAAAAGTCGACAAAGTTCCAAGGAGAATTGTTACTGATTGCTGTGGTTTGGATATGCGGTGTCCCCCAAAATCTCATGTGTGAGAAAAGGCAAGAAGGTTCAGAGGAGAAACGACTGGGTTGTGAGAGTTTTAATCCAAACAGTGAATTAATCCCCAGATAGGGATTAATTGAATGGTAACCCAAGTGATAGGGTGTGAATGGAGGAGGAATTAGGGCATGGCTTTGTATCTGGCAAGTGGAGTCTCTCTCTCTCTCTCTCTCTCTCTCTCTCTCTCTCTCTGCTTCCTGATCACCATGTGAATTGCTTCCCCCCACAAACACTTTCTGCCCTGATGATCAACCTTACCTGAAGCCCTTAGGAATGATATTGGCCTTCTATAGATTAAGACCTCTGAAGCCTTAAGCCCTCAAGTCAACTTTTCCTCCTCTACAGTTGTTCTGTTTGGGTCCTTCTGTCACACTGGCAAAAAAGCTGACTAAAACACTGATCACAAGAATGGTCGTGTAAGCTTTGCAAATTCATAGTTGGTAGATACTAGCTTTGTTTTCCTGGAATGCCTTTCCCTTTGACCTGTGAAACTCATATCATTTTCAGTTCATTCCATGACCTATCCCTGCTTCTCTGACAGTGTGCTTATATAGAATTCAATGCATTTCTTTATTACCATAAGGCACTGTTCATTTTCTTTTGTTGACTTTTTTAAAAAATCAGAAGCATAATGGCTTAAATCTGATTTTCTCTTCATTACTATTCTCCAAGGTTGATGGTCAATGGTTATCAAATTGTATGGTTTTAAATATGTATAGTTTATTGTATGCTAAAAACTGTTATAGCATTTTTAAACTGAAGAAAGTAAGCTTTTTCTAGTCTTTCTGTAGAAAAATCTCTCCAAATAATTTACTATGCTAAAATCCATTAAATTTATTAATTGCTATCATATTCAAAGAAATTTTGCCTCCCACTTCATAAAAAACAAGAAAGCAAGACTCAAAACTGTTATGATACCATATGTGAGCAACAGTGGCTAATAAGGTCATGCCCAATCTCTTTGGCTCATTGTTAAGCATTGGTAATGGCTTATGCTCATAAAAGGCATAATAATAATTTAATCTGAAATTTCTTACCACATAATCCAGGCCTAAGCTTAATATTTGGATCTACTAAAGGGATGTTCAAGTTCTTTCTCTGAAAGTACTACCAAAATCAAAACTGAGAGGGACATGCTTAAATGTAGGCTCCAGAATGTGTCTCCTCTAAGGACATTGCTTTTCATTATTTGGTAGTTTTCTCATTGACACCATCAACATTAATTGACAAATATCTTAGTAAATAAATAATTAGCATATAATGTCATAATTACAAGTAAACAAAATCTTGAAAGATTTTGAGGTGCATTGGTATTATTATTAAAATACATTGAAATAGCTATAAACTATATTTGAATTTTTGTTGTCCTAATATATGAATTGTTGATTAGCAGGTTTTTAACTAGTACACATTATTTGCTTTTTTCTCATGAAATGCTCTATATACCTTGAACATGACCTATTTTAATAGGCTCGTGTCCTGCCTATAACAGAACCCTGGCCTCATCACACTATGCTGCTTGCTGATTTACAAATGCACTATGAACTTTTGAAGTTCTATGCCTTTTCCTATGCTGTACTCTATCTCAAACCACAAAGTACCATAGGAAAAAACCATTGTTTAAGAACCAGATTTAAATGGTGAATGCAATAATTTAAGAAAAACAAAGTGCCATATCTAGTGACTATATAAAATAACTATGCAATAAATAGAAGTTTTATAATATTTAAAAATATCTGTAGAATCATTATATTTCATAGTGAAATTGAGTTACTCGAAAATTGCATTTACCTATCCTATTGGACTCCATATAAAGTGCAGAGTTGAGCCATACCTTACCCACCTGTATTCTTGATGGCTGAGTTATGCTTGCTACAAGGCACTTAACATTTAAGCAAGATTGAATTGACTAAAAATTTATACCATGGTTTGAGATATTCAGTTATTCTCAGGATATATCATCTTGGAGAAATGCAAGATACCAAATCATCATCCTCATTTTTTTTCCTTTGTTATGATCAGGAAAGTGGCAAGAACAAAGAGTATAAAAAAGCTAAGGTGCATTTACACACTGAGGGAGAAACTTGTATCACTTAAACTCCTAACTCCATCAAGCCCAGGCTTTCCCAAATCAGGAGGGTAAATCAATCTGCCATTGATTATGTTTTAGGTAGTACCTTAGGTAAACTTCAAATGATGTCATGTTCCAATTCAAACACAAATTTAACAAAATTAGTGCTAGGTTTTAAAAGGATCATCAAGATTATAAAATATTGAATCAAGGTAGGACTATTTGGGGGAAAGCAAGTAAACAGTGTTCTGAGAATTTTCTGAAAATATCTGAATTTCTCTAATTTTCCTCAAGAAAGCAAATGTAAATTGAGTGTTTCTTTTTTTGAAACTTCTGATGGTTTTGCAGTATTTTAATATTCACTTCATATTTATATTTGTATAAATATGAAGAGAATATTAATGTATTAATATATGTTAATATATTAATATATACACTATAGACACACTGTATCTCCTATATTCCCTCTCATTATACTTTCTATTTAGTGGTGGTCACAGACAAAAATATAAATATCAGATCAATAAAACAGTAAAAACTTCTATAAGGAAAAAAATAAGCAAAGTCAAAGATAGATAGTGGTGAACTTTAGAAAGCACGACCAGGGAAGGTCTCTTTAGTGAACTGCTATTAAGTTGAATTTTGAATGATGGAAAATTATTTGTTCAAAAGCTCAGGCACAAGACAAGAATAGATTCAGAACTGAAGAAGGAAAACACTGAAACTAATTGGGGACTATTTTAACTTAATGTATACTGTAAAAAGGACAGATCTACCCAAGAAACTGCAAAACTCTCTTCAAGAGCAAAGACTACCTTGAAATGGCAGATTTCAAGCTAGTTGGCTTTTTGTCCTATTCATTGTCACAGCCTCCTTATCACCAATTGAAAAAAAAAAAGAGCAAAGACTAGATGGAATAGCCAGTGTTTCTTAAGGAACTTCTCTGGGACAGGCACTGTTTAACATCCTTTATATATATTAACTTTCTTAATCATCTCAACTTTATGAGGTCTTATTATCCTCATTTTATAGATGAGAAAACTGAGATACAATAAGCATAAGGAATTTCCCAATGTGTTAAAGCCAGATTTCAAATAGGGCTTTTAGTTCTAGAATCCCTGCTATTCTGCTATTCTTCATTATTTGTGTTCTGTTAGCTAGTATGGCAATATTAGAATCAAGCTCACTTGAACAGTAGTGGGATAGAGCAGAAATAGTTATACTGGGCTGAACTATAAGCCAACAAAGGCATCTCTCTCTTATATTCTCCCCTCCCTGACTCATCCCTCTGCAAAAATCTCCATAAAAATTTCCTTGATATATTTCTGAATGCAAATACAGAATATAAAGACAAAACTGTTATCTGTAATGTGTGCAAAACTTTCACATACCCCTTAGAAAGAGTGTGCTAACACTGAGACCAATACCAAAAGAGAAAGGGAGAATGAAATAATTAAAACAAGTTTCCACTTGATGCCTGAGCAAAGCCTCAGCGTTGTGTTTCAGGTTACACTAAGTCACTTAGGCACCAGAACACTTTTCCAATCACTGTTTCAATAAAGCAAAAGACTCCTCAAAGAACATGAAGAGCTAATGGAACTTTGAGAACGGAAGCTGTCCAGTTTTCCATTCAGTGTGGTACAGGAAAGGGGGAGGGCTAGCTATATTAAAATCAGGTGAGCCCACATCCACAGTGGGAAACCAAGGGAGAATCCCGTGTTGTTTTAAGTCCTCAGAGAATTAATGGACTAATATTCTAAATGCAGCAATGTGAATAATGTAGCCAAACAAAATGCACTCTTTGATTTTGCTTTTGTTTTCCAAGTTCTCCCTAAGCTTGTTTTCTACCTTTGGAAAAATTACCATGTGCAAGCAGGCATTATGGCTTTTGCTCAAGAACCAGCCAAACTGATGACTGTGGTTCATGGAAATCTTGTTTGTTCTGGGAAACAAAACCAGTGGAGAGAGAAAGGCAACTTTTGAACAAAATTCTGAGAAGAAACAGATCTGAGGAATCTGGTGAAATGGAAACATTTAATCCAAAGGAGATAATAATGACTGAATGGAAAATAATCTTCATACTCTCAAATTTAGATTTCAAACGCTGGAAATTCTTTTATGGTCTAGAATTGCTGCCATTGCAGTGGGTAATTGTACTTGATCAGCAGAAGTTTATGGGAGATATTTCTTTTAACCTCAAGGTAACTGATGGCAGAAAAAAACAAAAAAGAACAAAAGTCGTTGGGAAATTGCTTTAAAAATAGCTATTTAGGTGAAAGGCTGTGAACTCTAGTACTGGGCTCCTTCAGTTTTAAGGGAAAGTATAATTATATTAACAAACTTCTTAGTTTATCTATCTAGGCATAAGTATAGATGGTTTCTAAACTTGGTAGTTGAACCTGTTTCAAGAAGGTCTCCTTGTAATGTAATAATAAATTGATAACACTAATAAGTTAATAATACTAATGTAATAATAAGTTGATAATACTAATTATTTCTAATGAACAAGTTGACTTGCACTTTAAGGGACATATCATCATAGATATTTGTCTATTGATATCCATATCCAAAAGTACCATATTGTTTTCCAGTTAACAAATTCAAGCAGAAATAATTAGAACAAACTGGAAAACTAGCCTCTTTTACTCATTGCTCATACTCTCCAAGATGTAGTTTACAAGCCTCTTCTTTCCCTAGTAGGTACAATCACAATCTCTCAGTGGCATTTTTTTTTTAGTAGAAACTTTAATTTTTCCCTAAAGTCTCCTCAATTCTCCATGAAAAGTTATTGAAATTTTTTCTTTTTTTCTTATGAAAACCTGAAGTGGATTGAAAATTGTGTCCACTATTTTTCACAGTAAATTGATGTTCTACATTTTACAATATATTTTGTATATTATATTATATGTGAAATGGTAGCAGAAAGTGATCTTTTGAACCCTCTTTATTTCCCAAATCACTTGCTCTATCCATGATTTGGTAAAGCAATTGATTATTTGAATAATCCATCAATAAAAATACAGTGCCTCCAAGGCAAGCCTCAAGTTCAACTCCTTTCTATAAATGACAGTGAACTCCAACTAGTAAACAAATTTTATCTGTAGATCAAACCACAAATTTAGTAAAGCAGGATTAAAGTTAGCTTGTGATTATTACTATAACTATTGCTTTGCATATTCTTTAACATCCATTTATTGTTCTCCAATGCACCATCTACTCTTTTTAAAAAGTTTTTAATTGTAGATGGACACAATACCTTATTTTATTTTTATGTGGTGCTGAGGATCAAACCCAGTGCCTTTCATATGTGAGGCAAGCACTCTGCCACTGAGCTACAATCTCAGCCCCTCTATCTACTCTTTGTCCAACTCCAGAAACCAGATAGGCATTTGGAATACTAATACAGCATTTATTTATTTATTTATTTATTTATTTATTTATATTTATTTTTTTAAAGAGGTTTATTTATTTCTGCTATCAAAGAACAGAATATGACAGTGTAATTTAACAATCCTAATTGGCTTCATTTTTAATTTTAAAATCAGGTAACACTTCATTCCATAAAACAGAATCAGTTTTCCTATGAGCCAAGCACTTATCAAAAAAAATTTGATGAGTTAACATCAGATTATTTATTTTGCTTACACAAAATAAGGACAAGGGAACTTCACTATTTCGCCAGTTGAGAATGGCTGTTCTCCCTCCAATCCAGATTTCTCTTGGTGGACCAGATGTGTCAGCTTGGTTTGATTGACTCCATGTTGTTGTTTCCCACCCCTCCCCACCCCAGGAATATTGTCTATATTGAAAAACTGGCTTCACAAAGAAGGTGGCAGCAGGAAAATTTCAGAATCCAAATCTTAAAAATACGTCTTGGGCAGTGTGGGGTTATTTCCATCTCTGGGAGGGATCATCCGGTGTCTGAGGCCTGGGGATAGAGGCAAAGTCCCCAGCCACTCATCCAGGATATGTCACTCTCAGTAGCATCTGGTGTCCTGACCTTTGCTTGCCCAGGATGACTGTGGGTAAGAAGCAGCAGGTCACAGGGGCCTCCTGACCCTCTGGGAGACAGAGCTCTCCCTGGGCAGACCCCGAGGCTGAAGGTCAGCGGCCAGGGGAGAATCAACGACTGGCCCTGCCTGTGGTCCCTGAGGTCCTGGGGCAGGGATGCAGGAGGCAGCTAGTGTCATAAGACATCCCCATCCCCAGCCAGTCTGGGCGCCTGGCTAAGCGAGGAGAAAGTCGGTGTCCCTCCTCAAGGCCTGGCTCCTGCGCCTGGTCTCACTTCCTCCCTGGCACTGCCTGGAAGGGGAGGAAGTGACACCCAGGGGAAGGCTGGGAAGTGAGGCCACCACCATCACATTCAAGTTCAGGGTGCGACAGCTCAGTCTGCCCCCCAACAGGCCCCATACTCAGCTCCCCTTCATGGGCCACGTCCCTTCTGAGAGTCACTCCCTGCCCTTTATAGGCACAAGGACCCAGAAGTTCCAGGGACACGTCCATGTTTAGGCCCTCGGATCCGGAAGTGCCTCAAACATCCATATTTAGGCCCCTGGATCCGGAATGCCTCAGGCATCCATGTTTAAGTCCCCGGATCAGGAAGATCCTGAGGTGCACATCCATATTTAGGACCCCAGATCAGGAAGTTCCTCAGGTGCACGTCCATCTTTGGGCCTTCAGATCTGGAAGTGCCTCAGGCATCCATGTTTAGGCCGAAGCATCTGGAAGATCCTCAGGTGCACGTCCATGTCTAAGCCCCTGGATCCAGAAGTTCGTCAGGTGAATGTCCATGTTTAAGCCCCCGGTCCGGAAGTTCCTCAGCATCCATGTTTAGACTCTAGGATCCAGAAGTGCCTCAGGCATCCATGTTTAGGCCCTCAGATCCGGAAGTTCCTCAGACATTCAAGTTTAGGTCCCCCGGATCCAGATCCAGAAGTTTCAAAGGTGCATGTCCATGTTTAGGCGCCTGGATCCGGAAGTTCCTTGGGCGCACATCCATGTTTAGGCCATAGCATCCAGAAGTGCCTCAGGTGCACATCCATGTTTAGGCTCTAGGATTTGGAAGTTCCTCAGGTGTCCATGTTTAGGCCCCTGGATCCAGAAGTTCCTCAGGCATCCATATTTAGGCCCACGGATCCGGAGGTTCCTCAGGTGCACACCCATGTTTAAGCCTCTGGGTCCTATCCAACTGTAACTCCTACACCTGTTAATCATTCTCTCTCCACACCCCTTTCTCTCATGTTCTCAACCACTGTTCACCACCTTTCTACTCTCTACTTGTATAATATCAAGTTAGATTGAAAGTTTGTGCAGAGATGTGACTCTGTTTTTAACAGTGTGGTAATAATGTAAATGCCTTGAAAAACCATCACACAAAAGATTATTCAAATTCTATCATGTTTATTTGCTTTAATGCATTCCTGGCCAACACAAGAGAAGGAATCTGGAGAATGATGTAATAAAAGGGGACTCAGGTGGGCAGCCTCATAGTAGACTCCACATGAAGCCAAATCCCTCCAATATAAGAAGACAAGAAATAAATCCACCACAAAGAAGGGGACAGTGGGTAAACTGAGCTGACTTGATCTTGGCATGAGGTGGTAAGTAAATAAAATTGTCCTTGAGAATCTTCAACCACAAGCTTGCCCTTACATGACAAATGTTTCCAGTCCAAATCCACACTGTCTTTGTGGTCTGAAAAATCTGAATCAAGGAACTTAAAGTAGTTCCAGATTGGTAGCATCCCAGTGGGACAAACTGAAACAAAAGAAGCTCCTCTTAAGAGGAACTTGGCTTCTGCCTAGGCCTCAAAATAATCCACAGATAAAGTTTCTGGTGTGAGTGTGAGGTTGGTGTGCAGGGAGGAGGGACTTCATGTAACAAATCACACCCAAACCAAACTAGCAAGTACTTCAGATATTAGAATTAGCAAATGCAGAGTGTAAAATAACTACATTTAATTTATTCAAGGACTCTAAAAGCCCATAAATATATAAATGGAATAAGACCATAAATAATGGCAAAGCAATTTTGAGTACAAATCTGTAATTTCTTTAAAAAGGTCACGTCGAAGTTTTTGTTACTTTTTAGAATTATAATGCTTATTTTGCAAATAATCAGTAACTCAGGATCCAAATACTTTTATTGAAGTTCATGAGAAACTATTTCTCTCTGTTCATGCTTTCCTTTTTTTTTGTTTTCTTAATGCCATATTTCAATAAAAAGTGGTCTTAGTTTTAATGAAATCTATTATTAATCTGTTCTTTTAGGGTGATTGATTATGGTGTCCTAAGAAATGTTTGTCTATCCCAAAGTTACAAAATTATCTCTTAGGTTTTCTTCTAAAAACTTGATTATTTTTCATTTGTATGTCTATAAATCTATCTCAAATTAATTTTTTGAACCCTGTGAAATAGAGCCTAATACTGTTTGTTTGCTTTAAAATGGGTATTTAAATAATAAAGTCACTTTTATAGAAGATGTCAATCTTTACCTAATGAATGGCAGTATTACCTATGGTATAAACCAGAAAACGTAAGTCGGGAACCCTATTTGCTTGTATTAGTTTACCCTTGTGCCAATACTACACTAACTTAACCAATGTCATGAAATTAGTCCTAAAAATCTTTTCCTTTTCAACATCTAACATTTATTCATCTTCACTTCATATTTACCTTACTGGTAATGCTGATTTTATTTTTGAAGCTTCATTTTTTTTTTTAAATCTAGGTTTACCTTCCTTATATCTGAAGAAATCCTACTAGTGTATTTGACCAATAATCTTCTCAGCTGTTCCCTTTTAATCTGAAAATACATTAGTTCATCTTTATTTTTGAAGGATAATTTCTTTGGAATTTAGCTCGGAACTTTTCTTCTCATATTTTAAGGATAATTTTCCTTTGGATTCCATCTTCCAAAGTTCCTATTGAAAATCACCTATCAATCTTCCTGCTGCTCTGTTAATGATAATGGACTTTTTTTTTCAGCTACTTTAAGATCTTCCATTGTTTCTCAGTGTTAGCAATTTTACATGATGTGTGCAGCTGCAGTTTTCCTTTTATGTGCTATGATTAAGTTCTAGAACATTCCAGATCTGTGAGCAATGTCTTACATCATTCTGGGGAAATTCTCAAGAATTCAAGGAATGTGTATAGCTTGAGCTATAATTATGATCATGGAGAAGTGGGAGGAAGGTTCTGATATCACCTCCTACAGAAAGCTTGGAGAGAACCTGCAACTACTGGCAAACCTCAGGCCTTCCTTGAAGTGTACTAGTTCCTTCCTTGGAAGTTTGCATTACAGTACATTTCACACTAGACTGTAACTGGATACGGTTTTGCTAGTGAGAAGAGCAGAATACAAAAAATATGGACACTTTTATTTAATTTTTAAAAATATGATTAAATATATGTGAAACATAGGTGTGTGTGAAACATAAAGTAATATCATTATACATTTTTGTTTATTTTTTTTTGCTTGTATATTGTACTTCTTAAAGAAAAAAAAAAGCCTAGGAAATTGGATAGGTACTTAAAAATCTCCCTGAATAGTATTTTCTTATTGAAGGGCATTACAATTGTTTATTTAAACTATAAAATTATATTTTCCCTGAAATACTAACTTAACAAGGTCAGCTTTTATATTGTAATTGGTCTTAATTTTAGCAAGTACAAATTTCCTGTAGTTAATTAATTTTGAAAACACTTTCCACTAACCATAAAGTAGAGCTCTGTGCCAAATTTTAAAACTTACAATTTTATATCAGTTCCTACATTCTAGGTCAATGTTCTTTTTCAACTTCCTTCTCAATTTTTTTTCATAAAAATCTCCACAAATTTACTTCTACACCTGAAGAGTGAATTAAATTCCTTCATCAAAGGCTGGTAAACAAAATTATTCATATATTCTCTGTACATTTTTTATGGACATGCACTGAATTTTTCTTCCATATTTAATATAAGGAGAAAGTCATATTAAACGTTCTTATGATATAACTCTTCTAAGTTTCTCTACATTTTTAACAGAAAGATGCCACTGCAGACAGTGATGAGAGTGGCACCTGTTGGTCATTCATGTACCTACGGGAATGTAATTATGGCAGAGATAATACAACAGCTTGACCAGGGTCCTGCCCCAAAACATCAATTCTTTCAATGGAGAGTGACTGCTCTGTGCTAATATTTTGAGATACAAAGATGATCCCAGTACAAACCTTGTAGCATATTAAGAAATATTTGTTGAATGTTTGCAAATATGGGAAACTAGGAGATAGAGTAATTGAGAAATTGACATAGCAAGAAATTTGAAATTTCTCTTTTAATGATGAATAATATTCCATTGTGTGTATATATATATAAATATGGTATATATATATATATATATACCATATTTTCTTTATCCATTCATCTACTGAAGAGCATGTAGGTGGCACATATACACAATGGAATATTATTCAACATTAAAAGAGAATAAAATCATGGCATTTTCAGGTAAATGGATGGAGCTGGAGAATGTAATGCTAAGCAAAATTAACCAATCACAAAAATCAAAAGGCGGAATGATTTCTCTGATTTAAGAATGCTGATTCATAGTATGCTGCGGGGTTTGGTGGTTGGGAAGATTAAATGAACTCTAGATAGGGCAAAGAGTAAAAGGGGAGGGAGGGGAAAGGAGGGGGCATAGGGGTAGGAAAGATGGTGAAATGTGATGGTCATCATTACTCTAAGTACATATATGAAGACATGAAGGATGTGACCCTACTTTGTGTAAAATCAGAGATATGAAAAATTGTGTTCTATCTGTGTAATATGAATTGTAATGCATTCTGTTGTCATATATAACAAATCAAAATTTTTTAAAATGTCAAAAAAAAAAGAAATTTGAAGTTTCTCAACTGAGAAATTGAGAAATCAAGCATTTGGATGCATTAAAGAAAGAATGTCTGTAAATGGGAAAGCAAAGATCCCTAGAGGGTACAAAATTCAATCCATAAAAGAACCCTGACATGGAGTACACATATGCGCGCACACACACAAACATGCGCACACACAAACATAGACACACACACATACATATACTCAAACAATGTAAATCACATGAGACCTAACAGAGATGCTGAGGTGAACAGATAGAGTCCATAATGATATTATTGAGCTCAGTTCATTTTCAGAAAAAATGTGTGAAGCCCAGCAAGAATGAACCACAAAAATAAACTCCACCCTCAGCATAGGAGAGGTTAAAGGTAAAAAGACTGGTTAAATGTTAGTTTAGATGTGATGCATCTCTAAAAACCTCATGTGTGAGACAATGAAAGAATGTTCAGAGGTGAAATAATTCAATTATGAGAGCTGTAACCTACCCAGTACATTAATTACTGATGTGGATTAACTGGGCGGCAATTGTAGGCAGGTAGGGTGTGACTGGAGGAAGTAGGTAACTGGGGACATGGCTTTGGGGTTTATATTTTGTCTCTGGTGACCAGAGCTTTCTCTCTTTCTCTCTGCTTCCTGGTTGCCATGTTCTGAGCTGCTTTTCTTACCATTCCCTTTAGCCATGATGTTCTACTTCACCTCAGGTCCGGAGTCAGCAAGCCATGGACTGAGCCCAAATAAATTCTTTTAAAGTATGTGAAATCAAGGCACTTTTCTGCTTAAGTCTCTTGCTGTTTCAGAATAAAAGCCAAAGTGTGTGTGTGTGTGTGTGTGTGTGTGTGTGTGTGTGTGTGATATATGACATATATATAAAACCTTCCCTGAATTTTGTGAACTTCTTTACCTTATTTCATGCACCATTTTCTTCTCACTCCTTGCAATATGTTTTGGACACATATGCATGATCCTGCTGCAAGGCTTTTTCCTCTGCCTCAGAACTTCCTTCCCAGTAATCCACATATAGATATAAGGTGGGTTGGTCAGTTTTTCATCCCTGTGACCACAATACCCAACAAGAACAACTTAGAAGGGGATATGTTTATTTTGGCTTGCAGTTTCAGAGGTTTAATCCATGATGGCATGGTGGACTAATCTCGTTACTCTGGGTGGATGGTGAGGTAAAGCTTCATGATATATGGAAGTGATGCTGGTCTTGAAAATCAAGATCAGGTCCTTGCTCCTCTGGAGTTGAAGATTAAACACCTAAGAAGTTCCAAGGCAAGAAAATGAGTTTTATTTAAAAAGATAGAACAGAGAGAGAAGAAAGAGAGGTACTCTGCAGAGGAGTGGGTCCAGAGCTGGTACTTGAGGAAGTGGGAGTTGTCTTGCCACTTTATAGATTTCAGATGTCCTTTCTTCTCATGCAAGAAGTGACCAAAAGGCAGGAAGAGAACCATTCAGGGGTGATTACTTGTGTTAAAAAGTGTGATACTTCCCAGCCCCCAAAGGCTGTTAGCAACCTGGTGATGTGGAAGTGCTATCTACCCATTTCCTTTTCTTTGATAATCAACTACCTGTTCTTTGTACCAGTCTCAGAAGGAAGCTACTCCATTCATGGCAGTCAAGAAGAAGAGAGAATGGGAAAGGCATCACAGGGAAGTTGAATCCTTCTAGAGCATGCTCTCAGTGATTCATCTCCTCCAGCCATGCCCTACCTGCTTATAATTAGCACCAGGATAGTCCATTCAAACTAGAATGGGATGATTAGATTACAGCTCTCATAACCCAACCATTTCACCTGTGGACATTCATTCATTAACACAGGAGCTTTTTGGAGACACCTCATATCCGAACCATTACACCAGGTAAAGACTCCACATAGCTGTCTAAATTAAACCCTTTGTCTTTCATGAGATGTTACCTTTGTTAGGCCTTTCCTGGCCCCTACATAAAATCAAGTGTCCCCTCTCTGCATTTCCTATGTTTTATCCTGCTTTATTCTGTATATTCCTCAGCCAAATTCCATATTTCCTTTCTTATTGTCTCTTCTTGTTTTCTCCCCTGCAGCCCCCAGGATGTACATTCCATGAAAACATGGATTTTTATCTAGTTTGTTTGCAACAAGGCTCCAAAATATGGAATATAGTCTGACAGATAGTTGAAACTCAAAAACTATCAAGGAAAAATGAGTGATTATGTGCATATTTGCAATGACATATGGGGAAGAGCAGCCCCACAAAGGAGTTTATGAATTAATCAGACCTGTTTAGTATTGATTGTTTACTCATAAGTGTCTCTGTCAACAGTTCTCATCCTGGCATATGACGTTGAGTTCAGGTTAATTTGATTGTCCCTGTATTACAGAACCTGGAGAAGTTTCTACAGGTATGTAGTATTCTGAGGAGTCCCTGTGACAAATGCCTTTCAAGACAAGAGACAGCCCCTCACAATTCCTTCCATTGGAGAACTTCTTAGGACAACAGGAGAAAGACCCAGGTTTCAAAGACACTGGTTATTTGTCATTTCCTGATGGCCCATTTTGATTCACATAGCACTGCTGAGCAAATGCAGACCTTGATGTGCTTCTCTTCACATGTCTCGTCTATTCCTTTCTCTTCGGCCTGTTCTCATTTTCAAATACAGATAGCATAGGAAGAAGCGGGGAAACATGGTACTTTTCTCCCAGAATGTTCATTCTTGGATTTATTCTTTTCCATAAAAGGGTGAATGAGGGGCCATCATAAAAATATCTCTCTGGGCCATTTGTACTACAAATTGATCACTCAGACAACGTGGGTCCATTCCCAACAGAATATTAATTAAATTCTGATTCCAGCTGCATATTTTTTAAAAGTAAATTAATAAATGAAAGATAATTTTTTTGGTTAATTATTTCTATGGTAAATCAATTCTGTCAACACAAACTCTGTAAGGATGTTTTAAAGCCTATAGATCCTGTGATAATGATTGTTTTCTCCTTACTAAGAGCTTTGTTATATACTTTACCTCATTTAATCCTATAATAGCATTCATTCATTATCCAGTCCATCTAAAAAATACTTATTGAGCACCTATCAAATACCAAATCAATTTTAAGGTTTAGCAATGTAGCAGTAAAGGAAGCAAAATCCCTGCCCTTATAAAGCTTGCATGCTATTATGCTAGTACAGGAGACACACTTTAAATCAATATTTATAATGCAGTTTAACAGCACACACACACATCAGCACAGTTAGTGTTAGTGCTCTGGAGGCAACAATGCTAAGGCAAATCAAAAAATGATAAAAGAACTAGAGGGTTATTTTAGATATGGAAGTCAAGACTTTGAGAAAAATCATGGCAGCGGGAAGGAAGTGAGCTGCCTGTGCCCTGCACCACTGCGCCCGCAGATCTCACCTAGTCGGAATACTCCATCTCTGAGAGTGTTACAGGACCTCTATGCAGCTGCTCTCCACAGAGATCACCAGGAATGTGACCCCATGTGGGGCTCCAGGCCTCAGCATTTGAGTAGGACACACAGCATTGGAACATGACCCAAAGCCCGAAGTTCTAGCCCACACGGGGCTCTCCAGCACCTTAGCAGAATCACCTATCAACACATCTGCAGATCGCCAAGACTTTGCTCCGATCCCGGCAAGTCACTCAGCTGCTACCTATCCACAGCCGCAATGCCATGGCATGGCTCCTCCCTCCCTCAGTAGGCTCCTCCCCACCTCACCAGGCTCCTCCCACCTCACCAGGCTCCCCCCACCTCACCAGACTCCTCCCACCTCACCAGACATCCTGGTGCTGGCGGCAGACCGCTGCCATCTTGGCTCAATATTCTCGCAGTATTACCTGGAGGCAGTACCTAGATCGGATCTCCAGTGGCCAGGTACCAGGTTTCCAACCTTCCCCCCACCCCAGCGCGGTTACCCAACACAGTAGCTGCCCAACACAGGTGTGCAGTGTGACCAGGGAGCCGCACACAGGAACCCCGGGGTGAGAGTTTCCTCAACTCAGAACTGCTAGGGAAGAGAGAGATGGGGCTAAAGTCTGGAGCCTAACAGACCAGGAACTGGGAAATCTCCAGGTAAGAGAAGGAGACAGTACCAGGTGCTCAGGTCATACCAGTAGTCCCAACAAGAGACCCCTGAGGTGCAGTGCAGTCTCCCTGCAGGGACTGGCGGGTGCCACTCCCCGCATCCAGGGGCTCTGTGCCAGGACCAGTCTTTCCACCTGGTTACCTCCACCATCCTGAGGGCATAGACAACAGCTTACAACAGATGACCCCACCTCCTGGTAGAGAAGAGAAGCAGGAAAGCTATGCATCTCTAAAGCTAGCTACAACCCTGGTTTCTTCCTTTCAGTTTATTGTTTGTTTGTTTTTCTCTTCTACCCCTCTATCCTCTGGCCCTCACATCCCCAACATATGTGAAACCAAGAACTTTGCATGAAATAGGACTTTGAGGACTGAGTCATCTGAATAATATAAAGGTGTTGTATATGCCCTTTTTTTCTTTTCCTTTTTATTCTTTCATTTTTCTTTCCCCCTCCAAATTTTACTGTTTTAACATCTGTATTTTTCTAATGTGTGTTTGTCTTATGTACTCTACTGTCATCCTACATACCCTAAATTACTTCCTATCTGTTCTCTTGCTACTAACCCACTTTATTAGATTTCTCCTTCACAATTCCTAAGATTTATTAACTCTGTATCCTCACATCCTACCTTCTCAGCATATTGTCCTATGCCCCACCCCCAGTTTATTGTCCACTGTCAGAAACTGTAAACCTTTTTTACAAAACTACTGATTATATTTTAAATAATAATTGAATGCAACATTTCTGTACATTGAGACTAAACTGTAAACGTCTTAATAACAACAAAGTGTTCATAGGTGGTATATTATTGATATTGGGATCTGTTAACATTGTCCATCCCCACAAAGGAGAGGTCTTGGGACCCTTTAAGAGCACTAAAAAACCTATAGGGTAAAAACAATATATTATAATCTAGACCCACAGAGCTGGAAAAGAAGACACACAAGCAACATGAAAAGACAAGGGAAGAAAGTGCCCCAAACAAATGAAGACACCACATCAGTAGAATCATTGGCAGCCACAGCAGAAGAAATGACAGAGAAGGAGTTCAGGATGTACATGGTTAAAATGTTCTGTGAACTCAAGGAAGATATAAGAGAGCAAATACAAACAGAGAAAGATCACTTTGACAAGGGGATACATAAACAAATACAGGAAGCAAAAGATCACCTCACCAGGGAGATAGAGGTTCTAAAAAAAAAAAAAAAAAAAAAAAAAAACCCAAACAGATATGGAAGTCAGAAAAGTGTCTATTGGGAAAGATCAGGAAGAAGAAGAAACAAAAATTCACATGACTGAGAGACCAGTCCTGTCAGCAGAGGGAAGGACAACTAAAAATGCCCCAAGGAAGGGAAGAACTTGGTGGGAAAACTTGGTGAGCAGCAAGGTGTCGAGGAGGATGCTGAAGGATGACAGAAGCCAGTCCAGCACAATGAAAGGCCTCAGACTTCACCAAGTGACCCTGGAGTGTCATCGGAGGTGTGATTCAGGCAGGACATTGGATGTGCCTTTTCCTTCAAAGAGATCATTCTAAATTCTCTGTGGCTTGGACTTTCAAAGAGCAAAGGTGGAAGCAGACAGACAGGTTTGGACGTTGCTGCGGTATTCAGAACTATCACTTCCAACCATGCATACACTGGTTTGTAAAGTTTTGGCTCTTGTACCTCCACTAGATAGATATATAATCCATACATATATGTGATTTTATACATATACATACAGATATCTATCTATGTGTATATATGAGATGTAAATTAAAGCACATACTAATATTTATTAGCTATTAGACATTAGAAAGATCCCATTAACTAGTGGATTACTCATTATAAAATATAAATAGCAAGATATTTAGAATGAAAATGTATAAAAGTTTTAAAAGTCTTTTGTTTTCCCCAAACTATGATTTTGGTATTCCTATTATTAGAACTTGAATTTTTAATTTTATTGATATTTCATATTTTTCTTAGAGCAATCTGATAAAATATTTTGAAAAGTTTTCTCCATATCTAATTTTGGGAATCCTTTTATATTTAGTTTTAAAATTTTTGCTAATCATGAGTTTGTCACTTGCAAATCTATCAAAGAAAATATTTATTTTAAATGAATCATTAATATTATTCCAAATAGGATTAAACATTTTTAGTTCTTATTATTCTGTCATATCTGGTTGGATCGTTATTATTTTCTACCTTGTAATGTAACTGACAGAATGCTTGTTGTCATAAGCAAGGAAGGAAGGTAATTACCAGTTATTACATTTCTTTTATTTCTACTTTTTAAATTTTATTTATTTATTTTTGCTACTAGGAATCAAACCCAGGGGAACTTACCACATCCCCAACCCTTTATATTTCGAGACATGATCTCACTAAATTGCTGAGGTTTGTCTCAAATTTTTAATCCTCCTGCCTCAGCCTTTCAAGTTGCTGGGATCCCAGATGTACACCACAGCTCCCAGCTAGCTGTTTAATTTCTTGATATTATCTCATGTGCTTGTTGATAAATTATTTTCACTCTTTGTTCTACAGGAATTTTCTAAAAATATTTGTCAATGTAAAGTAAAAGTTGGGTTTCAAAATTAGTTCATCTCCTTCCCTGCCTCACTAAAAGCAGTATGTAGGAAAACCCTAAGAGTTAATGGCCTCAGGGGGACACATGTGATGATGATGCATTGCCCAGGAACATTCCTCAGTCTTTCAGACAGGACATGTAAGGTCCTTGCCTTGAGGACAATCACTGTCAATCCATTAACCTATAGGAAACTAATTTTTAAAAATATTATATATAATATTATTTGTAATTCTTATGTTTTATGCACTAATATATAATATTGTGTGTATATAATTCTTGTGTTTTTATGAACTAATCTCAATGATCCTTCTTATATCCTTGTTAGGAAACACAAATCTCACTTTGTACGCCACTAATCTGTGTGAGAGGCACTAGTACCTTGGATTAGGTTGAAAGTAGCTGCGGTAAGACCAGGTATTACTGTTACAGGAAATGATACTAGAAACAACAATCCGTGTACTAGGTGCGCTTATTCCTATTGATTGTGACAGCTTCTAGAACTTTTCACTCTTCAGAGATTTTTTAAAACATTCATTTTTCCAAAAGAAAAAATATTAAGTTAATATTAATGTTGATATTTCAGTTTCATGTTTAATATTTTAGTGTTATTTAACTTTTTTGGAAATAGTACTTTAACATTGAAAAAGTTTAGTTCCTAAAAGAAAAAAACTCTAATTACTCATTTTCATTATTCCATTCCTCTTTTTCAATACTCTCATTTCTCTTTCATTGTTCTCACTTCCCCACTTAATATACCTACAAACTACTCAATAAACTTAAATATTTCTTTGCAATTCTGCCTCTACATTAAATTCCACTAAGGATGTGCTTTCAAAATGCTGTTTTAAAGTTATTTGAAATATTTTTGTCCCTGCATTCATTTTCCATACTACTCCCAGAAATAATTTTTGTTGTTTTTGAATTCATTATTCCAGTTTTCTTTTTGCAAATAAAAACAAGTATTATAACAAACATACATGATTTATATGTCTTTTTCCCCTGATTTTTCTAACAAGGCAGCATACTAGTTATATTTTTGAGTACTATTCTTGTTTATTTAGCAATATATCCTGGGAGAACACTTTTAGAGAAATTTTTCTCCTCTGCATTTCAACCGCATAGCGTCTATGGACTGAATGTATCTCCACAAATTTCATCTACTGAAGTCCTGACCCTCTGGTGTTACAGTGATGGTAGGTAAGGTCTTTGGAAGGTAATTAGGTCATTCAGGTGGAGTCCTCATGAATGGGATTATTATCCTTATAAATGAGGCCTCAGAGAGCTAGCTCATATCCTTTCTGCCATGTGAGAATGGGCAGCCTGCAACCCTGAAGGGGGCCCTCACCAGAACCAGACCATGCTGGCAGCCTGACCTCAGACTTACAGCTCCCAGCTTTGTGAGCAAGCCACCCAGTCTATGGTACTTTGTTATTAGTAATCCAAACAGACTAAGGCAGTAGTATTCCTTTATGTGAATGTATGATGTAGCTAGCCTCTTTCTGATGGACTTTGAGGCTATATCTGCCTTTTGCTATTTAAAATGCTGTAATGCTAAACATTGTACAAAACAATATTTCATATTTTTCCAGTTTATCTCTGAAAAGAATTTATAGAAGATGAATTGCTAGGTCAAAGGGTAAATGAATATGTAATTTTTAAAGATACTGACAAATTTTGGGCTTTATAGAATTTTCACAGATTTTTAAAAATTTTTAGGATAAAGTGGGTATGTTAGCTTTCTATCTCTCTGACAAAATACATGAGAAAATCAACTCAAAAGAGGAGAGATTTATGAGATTTATTTTGGCGCAGGTTACAGAGATTTCATTCAATTTATGAGAACTTGAATCCATTGCTGTGGACTTTCAGTGAGCTAAAACATCATGAGTTACCATCCAGGAGTCTTGGGTTCATTGTCTCTGTTGAGCAAAGAATTAAAGAACAGGACACGGAGATAGCAAGCAGAGATTTATTGCAAGTGACAGCAACAGACTTCTGCAAGAGAAGGAGCCTTGGAGCTAGGAGTCCATTAAAGAAGTTTTGGATTATTCTTTTTATGGTCTCTAGAATGCCTCTTTTTTTTTTTTTAATGTTCTCTCCTGTCTTTGCTCTCCTCTTTATTGTTCATTGGTGCTCCCTGTTCCCTGTGTCCACACATCTATTTTAGTTTGTCCATTGGATCCCCTACTTAGATGCACCAAGTATGGAAGTGTCTTATCTGATTGAGTCCCCCAATAGTGTTCATGAGTACTTTTGTCAATTGAAATGTTTCCTCATGGGTGGATCTTCTCCATATTCCTTTGGTCTGGACTTGTCTCTTACTTCCTTTCTTACTTTCTTTCTCACCATCTTGCCCTTGTTGCCTTTTCCCTTTTACATCTCTCTCAATGGCAGGGAGGGTATGTGAAGCATAGCTACTCACCTCAGGTTGGCTAAGAAAGAGAGAGAAAATGAGAGATGGGAGGGTGTCCAGGGACAAAAATACAGCTTCCAAGAGCAAACCCCTAATCATCAACTAGATCTCACTGCCCAACATTTCCATCCCCTCCCAATAGCCTATCAAGCTATGAATTTATCTAAGGATTATCCCACTGACAGGTCAGAGCTTCCATGATCCAGTCACCACCTCTGAGCATTGCTGCGTTGGGAACCAAACTTTCCAAACCTGACCGCTTTGGGGAATTTTTTTATATTCAACCATAATATTAGGGTTAAAGTGTTTGGAGGCACTTTCTATTTTCAGAAAAAAAAATGTTTCTGAGATAGATACTAATTAATGAAATTGCTTAATGAGTTATGTAGAAATTTATAGAATCAATTACTAGCTGCACTCAAGTTTAGTAAAAATTCACATGTTCTTTCAAAAGTTGGCATGTTCCTTTTAATTAATAGACTTTCCATGAGGGGAACATGTGAAAACCTCACTGGTTTTCCCTCAAGGGAAAGAATTGGGGTCAAAGGGATTTGACATGAATGGGGGCCACCTCTCTAGTTTGCTACAATGGGACCAGTCACTCCCGTAGCATGTAAGCATAGAGAAGAAGGGAGCCAGTGCTGTGCTCACAAGGGCATGAGCCGCTGTATCCAGGAAAGTTATTTTGCTTTGTCAGGATGTGTTTGCTTCTCATGAGGGCAGTGGCCATAGCTCTTACTGGTGGTTGGAAAGACTTCAGGAAACTATTGCCAGTCATGCCCCATTCCTCTACCTTCAAATGTATGCAATACTAAAAGGATGAGATTCTGTATGGATAAGTCAGATGAGTCTGTGAGACTTTGCAAACCACACACACACACACACACACACACACACACACACACATCAATTAATGGAAGCCCACCACTCCTCTGCAGATAGATGGAATGTCTCATATGTGGGGCTGGGAAACTAGAGAATTGAAATAGGAGAAAGTGATTCAAATAAAGGAGGACTAGCAAGAGGAAAAAGAAGCAGAGATAGAACTAAAGGGCTGGGGTGGGAGAATCTCATTGAAAACTAGTTAGGCTTTCTCATCTTGTAAACAGAAGAAATTTAAATAAAGTCCTAGTTCTGTTACATCTCAGTAGACTAGTCTGTGAGTTCTACTGCCTCAGCAAAGAGGTGACCCACCTTGGGAATCACCAAATGACTAGTAGCCCAGGAAGTTTCCTTTCATGCAGTGATGCCTACAGCATCTCTTAGGTCTTCTATATGGGAAATCATGAAGATAATCCTGGTCAACTACAGTAATTTTCCCCTAGAACATCTTAATACATTGTTCTTTTCCTCTCTCTTCATGAAAAACATTTTTTTGACACTTTAAAATATTTTCTCCAATTTAGTGGGGAAAGGGGTGGGGAGAAGAAGAAGAGTGGGAGGTAAAAAAAACAAAAGAGAAAGAAAAACAGAAAAGTTGGTGTATTTCAGTGATGCACTGAAGTTATAATCATTATTGCTTTAGAAAAAGAGGTCATTTCTTACCCAAATAATCATGGCAATCTGGTTCTGAGTTTAATTTAAAACTACTGAAAAAGAAAGCAATTAGATATGCTTCAAAAACCAAAAGATTAAGTATAATATTTTATTGAAAGAAAAAAATAATACAGAGGAATGCAAAAAGCTACATGTATTATGATCCACAAGAACAAAGGTTTACACAGGTGTTATATATGTACACATTCATGACATTAGATCATAACATCAAAGGCATCTTGCATTGCTACAGCATTAGGTAATGAATCAAACTTATCCGAATTAATGTTTTTTTAAAAAAATACCTGAAATGATATAGCATGTTTTAGGACTATATAAATATATGAAACATATTTATGTATTTTAAAAACATGTTGTTTTCATATGTGCATCACAATCACCTCTAACTCATGTTAGGGTACCAAAAGTCTACTTATCAAATAACAAAACACAAGATGCTGAAACATTAACCAGGCACCAGTTTATACCAGCATTTGATTCTCCACAAAACTAACAGGCTTTAACACATGGATAGTGAACTGAAGATTTAAAAGAACCATAGGAATAACTGAGGTCCTCATAGGATATTTTCGTAAAATTTACTTCTATAAAATTTAGATTACAGAAAAGGTTTTATTGCTTTAAAATCAATTTGAAAATATTAATTTGGAAGGCAACTTCAAAGTAAATTTTGTGCTAGCATAGTTTAAGAAATCTGTCAGAACAGATGACTTAATACCCCCAGTCAATTGTATATCTTAACTAAAATTTTGCCTGAGAATATGCATTGCCTTCATTAGTTATAGGTGACACAATTCTCACCTTTTGTGTACATTTGTTAGCCTAGAAGGACTTTGAATGAAATAATGTGATCATTATTTCAATAATCTGAACACATATCATTGTCAAGAAATAGATCAACAATTAAAGGTGGCAATATCATTCTTTTCCATATTTAACTAGTTATTATTTTAATATTTCTCTTTTTATCTTATTTACTATGCTAACCAAAGTTAAACTATTGCTCTTGAAAATAAGACACAGCTGTTATTCTTTTTGATAATTGTAACAATAATTGTACTTATGATATAAACCAAATAAAATATCTTCTAGTAATATCTTGTTCAAAAAAATACACTTTAAAAAGCACCTTAGAACTGGAAAATCATACAAAAATAATAATTTTTTTTGGAAAATGAGTGCCAGGATATATTAAGTCTCCTTCTTTATCTTAGAAAAGTATGTCGATAGAGTCAAGCATTCTAAATTCTGTCAGATTTAGGGAGTATTAGAGAACTCTAATATTATGCAACTTATTTACTGAGCACAAATGGATTTTTCAGTAGGCCAAGGAGCCATCAAGAGTTTGGTTTTGCAACCACCAGAGGGCGCCAGGGCCTGCAGCATGGTTAATCAGGGCCATCTCACCCTCAGGAGATATTTCAATTTGGGCATTGCCAAGCTAAAAAAATATGCCCCAAAGAAGATACATGACTCCTTAAGAAATATTTACATTAGGCAACACCTCAATAATGTTGGACTGTTAAACTAAAAGACATAAAGATTTAACTGGTCTGATTTTGGTGAAGATTAATTTAATAAAGGTTTATATTAATATGTGAGTCACGAAATGAATGACTGAAAGGAACATTACTAAATCCATTAACACTATCAATTCATTTAGCACCATATATTTAGCACCAGAACAGATATTGATAATTCACTCTTAGTAATAGCCTTCACTTCAAAGAAACCTCAAAATTATAGCAAGAATACAATAATTGTAATGTGTTTCTAGCACCATTGACCAGTGAGAAATTAAACTAAGGTTTTGACTGACCCTTCATAAGTCAAAGTTAGACCATGACATAGTTTTTAAAAATCATTTTGCATGTGTTTAAAAGTATTCATCCACAGATACAATGACAATACAAAGAAAGTATAAAAGCAAAAATAAATTTAGATATTAATAGACACAATTTATTTTTTTATATATATTTCAGTAGGTAAAGGCTTCCATCTATGGCAAGGTTTATATTGTATAGTATTGTGGAACCTAAGGTATGTTGTCATATGTTGGAAAACAGACCAAGATCTCAGCATTACTTTTCCTTCTTCGAAACATTTGAGTTATTTGTTTAGCTTGTACAATTATTTAATAAGCAGGATGGGAACCTAACACATTTAAACTGACATAAATATGTGTTTGATTTACTTATATAGATATTATAAGTTGATTCAACACATGTATTTATAAATGTGAAAAATATATATTGTTTCCAATTCAAATATTCAGAGTTAATTGTATTGATTGAACTTGCTCTCTGGTTCAGTCCACTCTCTCTGCTACAGCTGCATGGAATCTGCAAATGAATGTTCCCATGGGTATTTTAAATGAAGGTGACCGCATGGCCAAATGAAACTCCTTGGGCAGTTCTGATGGGCCACAGAAGTAATGATGTTTAGACTTCTGAACAAAAGAAAAAGAAAAAAACAATAGTACTAATAATTGTTTCTTCCACATATTTAAAGCCAACTTATCTATCCTAACCAGGAATATTAAGAGTATGCCTACAGCTCACAGACAATTCCATAATGAAATGAACCAGTTTAATAGCTAAAGTTGTAAAAAAATAATTTCAGATTTTTGCTGACATGGAGGCCAAACAAACTGACAAAATTTTTTAATTTTCTACAGCATAAATGGTGGTGTGAGCATATATGACAATTACTATTTCTTTTGAATGAAACCTTACAAATGAAAACCTTAATACTGACTGTATAAAGCTGCTCCTATGAAATAGCTTATTCCCAGACTTTTTCTGCCTCTGGGAATTACAGTGTGAAATAATTCTCTTAGCACCATTGTTGCATGTTGTGATACTAGCAAATTTTCATTTGCTTCAGCTTAGAAAATAAAATATTTCACATGGCCATTTTATATTACTAACTTTAAATGTATAGATAGAATAACAAATGTACCCGTTATATTTTCAGCTTAGTTGTTAAATTATAAATAAAGTTATGGTTCTGGTTGTGGTTTGGAAAGAACAATTATGTAAGTGTCATTTATAAGTATGTAAATCCTAGTCTTACTCCAATAAGTTTGATGATTTATCTGGATTTTTGTTATAGTCAAATCTTTATATTTAAGATAGTCTTATGTGAAAAAAAGTAAAGGAAAGGTGGGATTCCTCTAAATAAGCTTTGAAAGCTAATTCTAAAAATCCATTCAAATAAGCATTCATTAAACACTCATTACATTATAGCTACTGTAGAAGAAGCCAGAATACAAAGAATTAGGCAAAGTTCATGCCAAAGAGGAGCTCTATTAATTATAATTTTAATTTTTATAAATTTCTATTACTTTGGCAAATTTACCTTCATAGAAATCTCTATGAAATACAGAGCAAATTTCATTATTCTGAGAACTGAGAAACTAAGCTACCCAAACAAGCCAGCAAAAGAACTGGCACTGAGAATAGTCAACATCTATTGAATAGTACTCACTACAGTTTTTTGCAGAATACTATAGTAACATTGAGGATGGAAACACTTTCTAAATAAATGAAGCAAATATCCCACAATGGGCTTTCGGTCCAATTGCCTAGGCATCTTAAGACGAAAGTTGGATTGAGCCCTGAATCATATAATTATTTCTGTTCTTAGTTTTATTCCAAAACATATTTATTTTGAATAGGGTCCACATATGAGCCCACAAGAGCAGAGAAGTCTCATATAAAACATTTGGTCACCATATTTAATTTGTAATAGTAATTAGGCCAGTTGTTTTTCATCAAGTAGGCCCAATCTCCAGATGTTGGATTATTCTCCCTTGGAGTGGCTCTCATTAAGTGTCATTTTTCAAGGTAACCACCCTAAGAAACTGCAAATGTGGACAGAATTTAAACTAGTAGCTTCTTTCTGTTATTGGCACACTGGAACTAACCATGTTTACTTGCTCTGTAATCCTATGCAACCATTACACAACCTGACTGAACATACATACATGTGAAATGGAATGGGTTCACCGTCTTGACCCAGATGTTGTATTCCCCACTCTGAAAGATGTTCGTAAGTGAAGAATTGTAATTTTTAAATCACTGCAGTAAAATTTTCATAGTGATTTATTTGATCTTCATAGTTACATTTAATGAGGAACTAAATGTTATTTTTCCCACAGAAACATAGAAACAATAATTAGTAATTAGTCTGTAGGGAAAATCTGAAGAGGGCTTTGCTAATATAAACCATAGCTGTATGTGGTGTGTATGAAAGATCTTTAATATGATAATGGAAGGCCCAAGATGATTGACACTCAAGATAATGACAGGCAGAACAATGATGAGAAGGTGGAAACACCACCTCATCTCTTCCTGAACTTCTTCACCATCTCACAGTGGGCCTAGAGATGTACTAGCCCTCAGGATATGCCCTTCTGAAGCTCTCCCCCTGATCTTTTTTTTTGTGCATTAACACTATATCTGTGACTTTTCACACCTGTCCTCTAAACCTTGCTTTCTCTGTTCTTGATGATTTTTCTGCCAGTCTTGCTTTCTCAGCTTTCCAAAGTCACCACTATCTGTCTTGCTCCAGAAATCTCTAAGGAGTCATTTATTCTGTCTCTCTTTTTCCAAGGGCTGTAGCTGAAATTTCCTGGGAATCAGATTTCCATGTTAGCCAGATTATCATTTAGTCCACTTACAGGTGAATGCTGTTGCTGTGTTCGCTTTCTCACAACTATGTGGAAAACAATTCGTTAAAAAAAAAAAAAGAAAAACTTTGCAGAAAAAATCAATAGTTTGCATTGTTTCCTAAATATCTCTGTGAGCTTCTTAAGGCAGGAACTCTATCTAATTATCTTTGCATTATCAGAACATAACCACCAGAGTGCCTTGCCTGTAGAAAGAACTCAACATGTGACTACTGATTCAATCAAATAAGACCAAACAAAAGGTGGGATGTATAAATTTACATAAAATGAGCACAGCCTTTGGAAGACCCCAATAAGATAAAATAACTCTGAAATGTTTGATCCATTAATTGAGTTATTATTTTCAGGTATCACTGGGCGAGTGTTATTTTGCAAACTATCATTTTTGTGCGTATTACAGAAATGGTGCTAAGATGTACCACCACCTCAAATATATTTTAGAATACTTTTTAAAGTTTCCTCAAGTTAACCACTGTATTGTAATATCTATGTGTTGCATCACATAGTATGTTTGTGTGCATATACATACACATATGTCTGTATATATGTGTATGATGCACACATACACATTACAGGTTGAACATATATTTTATTCCTTAGGAACATAATATCATAATTCCTTTGGAATGCAAGTTTTGGAATTGACTGTATCAACTATGCCATCACTACCTATACAATATTTTAATTTAGAGGTCAGAAAATAGAAATGGATGTTTTGATTGTATCCAAGGATTAAACAACATACTAGAAAAATACTATACAAATGAATACTAAAAAGAAACAAGTTTATCATTATAAAATATGTATAATATGTGCAAAATTCAATATATATATATGCTTATGATTCCCAGAAACCATGACATTTCCTGGAGAAAAAAAGGTAAGCTTATTTAAACCAATATAGGTAGTTTGACGTTACTCCTGGAAAACACAGATTGTCAGTACAAGATCCCCCATAACTCGGAGGACAGGATGAACACGGCACTCCTACTTTATATGGTGCTTCTCCAATCCAGTTGCCCCTGGAAGGAGAAAACAAAATGGCATCAGTCACACTCACTTAGTTTTAAAAATCAGATTGTCCTTAAGCTCATGCTCATGTGTATTGGCAGATGAGAATCTTTTTCAGAAGCTTATTTTAGAAAGCCATCCATTTCTTATTCCCACCATAAGGTATTCTATGTATTTTGCTCTTAAAATACTTTCTTTCTGTGTAAGCTAGTATTATCTTAATTCACAGGTAAGAAATGTGGCCCTACAATGCATGGAGATACCACAGATCAAATCTGCCTCCTCTGGCAGGCTTCAAGAGCACATAATCAGATCTTTGTCACTTAAACTTAATGCTTCTAAATTCACGCTAATTCTTCCTAAGGATGGTTAACAAAATACCTAGTATGTTCTGGGATGCTCAGAAATTATGAAATGAGTAAGTCACCATATCCACAATAAATACACTATAAATGTTCTTAGATGTGTTTCTAAAGTTTTAAAATATTTTAGGTCCCAGACTTCATAAAATAAAGAGAAAAGCACAACTGTATTCCCACAGTAAGAGAATGAGGGTTTGTAGAGACAAGGAGAGGTGATTTCAAAACCTTTCTAACATATAAATTCAAATTCATAGCTACTCAAATTTTTTCAGTTACTGCTATTATTTTTTTAATCCTGAACACATTTGACTGAATTATTTTGTGCTGTCAATTTTTTTCTTCCAATGTATGGATGGCCGTGATCATAATAATAAATCAAATTCACCGTTTAGACAAGTTTAAAATAGCTGCAATACCAGACTGTTATTTGACTCTTTTAATTATGAAGGAGAAGTTTGCATGGTGATAGTGACTAGAGCATTAAGAAATTCTAACATAGAGAGCAATGTGAAGGAAACTGAAGTTTCAGGAGAAAGTCTGGTTATAAATGGTATAAACCCAAGGCTGAGGAAATGAAAATAACAGGTAAGTGGTTAAAATGTGAAACAAGTGGTTCTTATCTTCTTTAAACTCTGAAAAAAACAACCAGGCAATGACAATGAGAACATGAAAATATCTATTATAGCCAATTAAATAAAGACCCACACATTTTTTTAAATAAAATGCACATACAGGAAAATTTACTCATAAAATGAAAAGCTTGATAATTTATTATTAATATTATAAAATGATGGAATTTTAAGACTTTCCACTCTGTTTAATTTATTCTGCAGTCTGCCTTGAGGATAATATTCGCCAAGCATAATTCTGATGACATCACCTGCTTGTCCAGAAATATTCAAGGCCCATTCTTAGTGTGCCTGGCTTCTTAACTCCATCTCATTCCATTCTGTATCTAATTACCCAAAGCTAAAAATGTATATGGATCCAGGCTATGCTATCTAAATTTTATTTTCTACTTATTTTCCATCACTTTTTGAAACACATATTTTTGGTAAGAAAAAAAATTAGAAATAAAATTTTATTATATGTGACATTCTATATTATATTAAGAACTTTTACATAAATCTCAGATTTTATTGAATTAATGATATTCAACAATAAATCAGTTGGTTGATCATGTTATTCTACTTTTTTCCATTCCATCTAATTAAATTCTCTTTTTGCTCTTATTTTTTTCCCTACCAGTCAAGATTTTTAAACTTTTCATTACCTAGTTTCCAGAAAATTTTGTTAAAACTAAAATATAGCATGTTAATGCAATATCTTAATTTTTTGGATCTAAAAAACAATCATGGAGCTCATCAATAATATTAGAAAATTCTAATCATTGGGCAAAACCAAAATTGTCAAATGGATGAAACAAATACCATTTTTACCATTTGGTTACTATCTAGCCTATTTATGGCAGGAGAAAGTGGAAAAGCACAATAGGAAAATAAAAAGTGGGAAAATAAAAATGTCCAACAAATACACAGTTTTAATGCCTATTCTTAATGATGCATTTTTAAGAATTATTATTATTATTAATAAACATTCTGTTTTCCAAACCTCCCTAACCTAATAATTATAAAGAGGGGACCATCTGGAAAATCACTATTTTTCTAACTTTACAAAAACACTGCCACTGGCACACCACCATATCAATGAGTAATGCACTTATTCCTGACACATTTTCTCACTCCCACCCTGTGTTGGAATAGCTGGAGAAAATCTTTGTTTGGGACTTACTTTGGACGACACCAAGAGTATCATAAATCCTTTGCACATTTTGTTATTTATTCCAAATGGGAACAGAACTGTGTATAAATATTGGAGCATTTTATCTTCTAAAGAGCTATTGTTATCAGGAAGGCATTTTTTCAAAAGTTGGCATATGTCTATTGATCCTTCTATACTAAAGCTTGTTCATAAATATGACTATCTTATAATCTTTGATAAATTTCTATAATGTATTCTATGTGGGCCAAAGATTGAGAATATGAATTTTTAAATCTAAAAATAATAAGAAAGAAACGATTCATTTCCAATACTGTGCTTTCCTAGTGAAAAAGGTGAGACAACATTCTATATTGATATATGAGACTATTGTGTATTGATAAGTTCCCAGCAGATTCTTTTCTGATGTCCTCTATATAGTTATTAAAAACTTACAAAGTCCAATTAGGAAGTGTTTGCAATTGCTATGACAGAAGATGGTAAGAAGACTTTAGTGAGAACACTGTCTCAGATTGTTTTGCTTACCATTTTACCCCAGAATCCCTGCCCTTGTTAAAAGAAACCTTTTTCAAAGAAACGTTTTTCAAAAATATAGGAATGAATGATGGTGGATTTGAGGATTAGAGACCAAATGTACAGTAAAGTCTTACACATTTATCTGTCAAAAATGCCTATGAGACTGGAGGTATTTAACATGTTCAGGGATCCAGGAAACAGAATACAACCTGGTACTTACTTTGGGGCATAGTTGCATACCAAATACACCGCGCGGCGCCATACAGATCCCCACACATTCATGTTTTGGCAAGTATGAATTGCACATCCTATCCGATTGGAAGTGGCCCAAACCATCTGTGAAAATAAACCAATATTTTCCAATATTGCTAAGAAAATGAATGTCCCTCAAAATATAATAAGATTTTTAAAAAATATGAATTGAACATTAAAAAAGACAATTGAAACAACCTGTGTATAATGTGTGCACATAGGACCAAAACATCTCATAGGACATCTGGGGTTGCAATCCTGGGGATATGGAAAAGCATAATCTTTCACTTCATCGTACCATGGCTTGACCAACTGGAGAATAGAACGATATCTAGATGTCAAAAGGAAAAAAAAAAGCATGTATGATACAGCAATGGTAATTTATAATGGACTCATGTTACATTGTAAGTTGATTTAATAAAAAGATTATTCATGAGGATCCAACAGCATATTTACTCTTGGAATTTTTCCAAGTAGGAGCAAGCATGCAAAATGCCCAGGACTGGAGGAAGTGACCCTATATTTGTGTTGGGTTATTTTGAAGAAAGAAAATGTAAATATTTTAGGAGCTATCAAAATCTTATTTAATCTATGTCTGAGTGAACACTAAGTGAATATCTTCTGATGTTACTTGGAACTGGTGTCATTCTCCCATATAATACAAAATTCTCCCATGAAATAAAATCATGTAAATAAACTGCATCAGCAAAACTACTTCCTACCTGCCAGTTCGGACAGACAGATTTTGGCCCAAAAATCTCAGCAGGTAAGAAGGTCCATGATCCCAAATGCAAGTAGCCGCCCAAGCCTCTGCAGATTTTGCAAGATTTTCATCCCAAACCTGTAGGTATAAAAAAATCTTCAGTTTTACAGATTTGCTATAACAAACACAAAGTAAATGGAAAGTAACAGTACTACTATTTCCTAGAATTCTTTCAATTCTAGAAAGAACTAGAAGAAAGCTACTTCACACCATTGTTATTATATGGTTGTACTACAAAAAGAATATTGTCTTTATAATGCTCTTAGATTCAACATCCAGACCTCAAGTTTGGTAAAGGATATGTTTAAAAAAAATACCATGTTTATTCATGACTTACAGGACATCTCATACTGACCACTGAAATTTGAATCCAGCAAAGTCAATAGATTTCCCTAGAATTCATAAGGAGCCATGCTACTAATATATTTGAAAACAAATATGATCAAATTTATTCAAAATTAACACTAATATTATATTGCAAATTCCAAAGTTCAGTTTATATTATAACATGATTAACCAAATGGAATCTTCATGTTTTATCATTTGACTTTTTATAGCAGTACAATAATAAGAGATTTTACATCTTTAGTTGGTATGAGCTAGAAACAAATCATGATTGAAAATAACTTGACATTGGTACGTACGTAAGGTGTGACACAAATGTTGTATAATATGGTTTAATTAAATAAATTAAGAAAAGTAGTAACTTACTTTCCTTGACAAAGAAAGGCAAAATAATAAGGATGTTATTCATGTACAGCAAATTTTTTTCATGGAAAAAATTTGTAGGACAATATTTGAATGACCCTTAGGTTTAATATGTATTTATATTAGTTACTATATGGATTGATAGGCTCATCTCCATAGCTGCATAAAGATATTAAGCCAAGTATTGGTGGACCTGACAATAATAAGTCACTCTGAAATGACAATCTATTTTCTAGGTAGTCATAAGGCATAAGGCACAAAATAGAAAACAAATAGCATTCTTCCAAGCAAAAATGTTTTCCAAAATTCCTCCCTAGTAGGAACATTATTTAGTGATGATTTATCTGGTGGAAAGAATAACTTTAACATTAAATTTCATAGTTCGAAGTCATAACATTATTTCTTACATTATTTATAATATTTATATATCCTAGCTTAAAACTGTGTTCAAATTGTAACTCGAGAGTGGCTATTAATTTATTTGAGAAAGCTAAGACATTATATGAAGAAGGAAGGGAAAATTCTGTAACTACTCAAATTAACATGGAGCTTCATGTGAAAACTTGGTGTCTTTCTCTTCTACCAGGTTGTGAGTTAAGAGCAAGAGTTAATAGCCTTGCATTCACTGCAAGTTACAATTTTCCAGCACACTTCTGGGACTTTTTGGTCCTAACACTGAAAAGTCTTAATCTTTTTCCAAGGATAATGGGTTACATCGATTTATTTAACATGGAAATGTATTGAAGTGAAAGAAAATTAAGACAATGACTTTGAAACAAAATGAGGAAAAAAAAATGAACTCTTCAAGAGACACTTATCCAAAAAGACCATGGCACTTACCCTCAAAAGAGATTTGTTAGTCAGAAATTGTTTTAAATTATGAAAAAAGTCATCTTCCACAAATCGATATAGGATTGCATGAAGTAAACTCACAGAGTTCACATAAACTCACAGTATTCCAAGATTCAAAAATGCACTTTCAAAAATTTTAAATGCTTGGCTTGATTTCCCTATGCAACTATTGAGATAAGCCTGTCAATCCATATGGTAACTAATATAAATGCATATTAAACATTAGACTTATTTGATATAGTTCTATCTAATATTTCTTCTTTCACCAAATATTAATAACATAGAATTTCTGAAATGTTGATTGCAGTTTACCATAGTACAAAATTAGTTCACAAAGGAATTTCAGACAGATAGTGTCAACAAAATTTTTTTCCTGAAATATTCTTAGCTAATTGTATTTACCTTGGAAGAAATACAAGTAGGCATCGTTTCTATATTGAAGTAAAGTGTGAACCCAGATCTAAAGACACTTTCTTATAATATTCTGCTAAAATAGAACCACACCATGGTACAAATAAGACTTGAGACTCAAGGATCCTGTGTTCTATCCCTCTTTCTACTACTCAGATCATCTGTGATCGAGGACATATCAATTATTATCTCCTATGCAACTCATCCATAAAATAAGGAGTTTGCATGAGGTTACATCTAGGGTCCCTTTCATCTTCAGCTTCTCATGATTTATAGGCACTTGAGAAACTCCTGCATCTGAGCCCAAAAGTCCTGTTATATTGTCCTGTGAATGGCTCAGCTCTCAATCCAAATAATTTGAAATATTTAACAATCTTTGACTATTTCAATATCTATATGAGTATCAAAAGGTCATGTTGTGTACCTTAAATATACAAAAAATAGTAAAAAAGGAAATAATGAGAAACTTAAAACATTTAACAATTTTAGAAGTAATTTACCATATATATAAAGCCTGCCTTTATGCTCATTCATATGTTGAAAAGCTAAATATTGGGTGTTCAAAAAGGTAAACAAAATTTTTCAAACATGAGAAAGTATCTTACAAAAGCATTTTTTGTTAACTATTATAAGGGATTTTGATATGAAGTAAATGTGTTTACCATTACGGAGGATCACGTTTTTAGCTGTATCTATGTAAAAACATCTTAAGTAAAATTTTGAAGAAGATGGTTTCAAGGGAAGAGTAATGACTGCTTTCCTTCTCTGCATGTATTTGCTTTTAGAGAACTGGAGGGAAGGATTTCTGCCTGCTTCATGTTCCTAAAGGACAATTCTGGAAAGGATGATAGACACAGACTGACAAGGTCCCATACAGAGGGGGTGACTTGCCCTTCCTATGGGATATATGACTGACTCCCTCTAATGCCTGCTGCATAAGAAGTCAGAGGTGCTGTATCTTTCTTGCCCCTTTGTGAGTTTAACCCACCCTCCAGAGGAGGGAGGGCTGTCTTAAGTAGGGAGCTCTAATATTTGGGAATTACATCGTATCTTCAGGTAAACTGCATTTGCTGTCACTGTCTTTCTCCACTGGTTATATCTTCCAGGAAAAAAAAAAAAACATGGGTACATAGAACATCTTTAATCTTCTGAGGTATTTGAGTTTATGATTATGATGAGATCTCTGAGTTGTGAAAATAACAATCATAACTGTATTGAGAAACTACAGGATATTTTAACAAAAGATTTACAGTTTTTGTAAGGGGTAAACCCACATGTAGTATTTTTTTTTTCTCCCCAGAAGCTCTAAGTTGGACTGAATGTCACCAGGGCAATAATGTGAAAGAATTTGTCAAATTCAGGGAATGAGTTGTAAATTGTAAATTGCCTAAGCATTTGACTTAGTTTATAAATTTTTGAATTCATGATGATCAATCTATCCAATGAATTTCTCTGGCATCTTTTTCTGAGCATTTACTTGAAATGATTTTAATATTTTAGCCTATGGATGTATCATCAGAGGAAACAAGGATACAACTATACACCTAATTCTATGGAATGCCTAGAAAATAGGAAAATCAGTATTATTTTTCATTGGGGAAAAGAGACACCTGCTATTTTGTTAGCTTTTATTCAAACAGCTTTGGCATTCTGTCTCACTAGTTCTTTCCTCTCTAAATAGGTAAGACATTTTCACAGATAATTTACTCATAAAACACCTCAATTCTTATACCGTAAGGATGAGGCAAAAATTAAGATTATTATGAATGAATGTGTAAATACATTTATAGGGCTCCCTAGAAGTTAGATGTTATGATTAAATTAGGTAATTCATAAAATAAAGTGGTTTACAACGGCATCAGAGTGTGCATAGACTTGTAGGTTCTCCCTAATTGCCCCCAAATGGCTTTCTTCTGTTCTTTGTTGTTTAGAGTCATTTAGTTGATCAGTTCATAAACTGAATTACCTTTCGACTAAAGCATTCACTATGAGTTATTCTGCTTGTTACATAATAAGATAGATCAAGCTGGACACAGTACCTTGCCTATAAATCACAAGAAGTTGAAACAACTTAGACTAAGACCTGAGAGAGATCCAGAATTCAAACTGCTGTCATTTTAAATATCTAGAAGAATTGTGACCCTAAGAGATAAGGTGAATATGAAAAGAATGCAGGATTCTCATCAAGTTCAGAGATTTTCTAGACTTGAGCTAAAGAATACAGAATTGAGTAAGAGAATGTTGATGGATTGGAGGTCACTTGCTTTCATAAGAAGACAAAAATTAGACAATGATATGAATCCAACCCAGATAAGAGGTTGTCTAATCAACTATCTTTCAATTTTGGGATCCACAACATTGTGGCAGCCAGGATCATGAAACATCATGACATCTGAAGCTCCCTTCTTAAATCCCAGCCAGTATCTCTAGCCAATAAGAAATGTGGTCAAATTGGAAAGCAGCAAGAATTGTTACTTGGAAATATAACTCTGCACTTGCTTGAGATGACATTTTTTTCCCCTTAAATAGGTAGCATCTTTTGCCTCATAAAAAATATATAGAAGTTTTAAAATGTATAAAATTTTAAAAGGATGAATATTTTGATAAGGAAATCTGTACTTAATTGCTTTTATTATTGTCTGTAATATTTAAAAGAATACAGCATATTAAAGTAACAGAGCAGTCATATTTTCAATATAAAGTAATTACTTAAATTTGTGATTTTAAGTTGAAAATGATAAGAAAATGTTTTAATTTCATTTTTAAGACAGTACTTAAAATCTAAAATTTAGGAGAATTTAAGAGTCATTGTTTTTCTTAGATTACATGTCATTTAAATACATGGAAAGGATAATTATCAATAAGTCAGTTGAAATAATAAATGTGAAAATCAAACATTAAACCTATAAATACAGTTTAAAATTTTAAATCAACAAGTAAATATAATTGCTAAAACCTGCTATTTTTATAAAAAAAATCAGAATTTGAAGTTAAAAATTGAAGAAACAAGAATATTAATTTTGACAATTATACTTAACTCTGAAAAAATACACTGTGTACATGGAAATATTTCAAAGATATAAAGTGCTAAAAAAAAAGTTTCACATTGAGTGTCTAGAGACAGATTTATGAATTGACCATGTTGTGAGAGCCATGGTGTAGAGACAGATGCTATGTACTATAGATGCTTATGTTCTTGGACATTCATGTGGCCGTTTTCTCATTTATTTGTGTAAAAAGTAGATGAATGGTACATAGGTCACATTTTTTGGTTTTTGCTTTTAATAACTTAGCTAAGGCTATTTGTTCTTTTTGTTAGCTTGGGGAAAGAGTACTGACTTGCAGAAGTGATGTTGACAGCCACTAAAAAAAAAAAAAAAATTAAGTGATGACTAAAGTATTTCCCCTGAGGGCCGCCAAAAGTTTAAAACACTCATAGGCATGATTGAGGTTCTGTCATAAAATTGGTGCATCTGTTCTCATTAGATAGAAATGTTAGTGAAAGGGTGATAGAGGAAACAGAACTGAATACACAGCAACCAGTGTTAAACCAGACAGGAGGCAGCAGCGAGTGCGCGACTCCTCAGGCTAGAGGACAGGAAATGTGGGAGCAGAGTCAGAGAAGGGACCTCATAGGAAAAATGTTGGGTACTGATTAGACTAAATGAATAAAATTAATACGATTCTACTTGGTTGCAGCAGAAGATGGTTAAAGGTACTTGATTAAAACAATAATAACATTCCTCTAGAGCCTCAAAAATCAGAACCACTCTTATGTAAAAATGCTAAGATGGGATCCTATGGATTTTTTCTACATGTTTAAAAGAAGATGCCTTTTAGGTAAGATGAGTACTGTCCTGTTATGGTTTAGATAGGAGGTTTCGCCCAAAAGCTCATGTATGAGACCATGCAAGAAAGCTTAAGAGGTGAAATGATCAGGTTATGAGAGCCTTGACATAATCAATGCATTAGTCCATTTGAATGGATTCACTGGGTGGTAACTGTAGGCAGGTAAGATGTGGCTGGAGGAAATAGGTCACTGGAGTGTGCCTTTGGGGTATGTATTTTCCGCCTGGTAAGCAGAGCTCTCTCTGCTTCCTGGTTTTCCTGTCCTGTGCTACTTTCCTCACCTCACCCTCTAGCCTCCATGTTCTGCCTTACTGAGGCTCAGAGCAATGGAGTTAGCCATCTACAAACTGAGACTTCTGAAACTCTGAGGCCCAAATACACTTTCCCTCCTCTACATTGTTCTTGCCAGTTCTTTCAGTCAGACCAAAACAAAAATGATGAAAACATAACCCTATGTAGGTTTCTTTGTCTATAAACAGATGCACTGTTTTTAGGGACTCTGAACTGAATTATTGCCATCACTTGTGATCCCTGATGTATTATTTTTCTCCATATTTCTTAGGGTGCATTATAATTGTGCATCATGGTGGGATTTGTTGTTTTGTTAAAAATGTCAGAGAAATATGTTATGTAGCTTTCTAAAAATCCAAAATCTTAAGGATAAAAATTCAGGCATCCCTTTCCATCAAGTCTTCATATAAAACACCCATTTAACCCACAGGCAACTTAATTCATGATAATCTGAATCAGCAGGAGACTGTGCCCACCAAATCTGCCACTGACTTGAGGATTCACCTACAGAAGTAGGACAAACAGAGAATAATCGGTCACCTCTATTCTGCAGGTCAATTCTATGCATCTCACTCTCACTATCAGAAAAACACATGCATGTTGTAACCCTTTCAGGGAGGGTATCAGGGAAGGGCCCTGCGAGTGCAGAACCACGCAGATCTAACTAGTACTGTTCTTCTGTGAAGTAAGAGGGGATGGTGCCTTCAATTTCCTTTTTTTTTTTTTTTAAATGACACCACTTCTTGCCATTACCAGGATTTTAATAAGTCAGATATCTTTGTGCAGTCTTCCCTGAGAGCCTCTACTGGCAGCACTGGTCATGTGAGAGATGACAAGGAGGCCTTCCACACAAAAGGGCTGGTGGCTGAGAAAGAGCTTAGTGATGGAGTTGGGAGTCGATGATATAGAGCTTTTCTTCCCTCCTAGGAACCATTCAAGACTTCAGGCACTATCAGTTTTCCTACATGGTTTCCAAGGGTAGAAAGAGTACAGAAGGCAAGATTTGATTCCACATGAAGAAATTCTTTCCACTATTCAATGATGTCCTAAAATAAAGTGCATGTAGGAAAATCCTCTATCCACTGGGCTCATGAACAGGACAGATGAACACAGGAAGGGAAGCCTATACTGTACTACTGTGTTGCTCTAGGACTGGTGAATTTATACCCCACAAGCTTCAGCCTCCCTATCTTTATTTAAAAAAATATATATATATTTTTTCTTAGTTGAAGATGGACACAAAACCTTTATTTTATTTGTTTATTTTTTATGTGGTGCCGGGAATCGAACCCAGTGCTTCAGGCATGCTAGGCAAGCACTCTACCACTGAGCCACAACCCTGTCCCAAGGCTCCCTGTCTTTAAATGAGAAAAATTATCCTCATCTCTGCCGACTGTGGTGAGGGTTGGGTGAGATAGTGGGTGACGAGCACACTTCTATCTGGGCAAGAGTGCATTCAATGAGAACTATTATTTGTGGGGATTTGAGAATATTTGTGATGTCAGTGCTAGAGTCCCCTAAATGGGAAACACTGTACGGTGCACTTTTGATCACCTTATTAAGCATGAATCTCCACTCAACAGATCTACCCTGAAGCAACTAAAAGAGTCAAAAACAAAATTTTGTAGAAATGATAAGGAGCTTGCACACAGGGAAAATAATGTTAGATAGTGAAAGATAACATGACAGAACATTTAAAAAGTTTTGAGATACTGATTCCCTTCAAGTCACTCTTTACCGTATGATTTTATCTTTAACTTTAAAACCATTCATTGGTGAATGGCTTCTTGCAGTGGTTCTCCTTTCCAGAGAAATACAATACACACCAGCTATCATTTAATTCTGCAATTATGAGCCAGGAAGGTATTTTCATGTGTGGTTAATTATTTTTTTCTTTTCACCAACTCAATGTTACAGCATTCTGAAAGCAGATTTCTTGACTGTTAAACTGTCCTGTGATACACATGCAAACCCCATATCTAGCATTGCCCACTTAGTCAGAAGAATGCAAATGCCTTTCCGCCTACCTACGGCCTGCTGAAATCATGATCTCTCTGGAATGCAGAGGACAGATTTGGTAGAATGTTCATATTTAACTAACTTATGAAAAATGAATTTGATGCACTTTTTAGTAGGAAAAAATATTGTGTCCTTAAGTAACATTTTTGGACTGTTTTGGTTTAAAGTACATGGTGTGAAATTTTAAGAGATTTCACGAAAAGTTTAGTCTAAAAACAACTTATTGAGCATTCTTCCCTATATATGTAAAAAAAAAAAAAAAAGCTTGGTACCTCATTGTAGGTGCTATGGATACGCTGCTGAGGTGGGCTTTGATCCCATCTCTCCAAACCCAAGTCTAAATGTATTTTATTATTATTTTTTTGGGGGGGTGGTACTGGTGATTGAAATCAGGGGCACTTGACCACTGAGCCACAACCTCAGCCATATTTTGTATTTTATTCAGAGACAGGGTCTCACTAAGTTGCTTAGAGCCTCACTAAGTTGCTTAGGGCCTCACAAAGTTGCTTAGGGCCTCGCTAAGTTGATGAGGCTGGCTTTGAACTCGTGAGCTTCCTGCCTCAGCCCCTCAAGCAGCAGGGATTAGAGGTAGATATATTTTAGTGACTCATTTAATCTATTAGTATTTATCTTCCCTACCCCTCTTCCAAGCCATTCTTCAGAAATCCTCATAGACAATCATACACCACAAGTTCATAACTATTAAATGACCATTGACTGTTTATTAATGTTTTTATATATATTAAATTCATAGCACCAGGCTGCCCAGACCAGTTAACTTCTATTTTTCTGAAGTTCTTTGATGGAGTTTCCCAAAACACCTTAACTTGAGTATGTCAGGAGGACTAGATAGGTCTGGTGCTGCCTAAGCTCCTGAAAAAGGTTTGGATTAAGGATAGCTTACATCTCAGTTAAAAAAAAATAGTGACATTTTCATGCAAAAATTCTTGAGTACATTCCCAGACATAAAATCATCCTGGCATGCTGTGTCCATGACACTATCCTATCTCTACCATGCAAAGTGGTCCATTTTGACTAACAATGCATATTCCCATCCCAAATTCTCTGTTCAAAGAGTGTTCCCTCCCACACAATAGCCACTTATTTCAACCTCCATCCACAGGTACCCCAAGGCTAAACCTGCAGCCACTTAAGGGCCTCCTGAAACCTTTTCTTCATTTTGTGTTCTCTAACTCAGAGAAACCTGACTGTCCTAGTTTAGACTCATCTTCCTTGAGGATCTTGTCATGTGAATCCTCATTCTACCTCATCACATGAATCACTTGCTCCTATTAATTTGAACCTCGAATGTTTCACAGCTCTAATTCACTTTGATGCATCCCTATTGCCTAAGCTGAGTTCAGGTTTCAATTATCTCTCACCCAGACTGTCATGACAGTCTCATGACAGTGCATCCTGTCTGCACGTCTGCCTCTCTCTAGTCCCTCCACACCCTGTGGCTAGAATGACCTTTCCAAAATTAAAAGTTGTGTCTGAAACTTCCCAGATACAACCTTCAATAATTTCCCTTGTCCTTAGAATAAAATTCAGACAAGTTTCTTGGTATTTACCCCAACTTCATCAAACGTCACTCTTTCTTTTATGTACAAAATTCAAGAAACATTATATTTTGTCTATATCTTTGGGGCACTGTGTACCTTCTTAGAACATCCTTTTATATTGACTATATTGTTCCTCTTTCCTTAACTCCATCCTGTATAATGTTTATTTATTTTTTATATCTAATATTTAAAATAATTCCTTCTGCAAGCCCTCACTGCCTCCCACCCAAGTCCAAGTCTGGGTTCGGTATCCTCATGCAATCTCAAAGCAACCTGTGTTATTCTACTTTAATGTTCAGCACACTGCCTTCTGTCCCTAGTACTTCCTATCAAAGAATGTCACTACTCCCCGTTGACCCTTAGGCGCAGTGCCAGACACATGAATAAACAATGTGGTATGAATGCATGACTGAATCTTGAGTGACGGTTGCCCATGAGAACACACAGCCACACACTCACACTTTAACCAAAAAGGTTTAAAGACTTCATTCCATTGTCCCACCAATATTTACTGAGTATTCTCTTTGGGACTAATAAGTTGCTAGGTTCTATAAACACTGGGAGGAAACACAATGAAATTACTTGTCTACATCCTTGGTTAAATATCACTGACCACCAAAAAATAATACTGAATTTTAGAAAATAGAGTCACCCTGTGTGTGATGCACATCTGACTTTCAGCTTGTCTTCCTGCCACTTGATGGTGAGGTGCTGACTTGTAACACCCTGATGTTTTCACATCTGTACTTCCTACACGCTATCCTGAAAATGGTGACTCCCATAATGTTCCGCCATCAGTGGGCTCGGTATGTGGAGAAATAGATGTAGGGGAAGAAACATCAAGGTCACCACCCTCTTCATTTGTGTACAAGTAACACTAATCAACATGCACCTTGGAAGAAAATTCCTACAAAATGTGCCCAGTCTCCCCTGGAAGCCAAGGCATTTGCAAGGTTCTACATCCAGGGGAACAAGAATGCAGAGCTCTCAATGTGCTGGAGAAATGCCTCCTGTCAGCAATTTTTCTCATCCACTGCTTTCTGGCAGCCATTCTCAGAGGCCTGCTAGTAGTCATTAAAGCATTCATTGAAGAGATTTAGGTTAGACACATCAAATTTCCTATGTTTATAATGAGAAAATTGAATTATCCTTCCCAAATGAAAGGAAATGTGCCATCTGGGACAAAAGATGGCTTCATTAAAAAGAAAAGAAAAAAAAAGGGAAGACAAGGACAGACACAAGTCTTAAGTCAACTACTGAAGAAGAAAAAAAAGTAGTTTACATTATCCACATTCTCTTCCACATGAAGCCTAAATAAACGAAATCAACATTTTTCTCTATTCCCAAGTCATGCATTATCATTCTAGGCAAATAGTTTATTGGCTGTCTCTGAGGACAGATTAATCTGTTCTCCATTCATTCATTTGAGTCATGCTGTTACTTCACTACCTGCTATGACTTGGTAACCAGTAATTTTCTCTTTTCCAGAAGAGTCCAGGAAACCTTATTCTTTGAGCTCTACAAAAAAAAATATTTTCAGGCACTTAGAAAATAAAATAAGCCATATTATCAAGAGAGTGACTTTGGCTTCTTGAAATTACATTATGTATTTTTTTTCTTTTTTTTCAGTTTTAAAGTGTTCCGTTTGTTTCATCATTATCTTCACATTGTCCTTCACCTGCCTGTCCACTGTCCTCACCAGTCTGGGAAGTTTGCTATCTTATGCACTGCAATTCAGCTAGTTGTCCCACCTGTCACTATCTCTAGGTGCAGCTGTTCTGTTCCTCTTACCCTTTGCCTAAAGAAATTGGCCTTGCTTACTTAGCAGGAACCAGCATTCTGATCACGTCCCCTGGCAATATCCACCCTAAGCTCCTTCAACTGCCCGAGTCATCTTTCTAAGATGCACTCCTGACCCTGCTCTCAAACATGACAGTCTCCCTAATTGCTCTGATATAAAGAAACCCTTAATGTTTTCTCAAACTCCTCAAAAATAGATTTTTTTTTCTCCTGGTGGTTTTTTTAATGCATTGATTTGCCTGCTGTCACAGTCATCCTATTCTGCCCCTTTCTGAGCATCTATCTCAAATGATCCTCCTCCAAGGAACCTTTCATGATTTGCCAACTGGAGATTATCACTTCTTTGAATGCTCCACGGTATTTGTCTGGCTGTCTTGTATGACATCAATCTTACACAACAGTCCATTAATACTGAATCACATGCATAGTGGTCCCCCTCACATTTGGTTTGTTTTTACTGCATTGTTTATACTTTAAACACAAAGATTTCTATCTATGGATCTCCTCCACGCATGGAGGAGCCTCAAGAATTTTAAATGAATTCATTCAATGGACTCAAATTCAGAGACCATCCTACCAATTTTACTCTATGTGTGAGTTTTGCAATTTCATTCTTTTGGGGATTATTCGTAGTCTAAGAAACTAGTGTGGTTTGTGGCTTAGAGTCATGGTTTAGGCTGCCCTTGGGAAGAATGAAAAACAGCTGGTGTTCAAGGAGCTCTGGAAATTAGCCAATAAACTAATTGTAGAACAGAAGCCAAGAATACAGACGTTTCAATTTCATAATTAAGTTCTCTCTATGCTATTATTTGTGTGAAAACACACTGTTTTAGAACATTGAATCAAATAAGGTAATAGGTATTTTTCCCCAAAATCATGGGCTACATATCCAAAGAAAAAGAATCATAATATGAATATCAGCACCCTTGTGCTCAAATTGCATTTGCTTTGTTTGGTCAATTATATACTCTCTAACAACGAAACACTTAAGAAAGATCAAATTAATTTTAAGGGATTTTTTTAGAATTTCATTAAAAATTGTTTTATTTCAGTGTGTGGAATAAAATATGCTGATGAGAAAACTACTAAAATGTTTATAATATCGAAGTTGTTGGTATTTATACATATAATAATTCATAGGGATTTCAACTGAATTTGACAAATACTGGGTGCTCACTGTCTATATCCAAGAAATTGTCCAAGTAAATGAGATACAAAGATGAATAATCACAGAATTAGCACCCTAAAAGCTTAGAATTAGGAAATTAGCAAGAAATACACAAATAACTGTAAATTAACCTCAAGTGTGAGGACAGAAATACAATACATATGAAGGCTTCTGTAATACAAAAGAAGAAAGCCCATGTGATTGTGTAAGAAATATCATTAGGGATCCAGCATTCTGATATCCAAACCTGGGAAGGTAGAGTTCTAAAGAAAGGAATAAATTAAGGAGGAGACATTGGTGGGAAAAGTTGACACAGTAAAAGTCTCAGAGAACTGCAGGTGAAAACAAACTACTATGAATCAGGCTGGTGCAATTAGCATAAACTCTTGTATGAGACACACTTGAGTGACAGTGTTCAGAGAAAAAGGAAAATTTGAATACATGGCAGGTGACTCAGAGCACAGATGTTTGTGAAGTGGTTATAGCAAAGGGTGTCCTAAGTTTTTGAGGTACGTGGCACAGGTTAGGAACCAAGGTAGCTTTCCAGTTGGTCACAATCCAAGTCAATGTTGAACAAGTTAACATAAAGGTAACAGTGTCCAAGTAAATTCTTCATTTTTCACTTAGCTTTAGACAATTCAAATCACTTAACAATCCCTGCTCTGGCCTCCAAGGTATGGATTCTATTATACACCTCACCAACTTTCTTCATGATGGATTCATATGAAGCATTTCCCTTGGCCAGATTACTTAGAGTTCTTCTTTTATGATTTCACTAAAGCAAGCACATTTTTCTGAAGTAATCAATTTCCTCCTATTTCAGGGCCTTTGCTCCTTGATCTTCAGTCTGCCTGCCCCCAGACCATTCTCAGTGAGCTCAGCCCTGGCAAATCCATTAAATACTGCAACCTCACCACAAATCACTTGATTTTTCTTCCTAACCTCATCACCTTCTAACATACTGTGTAATTTATTTATTTTTCTGGTTTGTTGTCTGATTCCCACCCAGGGAACAAGGATACTTGTCCCTGTGATTCCTGAATGTATTCCCAATGCTTGGAATAGTGTGGACATATAGCAAATACTTAGTAAATATGAAGTGGATAAATGCATGTGAGAATGAACCATGTGTTGAGTATGTGCATGGATATTTAAGACAGTCCCTATTTGCTTTAGAGTACTCACTGTTCTGAGTACTCCTTCTCATTACTTTTCATGGAATTAGGGAAGATTTATAAATATCTTTTATGTAATCAGCATTGTTTCTGGTTCTAACAAACTAAATCACAAATTCAAGTTCCAGTATTTGAGAAGAAAATAATGAGGAAATGACATACAGAATAGGAATACTATAAGATTTCACTTGGCATTTTAAGGGAGGAAACAAAGCCTGGTATTTCCAGAGTTGTCCCTCAAGGGGATGTTTATAAGATCTAGTGAATAAAAAGATGCTGCCCGCCCCCAAGAACGTTTGTTGGGATTACACATGCTTAAATTCTCATTCCGGCAATACCATTAATTACCCTTATCACCTGAGCTTAGTCATTGCCTTCTCTGGGTCTACATAATTTCATTTGTAAATTGAAGATCAGAATCTCAACCTCACAGGAGGAATGTGAACTATCTAATGAGATCATCTATATAAATTAACAGTCAAGGCCTGGCACATAGAAGCAATTAAATAAACTCATGGGGAGGAAATTAATTCTTGATAAGTGGGGGAGAGAAATAAGTAGGAAAAAAATGTATCTATTTTTCACTTCTTTCTACTGCATTACACTACCTACATCTTTACTCATAGTGTTTGTTTGTATTATTTATTCCTTGGTTACTATGTGTATTTATTCCCATTTTAAGAGAAGGGAGACTAGATCTTAGACACCTTAAGTAACTTGTTCAAGACAAATTACATATTTCTTTCAAACTCTATAATAATTCAAACTTATTTGTTTTATTCTCCTTGTAGCTCTACATTTACCTCTTGAAAGACCTCTTCTGTATGGGTAACTGTTTCTATTTTTAGATCTTTGTGTTTGTGATGCTGGCAATGGAACCTAGGGCCTCAGGCATGCTATTTATCACTCTCTATCACTGACCTATATCCCCAGCTCTTCTAGGTCTAGATCTTGAACTAGGCGCTTTTCATAGAGAACTAAAAAAAAAAAAACCCATAAAAAATAATGTTTAATTGAACGTGGATGGCACTAGAACAGATTATGCTTAGTGAAGCTAGCCAATCCCTAAAAAACAGAAACCAAATGTCTTCTTTGATATAATGAGAGCAACTATGAACAGAGCAGGGAGGAAGAGCAGGAAGAAAAGATTAACATTAAACAGAGACATGAGATGGGAGGGAAAGGGAGAGAAAAGGGAAATTGCATGGAAATGAAGGGAGACCCTCATTGCTATACAAAATTACATATAAGAGGTTGTGAGGGAAATGGGAAAATAAACAAGGAGAGAAATGAATTACAGTAGATGGGGTAGAGAGAGAAGATGTGAGGGAAGGGGAGGGGGGATAGTAGAGGATAGGAAAGGTATCAGAATACAACAGTTACTAATAGGGCATTATGTAAAAATGTGGATGTGTAACCGACGTGATTCTGCAATCTGCATTTGGGGTAAAATTTGGGAGTTCATAACCCACTTGAATCTAATGTATGAAATATGATATGTCAAGAGCTTTGTAATGTTGTGAACAACCAATAAAAAAACATAAAAAATAATGTTTAATTGAACATCTATTTACCTGTAGGCACTGATCTAATTACTCCTCAATTCATTTGGTGTTCACAACAAATTTATGAGGCAGACACTACTTTTATCCTGATCTCAGAATGATAAAAGTTTTAGAGATAATAAAAATGAAACAGCAAGGTAAGACATTCATACAGCTTATATTCTAAGATGAAGATTCAAATCCAAGCATCTAGATTTTAGAGTCCATAATCTTAACCATGAGATCATACTGCTCTTCACCTACTAGGAATGATTATATCTTTTCTTTTTTTTTTTTTGATAAAGCCTAAGAAAACACATTTCACAGTCTAAGCTGAACTTCTATGAACTATGACTCTCTTACATTGTTTGGCAAATCTTTATTTTTTCCAGTGACATTGGCATCAACATTGAGTCAAAGTCAAAAAGTTTGTTTATACAAAATATATGAAACTAGATGGTGACAGAAATCCCAAATTCTAGTTCAGTACTTATAAAACTGTTTGTAGTACCAAGAGCCCATGTCCCCAACCTGGAAATGTCATATGCATGGTCTTCATTGCTTTAAACAGACTCCACATTATGCCCTTAGAAAATGCAGGACTTTAAATCATAACCTTGCATAAGTTCAAAACCCAAAATAAACTTTAACAAGACTCTTTCCTTTTAATACCAACTTCATTTTTTTTAACTCTCCAAGTAAAATGATTTGAACACAGAGATTCTATTTTTAAGAGAGAGCAAAGAATGTGTGCATGGCAAGTTGGAACAGTGTTCAAGTGCACTGGCTTCCCTGCTATCAGAACGACAAAGCCTTAAATCACAAGGAGGAAAAAGTCAGCATGTTCCCTCAGAACACAAATAGATCAACATCAGTAAGAGCTTTGTCCAAGAAAGGGAAGAGACACCGACCCAAGAATAAACCATGCTCATGAAACCTATAATTTCAAGAAATAGTTTCAAGAAATGCTTTAGCTGATAAATATGACTATTAGATACAGAAATCACAGAGAAAGTTCCATGTGATTATTATTTTTTTAAAAGTAGACCTTCCAACTGTGATCAGTCAATGTACCCCACTCTTTGTGTTCCTGATGTGGTTCATCAGTGGTTATGGGACCCACAGAAGAAAAATCCATGTAGATTCTCTCTCTCTCTCTCTCTCTCTCTCTCTCTCTCTCTCTCTCTCTCTCTCTCTCACACACACACACACACACACACACACACACACACACACACCCTTTAATCCTGTGATGGAACAATATTTAACATTATCAGGCACATAAAAATCTTTCCCAAGTTAAAAATATATAAAGAGCCCATTTCCCTCGACATGCAAACGCTCATGATGCCTTTAGGTCCTTCTAACCTCTGAATTAAAGCTTTCCCGCTTAGAACTCAAAAGAAAAATGAATTCCTCTTACCATATATTCCATGTTTGCTGCCGGTGGGAACACTTTGCCCCGAACTTGATTATGATAATCAAGAATAGCGATCATGTCATTCTGCGAAATGTAGCGCTTCCGCCTGGCTTTGGGGAGATCCGTAGAATCTAGTGGTGCGCTCAGAGCTGCTTCAATATCAGTGAAATTATTGGTTGGCGGGGATGAGTCAGTGGAATTGAGTAAGATGACGGTACTTGCTTCACAGAGAAGGGAGAACAGGAGCGCATGGCTGACAGCAGAGATTGCTATCATTTTGAGGGGCGGAGAAGAAGAGGCCACCGAGTTTACTTTGCTTAAAAGCAGAAAAGTTAGAGTTAGGGTCTTTGGGGAAAAAAAAATAGGGCCAGAGGGTATGAATTTACAAAGTCATCATTTGGGAGCATTACTTGATTTGACTGCCTCCAAAAATCCAAATAAATGTTCAACTCAAGGCTAGGAGACCCCTTACAGTAAAATCTCTATTCATTTGGCTGTATTATGAGAAAGACCCCTGAGAGGAACTTTCTAGAGCTAGAGTAAAGTAAACAACATGACCACTAACCCTAAAATGGATGTGAGCCATCTGCCCCAATTGCCAGAACTACAGAATGCACTGGTGCATGTTTGTTTCCAGTGGGGAATCTTTAGGAATTAAAATTCACCTTGAAAGTGAAGAGGGGGGAAAATGCATCACAGGTAACAACAGAGAATGTGCTGATAATGTCTCCCAGGCACATCTGTACACACCAAGTGATACAATGCATAACAAAAAAAGTAATATAGTAATCCAACCTCATATCTTTAAAAAAAAGGAAAAATGAGCTACTTTAAAATCAATGCATGCAAGATAAACTTGTTGAGCCAAATAGCTTACCTCTGAACAATGCCAAAATGAATATACTGTTCTTCCAAAAATTTAAAGTTCTTTGCTATGTTGTAGCATGAACTCTTGTAAGAGGAGTATGTCTTATTACAAGCTCCCAGAGAGCAAAAGCCTGCAAGGTTTGAAAGCTGCTGGCTACAGAAGCAGCTGACAGCTTTTATATGTCACAGTTTGCAACGTCCAGAAAGGGCAGTCTTTCTTAGGGTCTCTCTTAGCCAAAATCAAAGGGGAGGGGTTTTTGGATAGAAAAAACAGTGATTGGGTGGTGACTTTTTATGTGGGTGGTGAGGAAATTGAGTCACACCCACAGCTTACAAAGTGCAAACCATAAAAGACAAACCTCTTTTCTCTGGGCTTCCACCTTTTCTGTGAGTAGTTAATTTTTCTCATTTAATGTTTTCTAGTTTTTGGTTCCCATACAAAAAGAAGTAGGAAAAGAAAGAAAGGAGAAAAAAAAAGGCTCTTGAAAACACAGATGGCTAAGTAACAAGCAGTACATTTTTTAAAGACAGTAAATGACATGGGAGCTGAAAAGAGCAAGCTGATATTAAATCAAGAGATCAGCTCACATAGTTAATCTGGGTAGCCACAAATATGAATCAAAAAGAATGCCAGGCAAATCAGTAGTGGCCAAACTATAGCATATGATATTAGTATAAGAGATGCTCAAACAGTAGTGCTCTGTCTCCATGTGACTTTCGGCCTCTGATTTATATATTTATATTCTGTCTCTCTCATCCTCATTTCACATTCTCTCCCTTTTTACTTTCTCTACAGAGTGAAGTCAGCAAATTACTCCCTTTTTACCTGCCTTGTGAAAATGTGAATAGAGAAACTCATGGTGAAAGCCTGAAGCCAAGATAACATCTGTTTCAGGTTTAGAAGCATATAGTTGAAATTTTAAGCAGAGAATAGTTCAGCTTCCCAGGAAGAGTACTGGAGGGCACAGCATAGAGATTATGAAGAATTTAGCAGCAGCAGCTAAATTCAACAATCAGAAGTGCCTTCATAGGAGGAAAACATTGGAGCAAAATAAATATCAGGCAAAGCAAAAGCCAAGCATGCAAACATGAGTGTGATCCAATGAATCAGACATAACTTTCCTATGTTCCTATATGAATACATAACCAGTGTAACTGCATATCATGTACAACCACCAAAATGAAAAGTTATATTCCAGGCATGTATGATATATCAAAATATATTCTACTGTCATGTGTCACTAAAAATAACAAATAAAAAAAGAAAGGACTTTCAAAATGTAAAGTGTTATGATCGTATTAATAAAACATGGACCATTTGTGGTCAGTAGCAACAGGTACTCTAGAAAACATACACTGTTCAATGTAGGATCTTAGCATAGACTGACTCGTTCAGTCTGCAGAAGGGATTGTCTTCTGCATGTTTCAACAGGAGAATTACTATGTGAATTTACAATCAACAGAAATGATGATCGTGTGGCACACTGAACTGTGAGCCAAGTTTCCTAGGATATGTTCCCAGTTGGATCACCAGCAGTATGTGTGGCCTAATGCATACTATTTAACTCTTCCTCGGTGCATTTCAAAATAGGAGGGAAAAAAGGTGCATGTTCTATAGTGAGACAGATGTTTATCATGTTTTTTTAAGAAGGCAGTGCGGTGTTTGGAACCAGAAGTTCTCCTGCCATTCAAAATACAGGATTGGGACACCTACTTCTACAATAATGGTATGTGTTAGATTTTTAGGTTTTGCCATATTTTGATGAGTATTAAGCTCTTAAGTAAAATGAAATCATTTTAGGAGAGTTTAAGTTACCATATCAGAAGTTTTAAAACAAGGAATTGATTAGCACCATAGAATCAAAAAAGAAAGAACACACCTAAGCACAGAAGGTGAGGGGGGAAATGTGAAATCTCACAGCAATTGGAAGGAGTGCAAAGCTCACAGCTGCAGATTTTTAACTGGAGCTGTCCAACTAGGGTCTCAGTCCTTCAGACAGTAGTCATTTGAGTGCATACCAAGGACGCCATGCTAAAGATTCCTGCATCAGTCAGGAGGTTAAGAGGAGACACTCTCTGCTCTACCACCCCTGGGCTTTGGAGAACTTTGAGACAGCCCAAATTATTCTATACTTTGTACATAATTCAGACAGCTGCCCATCATATTGAAAACTAAAGTTTTTTTTTAATTGCCCAAACAGCAGGAATGAGCCTTTCTTTCTCTGGGGTAACTGAGTTCTTTTTAGAACCTCATAAAAAATCAACCATTACATTCAAGATTACCCTCTTTGTCATAGACACAAAGAGTTATTGTCTGCCTTTTGGAATCTGACTAGGGGGACTTCCATAAGGATGAAAATATGATTATTGTGGAATGTGTCCAAACCATACATGGATTTCCTCTAAGAAGGAATGGAAGGATGGATGGGGAGAAAGAGAAAGGATTTTTTTTTAGATGAACTTAAATAGGAGATCACCTCCTTGCATCCAATTACATAAACGCAGAGCTGATAGTTGCTTAATCCTGAGACCCTGAGGCATGTCAATGATTTCAGATGTCTTTCAGCACACATGGATTACACTGTGGAATTTCAGACTATTAAGGAAACCCACACAGCTATGGAATCATAAGAGAAAAGACCTGTGGGAGGAGAGTTAAGAATTCCGCTTCCAAGTAGACGTTATTGCCAGAAGAAGTATTTGAAATGCTTTGGAAGTAATTTTAATTTTAAAATACTTGCAAAATTAAGAGGCACACATCCAAGTTGTCAGTAACAGAACTATTAATGAACAACTAACAATGAAGTGGTTCTTTATAAGAACTCTTCTTGAAACAGACCACTGGCATAGTTTGAAACCTTTAAAGGACTTCTTGCCAACAAAGACAGAAATGGAATGCAGTTTATGTTACCGAGAAGAAGTACATATACAATTGGCAGCACCTTGAAATCTGTGAGAAAAATGCTTATGGTTTTAAAATTGAAATCATATACATTATTAGTATGACACACCTGTTTATGCAGAGTGACTCTGGTGTGTGTGTCTGTATGTTTCTGTATGTGTGTGTATACACATGAATTTATGATTTTTATCTGCATTCTTCCTAATTCACATGTTACATAGAACAGTAGCATTGACTCACTTGGAAGCTTATTAGAAATGCAAAATTTCAGGTACCATGCAGTAACCACTGCCTAGGATGTTCGTTTTATCAGGATTCACAGATGATTCACATGTACTTTAAAGTTTGAGAAGTGTTGTCTATAAATAATTTTGTTTTTAGAAACACAGGCAATACCTACTACACACCTGTTCATTGAATTCTTTTTTCTTTTCCTTTTTTTAGTGCTGGGGACTGTACCCAAGGACACTCTACCACTGAGCTATATCCCTAGAACTTCTTATTTTTAACTTTGAGAGAAAGCCTTGTTAAGTTGCATAGGGCCCTGCTAAGTTGCTGAGGCTGGCCTCGTGCTTTTGATCTTCCTCCCTCAGCCTTCTTAGTTGCTGGGATTGTGAGCATGCAGTACCATACCAGCTCATTGAATTCAAAAGTCTGTTTGTATAGTAACATGAGGAGAGTTAAAGACAATATAGATATACACGGGCATCTACGAAGTAGAGGACATAAGGTGACTTCTATTTCATAAGGAAAAAAAAAAAGATGACTCAGAAAAAAGTACCCACGTAGAGCATCTTACAAAAAAATATTTAGTAGTAGTCAACACCTTTGTAAATTACTATATAAACTCTAATTAATACATATTGACTTATTACAAGGTTATTGAAACAATGGAAGTTTATAAACTGTGACATGCCATATTGCTGGTAGCAGGCCTTTCCTGGCCCCGGGGCTCAGCCCCGAATTCCTTGTTCTGCATGTCAAAGTGGCCAGCTCACAAGGCGGTGACGCAGGTGGCCAGCTCACAAGGCCGTGATGCAGGCTTGCGGTTTCCTGTTTATCTGGAATTTGGCAATAAAACGCGCATGCCTCCTCCTGGATGAAGAACCTTGGTGTCCTGTGATTGTTTTTTTTAACCTCGACATCCCTCACCGGACTCGGTTCCTGAGGCCGACGCCGGACGTGGCACCATATGAACAGAAGTATAATTTTACTCTATCTTTCTCCAGACAGAGACCCAGGTCATCCTTTGTTCCTCATTCTTTCTTACCTTACTTTATGAAAAACATGAGGCTTTTTATCTCTGATATTTCTGACTCTGGTGCCTTTCCTCTCATCCATTATCAATAATGCCTTCTGTTGCCTTCTGTGATGGTTGATTCTGGATGACAGATAGACGGAATTAAGGAATACTCAGATAGCCGGTAAAGCATTCACTATTCTCCATCATTGCACTGATTATTCTCCATGCTGCAGTAGACACTAAGCCCATCCTCTTCTATTGAAAGGGAAGCCCAGGTGGTCTGGCATTTGATCTTTGATCGAATGAAATAGCTTCATGGTGTATCTACATGGGTGTTTTCACAGGAGATTGGTATGTGAGTTGATGGCTAAGTGGGGACATTTGGCCCTCCGTGTGGGTAGGCACCATCCAATCAGCTGAGGCCCAGATGGAACAAAAAGGCAAAAGAGTGGATTCTTGCCTTCTCTTCCAGAACTATGGTGCTCTTCCTCTTCTGTTCTTGGACATCAGAAGTACGAATTCTTGGTGCTGTGGACTCTTGAACTCACACCAGAGGCTCCTCCCTGATCCCCAGGCTCTTGGGCCTTCAGCTGTGCACAATGATAGACTATAGACATCCTCGGATCTCAGCTCTTCAGACTTACACTGAATCGCTCTTGACTTCCAGGGTTCTCCATCTTGCAGACAGCCTGTTGGGGAGCTCAGCCTCTACAATCAAGAGAGCCAACTCCCCTCATAAATCCCTTTTCATCTATCTCTTTGTCTTTATCCTATGGATTTGTTTCTCAGGAGAACCCTGACTAAAATACCCTCCTGAAAACAAACTGGATCTTTTCACATGTTTCTATGTAACTCATTCTTGGCTCTCCTTGCCCATAAAATTCAAATTCAAGTGTCTTGACACTATAAACCACTTAACTTTCAGGCTTATTTGCTTGTAACTGCTTCTATCTATTTCTCTACCCCTACCACATCCTATGCCATAACTGCCTGTGGCCATTATCTTTGTCTTGTTAATTTCACCAAGTTCATCAGCCCACGTGGGTTTGTTCATTAGAATCGCCTTCTTGCCTCCAACAACATAATTATTGAAAAGCATTACTTATTTTTCTATGAAAAGTCTTTAGTAAACAGAAAATGAGATTGTGTTAGTTATATATGGACTATCTTTTCAAAAAATTTACCTTCTTGTTTAGTTACAAGTCTCAAAGCATCCAAAGTCATTAACAGCTACAAATACCGGAGTCTGGATAATATTTTCTCACCAGTCTAACCACTGACAATCACTAATCAATCAAGGATATATGTAGGGTACAATTTGACTAAAGGTTAAGACTTACAAGAATAGTGAAAACTTTGGGTGTCTAAAGCATTAGACATTTTCATTTGTAATGTTAAATTATTGGATTCAGAAAATGTACAGAATAAACTTACAAAATATTTTCAAACTTTAAGTTCTCCAATATATTAATATTCTATGATATATAATTATACCATACAATATGATACATTTTACAAATATATACATGTATTCATAATATATATTTTATGTATTCAGATCATAAATACATAATTTGAATATAAAATACTGAATTTTCAAAAGTTTTGAGACATTAAATAAAATATATATGAAATGCCATCTATGTATATTCTATAATTTAGTATAGCATGTTATCTGATATTGCAAAATTAGATTCTTGAATCTGTTCTTAATACACTACTAAAAGGTGACTAGGGGGAAGAAAAGGTTACTAGGAGCTAAATATCACACAGTAATACTTGTATAATTACTCAACTTCTATGTGTTTATTTCCCAATTTTTGCTATCAAACTTGAGATTTCACACTGAAAATAATTCAGAAAAACATGGTTCCAAGGCATCCTTTTAAGAACCTGACACGATTTGATTCTAAGGTATACAATTCATAATAAAAAATAATAAGTGACAGTTGTACAATGGCATATTTAAGATAAGAGTAGAATAAAATTATTTTTAATACCAACAACAAAAATAGCACGATAATGGTGAAAGGAACACTCGCAGCGAAAGCTTTCCAGTATCCTAGAAAGCAGCCAATCCAGATTGGAACGGAAGCACAAAGAGCTACAAAATAGTGTTTCCCAGGAAAAAAAATTGAAATTGATAGATTTCGTGTTATTTTTTAACACATTCAGATTACATTTATAAAATACTGTAGGCGAATGAAAGTATACTCATCAAATACTATGTGATTCTACCATGAAATTTTGTATGTACATAATAATATAAACAACAACAAATAGAACTGTAACCCAAAGATATGAAATTGCTGTTTTAGAAGGATGAAAGAATAAGTTTATATGTTTATCAGGAAGGAGTGGGGCTTGGAAAAACTAAATACTCACTTTGTAAAAAAATATCCTTTAATAGGACTATATAATTTATCCACTATTGCATAACATCTTATCCCAAACTTTGAGGTTAACAATGATCATTTGTTACCTTGCACAGTTTCTGTGCACTGGGACATTGAGAGCAGCTTAGCATTCTGTTTCAGAATCAGTTGAACTCAAGATGCCAAGTTGAACTCAATTCAGTTGAACTCAAGATGCCAAGTTCAATTCAGTTGAACTCAAGATGCCAAGTGAGGTTTCAGTGGAGATGGAGGATGAGCTTCCGAGATCCACAGGGCTGGCTAGAAGCTCTTCAAACAGTTGGTGCATTTGTGTTGTTGTCAGTTAAAAAAAAAAAAGCCAGTTAAAGAGTTTGCTTGTTTCTTATTAAAAAGATGGTAGATTCATGGACCTCTTCATAAAGCTTCTTGACTGTCCTTATGGTATCAAAGCTGTTGCCCTCCTCAGACTAAATCACCCAAGAGTGAGCAAGGTAGGAGATACTATGTATTGCTAAAATCTAGAGGTGCAAGTCACTCAGCAGTATTTCCACAACATCCAATTGGTTACAAAAGTCACTCAGTCCCATTCAGTGTGGGAGAGGGCTAAACAAGGTCATAAATCTATAACTGAGGGTCATGGAGGGTCATCTTGAAGGCTGGCAACTACTGGAAATTTTTTGAAAATAGCTTTTTTTAATTCAAGAAATTTGTATATTACTTAGAAATATGGGGTTAACTACCCAAAAGAAACAATTAAAACAGTTTAAAATGGTTGCTTCTGGGGATGAAAATGCAGGTGGTGTGAACAACATATATTTTAATTTAGAGAGCTACTTGACTTTTAGAATTGTATAAATTTCCAAATTAAAATAAACAATAATGAACTAGTAAGGTCAATTTGGTAAATAGTACAGATTAAAATATATTTCCAAATATATTTTAATCCTAAGAAAATGAACATATGCATAATTCAAACTGTAGATACAACTGAAACCACATTTGAGTTTGCATCTCTCTCATTGTGTTCCGGTTATGTTATAGAAGTTTCTAGTTGAAGTATTTGTTCTTAATAATTTAACTGTCTTACTCCTAAAATAACCCTTCGGTATTTTTAATTACCCTGTCTACCTTCTTTGTCCTACTAAGTCTGAGGCTGTATTTTTATCTTCTAGTTCAATGGAGGAAGTGAGGCAGATCCTAAATTCACATGTATGTAGAAGTTGTTACTGTAGATAACTCATGGGCTTGATTAGAGAGGGGTACCCTTAACTCTTCAATTTTCTAATCAATACTTAAAATGGACATGTATTTTACCTCCACCACACATCCTTCAAAAATCTTAGGTAATAAACTCAAAATTCTTAAAAGACCTCAAAGTATCTTGCAACTCATGCAGAAACCCAAATTTAACTAGATTTCATTTATTCATGGACTTTGCCATCCTTGAAGAAGGACAAATATGAAGAAACTCTTCAAAGAACTATTACATTTGATTTGTTGTCCATAAAATAGCCAGTTGGAGAGCTGAGTTGCTCATCATTAAAAGGATTTTAGGGCCATCGGGTCCATTCTAGGACCTTTAATGGGCCCGAACAATGGCATATTTTAACTAGTAATTATCTGTCTTCAGAAGTATGCAAGTGCACATTTATAGTGGGTAAATAAAGGAAAATTCTGGTATGAAATATATTGATTATATCTAATGAAACACATAATGAAGCATAAGCGTTTTAAAGGCAGATAGCTGGAATTGGAGTGTAGATGCCGGTTACATAATGGAAAAGGAAAGTCTTGAATATTAGGCTTGTCCAGAAATCATTTGGTGGCCCTATAAAGAAAGGAAACCCTAAATTTCTACTCTACTTTATGTTTAGGATAAAGTCGATGCTAGAAAGGAAGAACAACACAATAGCAAAACAGTGTAGGAAACTTATTTTTTATGTTCCAAGATTATATCAAAGTAAATCCCAATAGGGTGTCTATGCAAATATCAAATAGATGGAAGGATTTTTTAATGCAATTATTCATGGAATCATTTCAGACTTGTTCTATAGTAGGTATCTCAAAGATGTTTGTTAAATTTGATAAATAAACAAACACTGTATCAGCATAGCCTTTTTCTAATCTTAAGACCTGGGCACACAGCCAGAATAAACTTGGGCTCTCCAAAAGCCATCTGCACTCTGGCCAGAGTCATCAATTCTGTCCAGTCCTTTCACTCTGAAGAAGGTCTGGACAAACTTTGTGGGAAAGTCCCACTAGCTTCCCAGTAAAAATTTTAAAATGAACATTTGGTATTAGGCGGCCTTGTTTCACCAGGAAGATTGTATTATCATAAAATCTATTGTTTATCAATCACAAATACCATGATTAGAGGTGTGCAATTGAGTGGCTCTTGTTAAGGTTGTTGAAAAGAATATTAAAATCTTATGAAAATGCATCATTACAGACATTCAGTAGTAACCTTTGTCTGTGTGATAATCAACATTCATGAAACTTCAGCTGAGTAAAGTTGTACATATAGGTTAATATTTTGAAGGTAATAAATGGAAATGATTATTATTCTTCTTGTAAATCACAATCCTACAAAGACCATCAAACACTATGACTCAAAGAGAAATGGTGAATGAATCTAGCCACTGATATCCTCCTAGGGAGGAAGATGAAGGAGAAAGTCTAAATGACCGAGTCTTTATCCAAAGGAAATGAATTAACCTGTGAGAATCTGAGTTCCCCTTTAGGCAAATCCCCAAAATTCTCTTTGACTATTGAACAGGCTAAGGAGATTGAGAGTTAAAATGTTTTTGGAACAATCTTGAATTGTGCTGCATAAACTTTCAAATACACTACAGATGTCTGCATAGGACTTTTTGAAGCGCGTATCTGTTTTCTAGAATTCATCTCTAGATGAATCCAAACCAACAGAGAGCCTACTTCTGAACCACATTTGTTACAATACTTCTCTCACTAACTTCTACTCTGGTGGTACTGATTCTGAAGTGTGAAAATGTTAACTGAAAAGGCCAAGGTGCTGTCTCAGTAACTTCAGGGATATTGTTAAGGGTGTCGTCAAACAGGTTTTTCAACCTTCGGAGATTATTTTATATAGGTAATAGTAAGAGTTTTCATTTTTCCTACATAGTTTGTATATTTTTCTCATGTGACCATTGCAAACCCTGTAACTGATTGTTTACTTTTCCACTTCAGTCAACAAAACCCCGAGAGCAAATTTCAGTGTTTTCAACAGATTCGAAGATTGCATATCCACATGTTCTTCTAATCTATTGGTGTTTTGACTGGCCAGGATTTTAAACTATTGCTTTTCCTTTATTATCATTCCTATTTATGTTTAATGTTACCCAATAATCTTTAATGGTAACAAATAATGATAAAAATAATAGTTGCCATGGTATTTTGAAACTTCATATGATCAGAACTCATCTCATATAAAAAAAACACCTTCACAATAATCCGTAATTTATGAGGTTTTATACATCCCTATTTTACTCTTTAAAAACAGAAGTTTAATGAGAGTATGCAATTTGGATAGGGTAACAAAGCTAGAAAATGCTTGAACTGGGATACAGAGAGGCAGCTGACTGAAGTCTGATCTCCTATTTGCCATAATGTACCAGCAATTTGGAGCAAAATGATATTTATACAAATAAATTATCTATTATTAAACAAGTATTATATACTTACTTGATTTTCAATCCTCTGATGAACACTAAAGATAACAGCAACAATAATAAAAATTGTTCAGCCTGTGTTCTTGGGCATCTTATATATTAATTGTGGAAATAAGATATAAGTAAACTATTGAAAATTACAGAAGAAAATTTGTAACTAAATATATTCATGAACTAAGTAGAGCAAGGAAAGCCATCTGGACATTTTAAGATAGAACAAAATCTACAAATATTAAGTTAACTGGGAATTTCTTCTCAGGAAATAAAAACTAAACTGAATCTGAAAGATTCTAAAAATACAATTGATGGAGGTGAAGACAGAGCCTTCTACACAAAGGAAATAATTAGAAATTAAGCACAAAGTAAAAAATAAAAAGATGGCACTTTTGTGAGACAGTGATTAAGGATAGCCAAGGAATACAATTTAATAAGTAGGTCGATAATAGGTTTAAATAACTTAAAAGTTCTAAGCCTAGATGCTTGGAAAAATATTTTTTGACCAAGAATTTGGGAAGAAAATCCCATCTGAGGAATAAAATGAAAAGGTTTAATTTGCAAGTGTTGAGTTTGAAATGATATCCAATTGGAAATACCAAGTTGTCGAGTTGGAGACATTGTACTGGGAATTGAGTATGATCAGGATTTATTACACTGGGACAGATGAGAGGAGGACATAGAATATACTGCAGGTTAGGTTCTGTCCAAAAACCAATCAACACCAGAGAATTAGTTAATGTGAATAAGCAAGTTAGCATATCTTCTTAGGCTAGGCGAGGAAGTAGGTATAAAATTTAAGTCTACACAGATGGAAGGAAGAAATTGAAATAAATCTAGGGCGTGGGGGAAGCAAAACCAGAATATGCAATCTCTTATTTGCAGTGTCAGTCACTAGCCATAGATGAGAGGTCAGATAAAGGTGTGCACATTTGGAAGTTAACAAAGACTAAATCCCATGAGATTCAGTGCACTGTAATTATAGCAAAGAGCACTGGACCTCCAAAAATATTCTTAGAAGACTGCAAATAAATATAATCTTCAAAATAGAAATGCTAGTAAATTCTTGAAAGACATTTAAGGAAGTGGTAGTGTAGACAGAAATAACATACAGGTCAGAGAATTATCCTTGGAAAATGAAAGGAGCTGGGAAATGAAAGAGAAATCAAGGGACACAGATAAAGGGATAACTAAGGAGAAGAGGGAAATAGGCTGGCATCTTTATAAATATGACCATATGCACGATGTTTCCCCTACTCTATCTGCAGTTACATAATATATCATAAGTAAATACAATGTAAAGAGCTATATAGTACACTAGAAAATATAGGCCTTGAGTATTTATAGATGTAATAGTGTTGGGTTGGTGTTCCATGATTATGTATTTTGAAGAAATATTAAGACTCTTATCACTTAATCTCTCCATTATCTACTATGGTGCAACCTCTATCCATTTTTGCTGATGAAAGTACCCAAATTGAAGAGTTCCTAGTGAAATAAGCTACAAACATAAGGCAAAATGTATAAAGATCAATGTTAAATAGCATGTCTGCTACCTAGAAGCAACATTTAACTTCTTCTCCCATCAATGCACTGTTATCATAAGCTGATTGTCTGTATACACCTTGAGAGCCATAGGTAATCTGCCTCCACGAACCTTCCAATCTCCACCCTACCCCAGTTTGTAATTGGCCTTTCTTCCCAATTATTTTAGAGCAAAGAGTCTCAAACTTCAGCATTTATCAGAATCACCTGGAGTAATCATTAACGAACAACTTTCAGATTCATACTTCCTGATGTAGTTTTCCTGGATTGGACTCAAGAATTTGCCTTTATAATTTATTCTGAGGTGTTGGTGATACCGTTGGTCTGGGGACTATGAGAAAGACTGGTTTAGAAGAGTATTATAGCTATTTGTATAGATATAGATGCTAGACAATCTCATCTTGCCCCCTTCACTATATAATGAAGTCAAAAGGAGACTATATATTGTTTTTCCCTGTAATTCCATTAGACTGACACCAGGATCAGATGGATGGATGGACGGACAGATGGATGGATGGATGGATGATGGATCTCAAGATACTGTGTGTGTGTGTGTGTGTGTGTGTGTGTGTGTATCCTCTAATTTGTATTCCCCTCTTTCTAAGAGAAAACACTATTTTCTTCTTCTCCTAAAAGTATGTCAAACTTGCAATCTTGATTTCTTGCATTTCTGGAAGAGATAATCATGGAAGTGAGACAAGATATCATTTTTATAACTATCCCTTTCCATATATTTAGCATTTTCTCTACATTTTTACATTTTCCTGAATCAAAATTTGCACATTTTATACTCTTTTCAAGACAGTTTCTGAATATTTATTTCTAATATTTACATCACCATCTTCCTCCATACTACCCACCTCACTTACCTTAAGGCTTATGCCTTAACTCTCAGACATAGAGTCCCTTCTGTTTCAACAGTTCAGCTCTAAGAAATCCTTCTAGAAATCTTTTTCTTCAGCCTGAACCTCTCACTCAAGTTCCAACCTCAAATTTCACACTTTTAATAAATGACTTCTAACAAAACAATACCAGAATAGATTAGCTATTATATACTTCACATTTCCTTTCAACCTTTATGTCTCTGTTAATGTCACCATTGTCTCTCATTCATTCCTAGCAAATAATGTAGCCCAAACTCATCAATATTCCCTTGAAATAACTGCATCTGCATTTTTATCTCTCCATCTGAACTTCCATTACCCTCTCTTACACACTCATGGTGATAAGAAATGCTCAGATAAATGCAAAATGAATGCTTTGACTTCTGTTTTTCCTAATGCCCGTATTACCAACTCATTGTCACCAGAATTTCTTAAATTCCCCTAAGTCTTATTATTTCTCTATCTGAAGCGTCAGATTCCTACTCCATCAGTAAGAGTCCTTGCTCTGCAGTGCTGTCTACTTCTATTTTCCCTAATTAGCCAACCAATCAGGTCACTTACCTCAATATGAGGTGATGCCCAGTGCTCCTTTGAGCCTCTGTGTCTTTGCTCAGTATGTTTCCCCAGTGGCCAACATCACTCTTCTGCACAGATCTCCTCTACAGGTTTCCTCAACTACTTTCACACATAGTATCAGGTCCTTTGTTTCTAATCTTTTTAGAAATAGGATGATATTTAGCTCACTTCCCTGACTTATAAGTGATGACAGTTTATTCTATGTTTGGTTAAATATTTTTATTCCTTCTCTATTTTCTCTACCATACATTCCTTGTGGAAAAGACTATACTCATCTGTATTCCAATAAAAAAGTGGAAAAGCAATTTGTACATAATATGAGCTTAATAAATGCCTTTTGATTGTCAAGTTATTTAGAAACCTAAAGGTTAAAGAGAATGTAGTCTGATGAGGAATAACAATCATAATATAAGTAGGAGAAAACTATACATAAAAGCTTGAATTGTGATTAACAGAAACACTTGTAAGGTTTATTGTTGTTGTTATTGTTGTTTTGTGGTACTAGGGATTGAACCCAAGGCTTCACACATGCCAGGTAAGTGTTTTTGCCATTGACTAATATCCATAGCCCTTAAAACTTAAATAAAAGTTACTTTTTAAAAAATTGTGGCTGCTTCTTTAACATGTGGAGTTAAAGTGTCTTGCACAAACTACCATGTGCAGTATCCATCTTTGACTGATGAAAGTAAAGAGAACAATTTCCCAACCTTGTGGTGGGAAAGTCTTCCCATATTACCCATTTTCCTGTAATATTCGGTTGTTTATTAAGCAGGGTTTATTTTATGTGTACATACTCCCACTGGAGTGTAATGTCATCAGTGCAATCTCTTAGTTCCTGCAAGTTTGTATACTTGGCTGAGGGCCACATCTTCAAGCCAACTTTTCAAGGATCTGAAAAGTAAGAGTTGGTACCCAAAAGCTGAGAAATCCTGCCACAGAAAAAAAACTTGAACAAACTTGAGACACACAGCAAGTCTTCCTTCTTCTTTATTCCTAGTTCCATCTGTCTCAAGATTGCTTAAGTGTCAGCCTCACATTTACCATAAGTTTCCCTGGAGAAGCACCAGGGGTTACAGAAGAGGGCAGCTGAGACCCTGAGTTCTGCAAACACACAGCCACACTCCAGTGTGCTCCAGGGCTCCACAGCCTCCAAGCTCCAGGGTTGTCAGCCAATTATTTACCTTTCTTAAACCTTTTTTTACCTTTAAAAGAAGGATAAAAATTTACCTAAAAGGGTTGCTATGATAATTAAAAGAAATAACCTGCTGAAAGCATTGAACACACAATCATACACAGATTTGGGCATTTCTGTTTGTGCCCAAGAATCCCAAGAAGCAAAAAGAAACTGTGGGAGTGGGGAGATAGAAAGGCAATGGAGGAAAAGGAGAATGTCCAGATTTTTGACAAAAAGAAAAAAAGAAACATGATCTTAGGATTTTTCTTATTTAAAAAAAAAATGTACACAATTGGGAAGATAATCATCACTAGAGTCATAGAATTACATTTTTGAAAAGTGTGAATTTAGTTTAATGGAAGAGAAGAAGAAGAGTCAAAAGGAAACCATTGTCTATAATTAAGGAATGCAGCTCCTACAACTTCCATAATGCCATTGGCAGCCTCAGCATGAGATGGTCAGACTAGCTGCCATAAGAGTATGAGCCAAAGCCTGAGGAAGGCTCAGATTTGGAAAAGTGGAGGAAGTGAATCTACAGGGAATAGGTAAGCAGGAACATGTTGGGTAAATAAGCAGTAATAGGCAACAAAGGGATGTGCTTGGAACATCTGTGAAATCCCAGATGGCTAGACTTATCAGTGAGGTCTTGATGTCATACTGTCCCAGCACATTGAGTAACATTTAGAACTGGACAATTGCAAATGTCCTTTGGTCTTTTCCTTGCCTCATTTTCCCACCAATGGTGTTTGCCTCTGTGCTTACAGAATATCTGTGCATCATCTGAGCTACATTAGTCCATTGAATGATGCACTTGTTCAGAGAGAGATACATGTGACTGTTCAAATGTTCAGGCCAACTTCAGAGGGTGCCAAGCAAGATCCACTTCAACAGATCATAATTTATACTGGCAGCTGGACAAACAAAAGCAGAGTGACGCATGAACCAGCTTAAGAAAATTGCCAATCCTCCACCAACTGCTTGTTATATTACTCTTAAATGTTTCTAAATAGGTCAGTTAGAATAACATCATGCAGGCCATAGTAAGTCAGAAGAAAATAAATGTCACTTTTAGCAAGTTGAATTCTTCCTCTAAATGCCTTCACTTTGGTCCTTTTATTTAACCATCATCTGGATGAGGGTAAAAAACAAAATTGTCATGGTTTTGTAGTGGTCAGCAGTTTCAATGATTCACATTTCAACATGGCCCTGGGACAACTGTGAGTCTTTTCCAGGTGGTTTTTGGCACTACCTATCTGGCTGGTCACACGATGTATTTTGCCTTGGAGACTGGAAGAACAATAACAATGACCCCATCTCCTAGAGAACCACAGCTTCATTCTGGCAGACGTTCTGAGCCAAAAGCTATGAGATCCTGAGCTCGAGGAAAGAAAGGAGTTCCCAGGTCACCCAGTCTCTCTCTGCAATGTTCAAATGACAAGATAATCCCTGGAAGAGTCTCAAATCAGTTCTCTGGCTGAGGTTGGGCCTGAAATCAGAGTGATCTCTAATAAGATTTTAGCCAAATGGAGTTGTACAAAAGGCTTTGCACATTTGAAAACACAGAGGAAATCCGTCAACAGGGATTGACTTCCTTGTGCTTATATGTACTACTCTACTCGTAGTGCTCTTTGGTGGTGGGGGGATTGCCAGAGCCCATTTTGAGGTCAGAAAAAAGCAAAACATAAAGGTCATCTTTCTTTTTCTATATTAAAATGGTATATATAATTATCCTTTATTGTCCGGTACAAGAAAATTGTAGTCTCTAACCATTCCAAACTGCCATGAATTCAGAAATTCTTAATAATTGTCAAGAATCTATTTTCAATATGCAAAATTTTTCTATCCTTTATTCACAATTTTTGTTAAAGTCGTTTATTTTTTGCTAGGAGAAAATATGGACCCACAAAACTACACTCTGGGCCCACTATTGCCTACCTACATTCAAATAAGCAGTACACATTGGTTTTCACAGGCCCTTTTAGGTAAAATCAAGATCAGTAGTATAACTACTTTGTAATAGGTCACCTATTCTTTAATATATTGCCAATATCATACTGAGACTATGATGACTTTAAAAAGTATTATTTAAATAGCAATAGGAAGCCTTCAGCAAACATTTATTGAGACCCTCCTGTGAACTGGAAATCAATGCTGGCTACTAAAGATATATGGCTAGACCTAGTGCCTTCCTTTAAGCAATTTATACTCTAGTAAAGCAAAAAATTGATTAACATAATAGTCATGATCCAATCAGAGATTAATGAATGAAATAGTAAATGTACTAGCATAAAGTGATTATATCTAACTGGTATCAAAGGAACTTCATAGAAAAAAAACATTATCTATGAATCTTGAGGGAAAAAATATTAGGTTTTCAATAGGGAAAGAATGTAGATCAATAGTAGAAATGAAGGGAAGAGGCTTGGCAGGAACTGAAGGTTTATGATGCAGAGTAGAATAATGTGATAGGTAGCTAAGGAACATGGGGAGTTGAGCCTGGAACCTTTTAACAAGTCCAAGTTTCAGGGGCCTCCAACATTATATTTAGAAACTTGAACTGTATTTTCTACTAAATGGGGAGCTCTGGAAGGGCTCCATCCAGTAAAAAGCATGATGACAATTGTGTCCAAGAAAGATTACCTTTGCAACAACATAGATTGACAGAGGAAGAACCAAGCAAGAAGGCATTTTAAAGGATTCTTGTAACAGTCCGGGTGACAGCGCTTGAGTGATTGAATTGGGACAGTACCATGTGCAGATCAGCAGACAAACTTTAAAACACTTATGATACAGTTGATTTAATGAAACAATATCTACATTAAAGAAAGAAAGACAATGGAAGTGTCAAGCAACCGCTGGCTGAGAACACAGCTTCTCAGATAAAAGGCAGGCAGCAAAAACAACCAGGACAGGGAAATCTAACCCGAGTTGGATAATGTTGGATAATGTTTGAAAAGGGACGATGGTACTTAGAATAACAGATTCTTTTACAATCTTCTGGAAATTATATCAATGAATTTGTGGGACAATAACCAGATCTCAATGAGTTTCAGGAATGAGAAGAATGCAAAAGCAGTGAATATAGGTTTCTCTTGAGGATTTCACAGCCTGTGGGGCTGGTGACACATTCTCAGACTTGTCAAGTATAGATTTTTATATCTCTGTAACTTGGAGAATTATTTCAAGTGGGAATTTTTCTGTCCAAAAAATATTAGAAAAATGTACAGGGCTACACAGAAAAAAAGGTAACTGACAAAATTAATCTAAATAATAAAAAATGTAAGAAGATAGTAAGACCAGAACAGTAACTGGTTAGTGAATACTGTTGGGTCTGTTTGCATGGTATTAAGAATGAAAAGCTACTGTACTTCCAGAGAGAAAGAGAGAGACAGAGGTATGGAGAGATAGAGAGACAGAGAGACAGAGAAGAATGGTAGGTTTTCCTACTATTTTGCACTCTCCTTAAACAATTGTATGTGGGCCCTGGCAATTATCTTAGACACTACTTGTCAAAAGTAAAACAAACACACACCTCTACCCAATTCAACTTCAATTCTTCCTCATAGTGTAAAAGGTCACATGTAATGAATGCTTAATACATGTTAATAAATGTGCTTTAGTCAGATTTTTCATTTTACAATTAGAGGAATTTGGGCTCTCATGGTTTCAAGGGTTCAGTCCATGGTAAGATAACCCTATAGCTCTGGGCCCCAGGTGAGGCAGAACATCATGGCAGAAGGGAATGGTGGAGAAAAGGTCAGGTCCTGGAAATCAAAGAGATCTCCACTCACCTGGGACAAAATATATACCACAAGGCACACCCCTACTGACCTACCTCTTTCAGCCACACCCTACTTGCTTATGGTTACCACCCAGTTAATAAACTAATTAGGTTAAAGCTTTCATAACCCAGTCATTTCACCACTAAACTTCCTTGAAATGGATCACACATGAGCTTTTAGAGATCACCTCATATCTAACACAACACCATAACAAAATGTAAGCAATCAATCAATGACAGGAACTTCTGAAGGTGTGCTCCACTTTTAGCTATGGACCGGATATGAATGATAAGAATATAACCAGATAAAATGCTGTAGGGTAAAAGGAAAGAAGAAAATCTAATTCACGATATCAAGTTATGCCCTTCAAAGAAACAACAGCTTCAGAGAAAACAGTGTGATGTAAGGAAAAGGGAGATAAAGGTGCTGAGAGACTAGAGTGATTCAGGTGACCATTTTCATTGGTGATTTTGGGTAAAGAGATTGACTTGTCAAAAGTAAATGGGAAAAGCTTCCTGGGTTTTGTTTAGATGGTGTAATATAAAGGACACAGCTGGCGTGCAAAGGTGGTTTTAATTATGCAATAATTACCTAGCAATCCACTACCCACTGGCTGATTATCTCCTGCCATTTAAATGGAAACTCTTCTGCTTAGTCTCACAGATATTATCATCAGTAGTGGGGATTATCTTTTTTCTACATATCTCTATTGCAGGAACAATAGAAACTATCTACTTTGAAATAACTACAAAAGACACCAGGAATGTTACAATGGTCTGTCTTTAAAATTGGTGCATTATAATTTTACATTGTATCGGGCTTAATTGTGACATAATCACATGCACCTAACATGATGTTAGCAATTTTATTTACCAGTACCTTCCCTTTGAGGAAGCAATTTGAAGAGTGTTTGATACAGAAAATGGGTTGGATTCCCCACAGACTGTTAATTCCACCAAATCTTGAGTCTAGTTCCTTCTATTGTTGACTGTTAAGAGAGTGCCAATACATTTTAGCCATTTTAACTGACACAGACACACAACATGACTTCCAATGTAAATACAGAATATATATTTGTTGAAACCTACATTCTATTAATACAATTAATCTACATTGCTGCTTCAATCATAAATGAGAAAAGAAACATATGCTCACTAAATATTCTATTTCCTGAATCACTGAAGCTCATATTTATAAATTTTAAGGGATGACTAATCACAATGTATTTTTAGTTTAATTTTCTAACTAGAGAGTTATGATGATAGAGGTAACCAAAACTTCAATTTTAATTAAAACACAAATATACTAAGAAAATAAAAGAAAGAAGACCACAATATGTACACGTTTAATGGAGAAAGAAATGTTACATTTGTGTTTCTTTTTAGATGGTGTAATATACATATTTATTGCATTATAAATAACATAAAGGTCACTACTGGAGTGTAAGTTAGTTTTTATGATGCATTGTTCTCTTGCTAATTATCTCCTTCAATTTAAATGGAAAAGTCTCTGCCTAGCTGCACAAGTCTGTTCAGTATCAGGATTCTGTGATCATCTCTTTTTCTATTTTTCCATCTTTTACTTTTGTCATCTCATAAAATATTTATTTATAAAATTTAGAGTATAAAACATAAAATGAAGGCTTCAGACAAGTCCTATTGGTTAGGATATGCATATTGAATACCTTGCCATTTCATCAAGACAACCTGGAGTGACAGCAGAATGTAAAAAGGTGCATAGCTGTTTTCCCACCTTCCTTCTCCCTCTCATGTATTAACTAAATCCCAGATGTGACTATTTTGTTCTTGCTTTCCCTCCACTGGGAAATTACCTCATGCCTTTCCTGACTCATGAGCTATATACACAGATACTGCAGGTCATTTCCCGCTCAAGTATTATATTTTGGGAGCATAATACTAAATGGTTTAAAATAACACAAGTACCACAGTCCAATCTCTGAAATTGTCTTTGGAAAAGTCTGCAATATTTTATTTTACAAAGTAGAAAAAGTAATCTTTGCCAGTTAATTAATACTTTCATGAAATATTGACATGTACCATTAAATATAATATATAGATACTGGATTCAAGAGAGCAAAACTAACAAACATGAAGAATAATGCAGTAATTCATAGAAATATATGATCAGGTACTAAGTGGGACAGGTCATAAATGTTATAAACATTCAGAGATGACTGAGAATCTAAACAGTCAAAGAAAGTTTTTATTGAGGAAGACAGAGGTTGGCATTCTGAGTTGATCTTAAAAAGCAAATACAATTTGAATTGTCATTCAATAGGAAGGGCATCCAGGAAGTGGCATGAGCAACAATATGGAAGGAAATCCACACAATAGGGGTAGAAAGAGAACCAAAGAGAAGAATTGTGAAGGCCACGTCAAAAGTGTTCAATAAGAAGGATGGAGAAAAGAGTGGATCAATAACTAAGGTCTGATTTTATTTATTTATTTATTTATTTATTTTTATTGTTGGTTGTTCAAAACATTACATAGTTCTTGATATATCATATTTCACATTTTGATTCAAGTGGGTTATGAACGCCCATTTTACCCCATATACAGCTTGCAGAATCACATCAGTTACACTTCCATTGATTTACATATTGATATACTCATGTCTTTTGTATTCTGCTGCCTTTCCTATCCTCTACTATCCCCCCTCCCCTCTCCTCCCCTCTTCTCTCTCTACCCCCACTACTGTAATTCATTCCTCCCCCTTGTATTATTTTTCCCTTTCCCCTCACTTCCTCTTGTATGTAATTTTGTATAACCCTGAGGGTCTCCTTCCATTTCCATGCAATTTCCCTTCTCTCTCCCTTTCCCTCCCACCTCTCCTCCTTGTTTAATGTTGGTCTTCTCGTGCTCTTCTTCCCTAGTCTGTTCTTAGTTACTCTCCTTATATCAAAGAAGACATTTGGCATTTGTTTTTTAGGGCTTGGCTAGCTTTGCTTAGCATAATCTGCTCTAATGCCATCCATTTCCCACCAAATTCTATGATTTTGTCATTTTTTAATGCAGAGTAATACTCCATTGTGTATAAATGCCACATTTTTTTAATCCATTCGTCTATTGAAGGGCATCTAGGTTAGTTCCATAGTCTTGCTATTGTGAATTGTGCTGCTATGAACATCGATGTAGCAGTGTCCCTGTAGCATGCTCTTTTTAGGTCTTTAGGGAATAGACCGAGAAGGGGGATAGCTGGGTCAAATGGTGGTTCCATTCCCAGCTTTCCAAGAAATCTCCATACTGCTTTCCAAATTGGCTGCACCAATTTGCAGTCCCACCAACAATGTACAAGTGTACCCTTTTCCCCACATCCTCACCAGCACTTATTGTTGTTTGACTTCATAATGGCTGCCAATCTTACTGGAGTGAGATGGTATCTTAGGGTGGTTTTGATTTGCATTTCTCTGACTGCTAGAGATGGTGAGCATTTTTTCATGTACTTGTTGATTGATTGTATGTCCTCTTCTGAGAAGTGTCTGTTCAAGTCCTTGGCCCATTTGTTGATTGGGTTATTTGTTATCTTATTGTCTAATTTTCTGAGTTCTTTATATACTCAGGGTGATGTTGGCCTCATAGAATGAATTTGGGAGTTCTCCCTCTTTTTCTATTTCCTGAAATAGCTTGAAAAGTATTGGTATTAGTTCCTCTTTAAAGGTTTTGTAAAACTCTGCTGTATACCTATCCGGTCCTGGGCTTTTCTTAGTTGGTAATCTTTTGATGGTTTCTTCTATTTCCTCAATTGATATTGGTCTGTTTAGGTTGTCTATATCCTCCTGACTCAATCTGGGCAGATTATATGACTTAAGAAATTTATCAATGCCTTCACTATGTTCTATTTTATTGGAGTATAAGGATTCAAAATAATTTCTGATTATCTTCTGTATTTCTGAAGTGTCTGTCATGATCTTGCCTTTTTCATCCCGTATGCTAGTAATTTGAGTTCTCTCTCTTCTTCTCTTCACTAGCATGGCTAAGGGTCTGCCAATTTTATTTATTTTTTCAAAGAACCAACTTTTCGTTTTGTCAATTTTTTCAATTGTTTCTTTTGTTTCGATTTCATTAATTTCAGCTCTGATTTTAATTATTTCTTGCCTTCTACTTCTTTTGCTGTTGTTTTGCTCTTCTTTTTCTAGGATTTTGAGATGAAGTATGAGATCATTTATTTGTTGGTTTTTTCTTTTTTTAAGGAATGAACTCCAAGCAATGAATTTTCCTCTTAGAACTGCTTTCATTGTGTCCCATAGATTCCGATATGTTGTGTCTGTGTTTTCATTTAACTCTAAAAATTTTTTACTTTCCTCCTTGATGTCTTCTAAAACCCATTGATCATTCAGTAACCTATTGTTCATTCTCCAAGTGATCCATGATTTTTCCTTCCTTCTTTTATCGTTGATTTTCAGTTTCATTCCATTATGATCAGATAAGATGCATGGTATTATCTCTGCTCCTTTATATTGTCTAAGAGTTGCCCTGTGACATAATATATGATCTATTTTTGAGAAGGATTCATGTGCTGCTGAGAAAAAAGTGTAGCTGCTTGATGTTGGGTGGTATATTCTATATATGTCAATTAAGTCTAGGTTGTTAATTGTGTTATTGAGTTCTATAGTTTCCTTATTCAACTTTTGTTTGGAAGATCTGTCCAGTGGTGAGAGAGGTGTGTTGAAGTCTCCCATGATTATTGTATGGTGGTCTATTAGACTCTTGAACTTGAGAAGAGTTTGCTTGATGAACATAGCAGCACTGTTGTTTGGGGCATATATATTTATGATTGTTATGTCTTGTTGGTGTATGGTTCCCTTGAGCAGTATGTAGTGTCCCTCTTTATCCTTTTGATTAAATTTGGCTTGAAATCTATTTTATTTGATATGAGTATGGACACTCCTGCTTGTTTCCGCAGTCCATATGAGTGATATGATTTTTCCCAACCTTTCACCTTCAGTCTATGTATATCTTTTCCTATCAAATGCATCTCCTGTAGGCAGCATATTGTTGGGTCTTGTTTTGTGATCCATTCTAATAGTCTGTGTCTCTTAATTGGTGAGTTTAAGCCATTAACATTTAGGGTTATTATTGAGATATGGTTTGTTCTTCCAGCCATATTTGTTTATTAATGCTACTAAACCTGATTTGTTTTCCTCTTTGATTATTTCCCCCCCTTTACTGTCCTACCTCCCACTGTTGGTTTTCATTGTTGTTTTCCATTTCCTCTTCCTGTAGTGTTTTGCCAAGGATTTTTTGAAGAGATGGTTTTCTAGCTGCAAATTCTTTTAACTTTTGTTTATCATGGAATGTTTTAATTTCATCTTCCATCCTGAAGCTTAATTTCGCCAGATACACGATTCTTGGTTGGAACCCATTTTCTTTTAGCATTTGAAATATGTTATTCCAGGATCTTCTAGCTTTTAGAGTCTGTGTTGAGAGATCAGCTGTTATCCTGATTGGTTTACCCCTAAATGTAATCTGCTTCCTTTCTCTTGTAGCTTTTAAAATTCTCTCCTTATTCTGTATGTTGGACATCTTCATTATAATGTGTCTAGGTGTGGATCTCTTATGATTTTGCACATTTGGCGTCCTGTAGGCTTCTAGGATTTGGGATTCTGTCTCATTCTTCAAGTCTGGGAAGTTTTCTCATATTATTTCACTGAATAGATTGTTTATTCCTTTGGTTTGGAGCTCTGTGCCTTCCTGTATCCCAATGACTCTTAAGTTTGGTCTTTTGATATTATCCCATATTTCTTGGATGTTCTGCTCATGGTTTCTTAGCAGACTTGCTGAGTTGTCTATGTTCTTTTCAAGTTGAAATACTCTGTCTTCATTGTCTGATGTTCTATCTTCTAAGTGATCTACTCTGCTGGTAGTATTCTCAATTGAGTTTTTAAGTTGGTTTATTGCTTCCTGCATTTCTAGGATTTCTATTTGTTTGTTTTTTATTTCCTCTATCTCCCTGTGAAATTGATCTTTTACTTCCTGGATTTGTTTATGTAGTTCCTTGTCAATGTGATCTTTCATTGTCTGATTTTGCTGTCTCATGTCTTCCTTGAGACTCCAGATCATCTGAAGCATGTATATCCTGACCTCTCTATCTGACATTCCATCTGTTGCAGCTATTACCTCTTCTAAAGTTGAATTGACCTGCATTGCCTGTGGTCCTTTCTTTCCTTGTCTTTTCATACTGCTGGCATTTCTTTCTGCTTGGTGAAACTGTTGTGTTTTTGAAATTTTCCCTCTATTTATTTATATTGCTCTTGTATAGTTGAAAAATCTCCCTTGCAGGGCAGGTAGTGGCTGTGATCCTCCTCCATTTGGTGTGATCCGTCTACCACGCTGGCGGGCCCTAGGTCTGCTCTGCTGGCTGGTCGAAGGTCCGCCTACCCAGCAGGCGCGAGGGGCACCTCTGTCACTCCGCAGGTTGCTGGGCCTAACCTCTCAATGGGTCGCAGGTCCGCCTACCTTGCAGGTGCCAGGGGAGGGGGCGACTCCACCCCTCAGCAGGCCGCTGGGCCTGATCTGCTGGTGGTCACAGTCCCGCCTACCTTGCAGGCACTGGGGGAGGGGACGGGCCTGCCCCTCAGCAGGCCGAAAGGTCTGATTTTAGAGATAATAAAAAGAAATAAATGAACAAATCAAACATGTTATGTTGGGCCATAGTAAGCCCTCTGTATTTCCAGTGATTAACAGATCATAAGAGAGTATCTGTGTTTTAGAAAGTCTGGACACTATCGCAATAATCCATATGTGATGGGAGAGGGCATCAATGAATAAATCCAATAGACATTGGAAAGTAAAATTTAATAAAATTTGGTAGTATTTGGGGTAATAGAATTATTAATTTAAAAAGTATCATAAGAGTTTATAAAGCCAGTGTCACAGACAATAGTGTCACAGATCAAGATTTTGACAAAGATTGGGAAGTACTAGCAAGCTTTGAACATGAAGAATATGAGGTGAACAAAAAATATTCCCACAGAGTAGTTTCAGAGGAAGTAAAGAATATAAGATTGGAATCCAAAGAAGAAGTGAGGACTCCTGGTGTTGATTTGAGCATTGTTTACCCAGAGCGAATAAAAACATTACATTTTTTAGGTCATTGATGGCTCATGCTTCATTCTACCTTTATTAGGGTATGATGGTCAGCTAACTTCACATGTTAGTTTGACTGGGCCACATGTACCCAGACATTTGATCAATATTATTCCTAGTGTATCTGTGATCATGTTCCTGGATGAGATTCTTATCTGAATCAATAAACGGAGTAAAGCAGATTGTCTTTCCTAATGTTGGTGGGTCCCCATGTGCTTTAGTCAGCTTTTCATTGCTAGGACACAACACCAGAGGTTTCAGAGGTTTTAGGACGGGGTCTGCTGACATCATGATGGAAGGGCATAGCAAAGGAAAGTCATTCTTAATTCATAGCAATCGCAAAGCAGTGAGAGATAGAGAGACAGAAAGAGAGACAAGAAGTCCAGTGACAAGAAATACCTTTCCAAGGCATGCTTCTAGTGACTTACTGCCTCCAACTAATGTCATCAAGAGTTTTAATCCATCAGTAGATTAATCCACCAACAAGGTCGAAATCTTCATGATCCAATCAGTCCCCACAAACCCCATCTCTGAAAATTGCTACATTGGAGATAAAGCCTTAAACACAGGAGACTTTGAGGGATATTCTAAATCCAAACCAAAACACTAACTGTTTAGTTGAAGCCCTAAATAGAACAAAAGACTAAGTAGGAAGACTGTCCTTCTGACTAACTGCATGATCTGGGATATTGTTTTTGGTTTTGGGTTTTTTTTTTTTTTCCTGCTTTCAGACTCAAACTGAAGCATCAACTCTTTTCTGATCGCCAGCCTGTCAACTTTTAGAATGGAGTTACACTTTCATCTGTCCTGGGTCTCTGGCCTCAAAATTCAGATTGGAACTATACCATAAGCTCTCCCAACTTGCTGGTTTGCAGATGCAGATCATGGGGCATGATGGCCCCTACACTTGGATAAACCAATTACTTAAATAAAAAATCAATCTCAATCTCCATCCCCATCCATCCTATTGACTTCATTTCCCTGGAGAACCATGACTTAAAGACATGATTATTTTATTTGAGTGATGTCTCATTCCCCCATCAGATGCAAACAAACTGATAACAGTGATTGCATATTCTTACATTTCCTGATATTTCCTGGCATAATAGTGATAACAATCCAGTTATGGTAAATGACTCAACAAATGAAGACCAATGTTAAATGAGTCCTAGGGAATGGATATAAATGGAAACACAGAAGATGAGGCTGTAAAAAGTTTTTAATATAGAAACTTCTGTGTTATTTCTTGTTGCAAAATTAGAGAGTGTAACAAATTAGAATAAGTAAATAATTCAATTAAAAAAATTAGAGGGTATAGGAAATTAGTAAAAAGGAGTAGACAGGGAAGAGTAAATATGAGCAATATTTGAGAGCCAGTTCTTGGTTTCTTTATACTTATTCCTTTCTTTTAGTACAGAGGAGAGATATTTAAATTTTTTAGTATGAAGAATAAAATTCAAATGTTTAGATGGACATAAAAAGTCAGTAACACTTTTCAATTTTTTTTTCAATGCAGGCTTGGGTCTAACATCTTCTTTTAAAGTGAGTGTTTCTATGTTTTGGTCTCAGTAAATAGAATTGCCCTAATGCTATATGGTGTTAGTAATTGATAAATCATGATTCTTACTTTATGACCTCACACAATTACCTTATATTTTCTCCTGACAGCATAGATAAAAGAAACAAAAATTCTTGTAACAATAGAAAATTTGAAAAAAAAACTAGTGATAATTAGCCATCTATCCAAAACCCATGGATTTTAATAAAGATAAAACAAGTGAATACTATTCTTAACTCTCCAAACCAAATATGAATAATTTTAATTTTGGGATCAAAATAATTTACAGTATCATTATGTAAATGAAATTTAATATTTTAGATGACTCAAAGTAAAAACTAATAATAAACAAAAAATAAGATTGCCTGTTTCCATTCTTATTGAGTATCTTCATGTCAATTCAGCATTGGAATAAGATTGAACTACCATATGCTGAGCATCTAATCTATGCTTGGACCATCCGGAAGATCACCCTGTAAGTTTTGTTAGTCTACACTTATACTCCCATATACAAATGTTACAAAAAGTAAATTAACTTTAATAAGCTAATAAATTTGAAGATAATATTCTAGCCAGGATTTTTTTTTAACTTCAAGCCCAGTCCTTTTTCTAATTATACTTTGGGATTAAATAAACTGGAAAACATTTTAGATGGCTGCATCTCCTTTAGAGCCAAAAATAAAGTCATTATTTTGACATGTTTGAGGCCAAAAATAGAATATTGGTATGTTTAAAAAAAGTGGAAGCCTGCTCATTCCTTCAAACAATCCTTAGAACTCTGCATATTTCTAATCCTACATCTCCATTTCTCAACTGGGTTTTATGCTGGTGACCATGTATACAGGCAATAATAAAGCCATAGTGTTATGGTTTTGATATGAGGTGTCTCCATAAGTTCGTGTGTGAAATAATTCAAGAAAAAGGTGAAGTGATTGGGTTATGAAAGCCTTAACTTAATCAGTGCATTAATCTTCTGATAGGGATTAACTGGGTGGTAACTGTAGGCAGGTGATGGTGGAGATGACTGGTAACATGCCTTTGAGGTATATACTTTATCCCTTGTGAGGAAGAGCTCTCTGCTTCCTGGTGCTACATTCTGAACTCCTTTTCTCTTCCATACTCTCCCACCACAGTGTTCTGCCTCACTTTAAGCTGAGAGCAAGAATCATCTATATTGAGACCTCTGAAACCATAAGTGCCAAATAAATTTTTTCCCCCTCTATATTGTTCTTGTCAGGTCTTTTGGTCCCATCAGAAAAAAAATGACAAAACATATATTTTATTTGTTAATTCTAGAAAAGCTACTGATCAAAGAAAAAATATTCATTCAATAAATTTTTCTAGCTTTCCAAAAATATAAAATTAGAAAGTACCAGAAGTCTTTGTAATGAATCAAGACCTAAATGATTGCCTAAGATGAATGCTACTGGAATTTAGAAATACAATATTAAAGAAAATAATGCTTGTGGGGAAAAAAAGAAAAAGAATATATTCATTTTTCAATATAACTAAGAATTTTCTCCTCAGGTCTTTTAAAGAATTTACCTCCAACAGATACTTTTAGACCGACAAGATGGGTATCTAAATAGTAAATCTAAAGGGTGGGCCACTAAATTTACCTAAAAAAATATATTAATAAGATATCAATAGAATCAAGCTTACCTCAGTGTCACATATATATCAAATTAATCAGCTTGTTTTTCTCATTTCTTATTTTCTTACATAATTAAAATTAATGTTTGCTTCATGAATAGCATAATTAACTACCAATCTATTCATATTTTCCCATCTCCTCCCCCCTAAAAATCCATTCGGTAAGTAACATCATGTATTTAATTTGGATGAGAAATTTAATGAAAGGGTTGTAGAGTAGGCTCTCAAAGAGCAAGTCTTGACATCAAAAATGGCATTCTGAGAGAAAAGCAAAGAGAAGATATAACTTGTAAAACACAGATAACAAAGTCCAAAATCACAGGCGATTATTACACAAAACCCCAAGAAACAAGACAAAGGAGGAGACTTATGAGAAAATCTGCAAGTTGTTTAATATTTCCACATGTAGCTTGCTCAACTTCTGAGCATGACTGTAAATGCAGGAAGGATTGATGAAGACAGATTCATTCGTTTAACTCAGTTACTTATCATTAATGGGTTAGCAATGAACATGGGAAACTTTGACTGCAGGTCTTAAAAGTCAGAACCAGACTGTGTCAACCCACAAACATCTGATGACAAGATGGGAAAGCTCTTTTGGATCTTGGATTAGTTACTCTGTGAGCTTACAGTGCTGCTCAAAATCAGGAAATTACACTAGGTTTCTTTTTGTTACTAAAATCTGGCTTGTAGTCAGAATTAAGGGCAATGTTAGGTGTAAATCACCAGAGTATTTGATCCAACTAAAATATTATTTTTGAACTGGGTCTGAGACTAGACCCTCATATATATCAGCTGTTCCCAGGCAGAGTAGCAAAAAACATCTGTTCAAAAAATATTGTTTATTTTATTCTATCTCCTAATTGTGTGCTTAAAACCGATTATGACAATACTGGGAAAAGACTGAGCTTTTCTGTTTTGCCTTCATAAGAAAGCATTTTGTATTTGAATAGTAAAGCAAGGGAATATGTGATTCATAACAGTTCTTTGACTGCTTAGTATCTATAAGTTGTGAACTTTTAGTTTGAGGTAAGGGTAATTCTGTTGCACCCTTGCCCTTATCTTAGAGCTCCCTGGGACTCTGTTGCCTGTTCCCTCCTTTATCCCCGCTATCATCTCTACTTTTTTTTTTTTCCTTTCTTGTTGTTCAACCATATCCTCTCAGTAGGATCTGTCTTTCAGTTGTATGTGTGGGCCCTGATGCTTTCCAGCCTGGAGCATTATATACATTAAAAGTCTCACATTCTGTGTCTAATGGGTCTTAAAGTTAGATCTTGTTGCTGGTGATGGTGCGTGCTCATTATCAACTCCATCCTTGGGTTTCAGGATTCTGAATAATTTCATTTCCCTCCACTTGAGACCCAGGGCAGAGCTTCTGTCTTGTGCTCCAGCCTGACGAGCTCATTTCTCCTAAGGAATGAAGACTGGCTCTGAGGCCTGACTGTTTCTAAGTCTTGCCAGGCTCCTCCACTAGGCCAGATTCTGCAACCTGTGTCTCTTTCTGTGAGTAAATGGGGTTCTATCATCATTATTAGTTGCACTTTGGGAATAGCATGCTGCCTGTATGAGGTGGCCTTATAAGCTGCACGGTCTCTCTACCACCAATCATTGTGTATACACATGGAAGAAGCTTTAACTAGGTCTGTAATTTGGTGTTCTGTATGATCGACTACCTTGTTGCTCTTACTAGCACTAGCTTCTATTTTATATGTCTATTTTATTTTTACTAAGCAAAAATAAAAGTCATTATCACAGTAATCCCACAGCATTTCTCTCTTTTAACTTGATTGCTGAGGCCTTCACATAACTTAAGTGTGTGTTCCCATTAACATACCTGTACAACTGGCCCCTGGTGACACTGCATCAATTTTCATACTTAGAGTCAGAGAACATGTGTAACCTGCTTTCCACTGCAGCCTCAGACTCAAATCAGTATATCTTGTCTCCAAAGCCAATCAAAGGTAATGAAGCAAACACAATCCTCCCCTGCTCATTTCTTCATGTTCAGTTTCTCCATCACCCATTAAGACAACATATAAAATCACTACAGTCCTGGCAAAAAATCACCACTTTATGAAGAAAGTCTGAAAAAAATAAGAGTCTTAGAGGTCTCAGATGCTCTAATAGAGAGAAAAGTCAAGTTAGAATAGAGTTTTGGGAGGCATTTTGGGGCATAACAGCCCAAGCCCTATAGACCATAGAAAAAGAGTGATACAAAGCTTGTCATCCAGAAAGGACACATTTAGGAATTTTTTTTTAAAAGACACTATCAATAATTTTGTCAGAAAGTGCTGAAAATAACTATGGAGGAATAATTAATTGGGTCATATGATCACCTTTACAGGTACATATAAGGTAATACATAAGGTAATTTTGTATCAAGTCTAAGAGAAGGATATTTATTGACAAGTTTCAGAATCATTGTGCAGGAATTAATCTGCATTTCGAGACTCCATATGGGGGAAAAGACCAGTTCATACCATAGCTACAAACTCTCTCTCCAGAATTTATATTTAGTCAAGGCAGGTCTCTTGGTAATTACCATTGCCACCATCATGTCTGCCCCAAGTTATACTACTGCTGAATAATACCAGACCTCCAAGGAAATCTGATTTTTTTTCCTTTTATACATATAGCAAATGAAGCTTTTGAACACAGTATTGTTAGTGTCTTCATTGTGAATACACAATATTCAAGTACAAATGTTTTTTAAAAAAATTATCATTACTTTTTACTATTTTAAAATATGGACGTCTATATAGAATACAGATAGTTTTGTATTTATATAGCTTTTATTTTTACTGGACAAAAATAAAAGTCATTATCACTATAATCAAAGTGTAATGATACATATTATTGATTCATTTTCTTCAAATTTTCCTGGATGACACTAAATATTGTTTTAGTCCTATTTGTTTTCACACTATATGACATCATTTTCATTTTTACATATCACTAAAATATCTTGGTAAATGAAATGTTATTTCAATTTCTGCACAATATGCTCTCATATAGAGATACCATATCTTAATAATTTTTCTGTTGTTAAACACGTTGATAAAAACTTTGGCAAAAAATATATATCCCTATCTTAGAACATTTCTTTATAATTGATTCCTAGAAGTAGGATTACTGTATAAATACATAAAAGATTGAACCTCTTAATACATATTGCCAGACTGCTTTCCAGAGTGTTAAAAGTGACTTCCAATCACACTGGCATTGGGTGAGAAGACCTAAGTCAGTACTTTAAGGTTTTGCTTTTGCACTTGGGGGTCTGAGGAGGCCGGCACTATCACTAATTTATAAAGTTTATTATAGTTTTCCTTGTGATATAGCTCATAGTCTTCTTGTAACTATTCCATGGACTATAGAAATTTGTAATTTTTTTATTTCTCAGTTTACTAGAAAACATTTTATGCCCACCAACCAAATATATTGAAAAATTTAAATATTTTATGTTATCATTCATCTAGTTATTCTGCAGTAAACTAAAGACAGGATCTGTTCTATATTCTTTCATTAGTTGTAAATTAAAAATTTATTTAAAAATCTTCCTCTAGAATTAGTTTATTGTCATGTTTCAGTGACTTTTGATTTGTTCCTGATAAGGACCCACTTCTAGGTACATGGACATGATCATAACTATTGAAATTTCATTAGGTATATTGCCTTTTAGCAATAAAAACACTTCATATCTATTTTAACTAATATCATTTTTTCTTAATATTTTAAATATCTGTAACCATTTACTTCTTTTTTAACAACATTTTAATTTTGTTTGAAGTTTACCAAGTTCAAGTGGCAAGCATAACATTGGATTTAATGTATCAACACAATTGATGCTTTTAATAATCTGATCCCTTCATATGTTATATTCATTATTGATTCTATCATTTTTTTATTATGGCTTCCTTTTCAATATTTACTTTCTCTTCTTAATTTTTTTGAGTTATGTGTACATATGTTTATGATATTGGACATCCTAACTCTAACAGTATAATTTTCTGAATTAACATTTTAAAAATCTATCTTTAACTAAATGTCAAAGTCGATAATATAGATGATTTTTAAATCACATCTGAAAAGGTATAGTTTAAATATTTGTTTTGCTCCCTTTTACAAGGTTTTGTTCATTCCATCAAGAGTTACAAATACTGCCAAATTTTTTTTAAGAAAAATTTTGATCTTTCTTTAAAAAACAAAAAAAGAGATAATTTATATATGTGTGCTAGTTTGTCAAACTGTTCCAACCATGACTATCTCGTTTCTGAGTTCCTTGTTTTAATTCTTTCCTCATCTGTTACCACTAGAAATATACCAGCATCCCCAGGCCTAAGAGATTTCTCGCATCTTGGCTAAAATCCACATCTCCTTTCCTGCATCTCCTCCCCAGGCTGACTCTAGGAATATGTTCTTGCTTTGAAGACATCTCAGCTGACCCCAAGCCTCTTTAGGGGTGTGACAGACCTACATGACAACATAGGGTGTCATTTTCTTCTTCCTTAGGGCTGGAAACATAATATAAACTTGAAGTTAGGATCTAAACTTGTCTGCTTCTTTTGGAAAAAAAAACATTCAAGCTGGGTGAGGTGGCACATACCTGTAAACCCACCGGTTTAAGAGGCTGAGGTAGGAGGGTCACAAGTTTAAAGCCAGCCTCAGCAACTTAGTGCAGTCCCCCGAGTAACTTAGCAAGAACCTGTTTCAAAACAAAATATATAAAGAAAACAGGGTGGGGCAGGGCTGGGGATGTGGTTAAATGGTTAAGCGGTTAAGAGCCCCTGGGTTCAATCTCTGGTACCAAAACGGAAAAAAAAAAAAAAACGCATTCAATCATTTTTGAATGTTGTTTTTGCCCCATATTTTCTATTCTTCCATCTGTATGTTGAATCTTTAGGTTGAGTCCTCCATCCTTATCATCATTTTATCACTATTATCTTATTTTCTTTGTTATTTTCTTCCAGAAAAATAAATTAGATTTGTCTTCTTGTTTGCTAATTTTGTTTCCTCTAATGTCCAGGTTTTATATTATTTGGCCATTGTGTCTTTTCATGATTCTGGTTCAGTTGCTAACCTCTGATATTATCTCATTCTATTGATAATCTTGCTAAGAGTTCTGTTGTTGTTTGTTTTCTGAAACTATTTATAACAGAAACTTCTTCGACTTCTGTCTTCTAAAATCAGGAGTCAAGCCCTGATTTTCATGAACATTTTTGGACATTCCATGGGCATCACTGCACTAAATCTCTGGGCTAAGGTTCTTACTCACACTCTTCCTCCTTGCCCACTGAAGCTCCACAGGTTGTATGTCCAAAGGAAGAGCTAGCAGCAGATTATTTGTTTTCCTGGTCTGAACCCAGAAATACTTACCTGTACATTTTTTACATTTTTATACATCTTTGTTAGTTCGTAATAGAACTCAGCACGTTTTCTATGAAACTTTTTAAGTACAGGTTGAAGAATCATGGACTTCCTTTTCTAAGTATGACTCTGTAAAACATAAATACGTTATAAAAATAGAATAAGTATCTTATAAAAATAGAATTCCTTCTGTGATGATCTGCATGACAGTTAATTCAGAAAACCAGACAAGGGACAAGTGGGGATTAGAAAAAACAGACAATGAGAGAAAAAGCTCAGGTCTGGTGGGCACTACACTCTGATGGAATGTAATGACCATGAGTCAGCTCAGCACATTTATAATATAAGTTTTATCGTTGAGAGGCTTATTGTGAGAAAGTTTCTATGCAAGCAGAGCCACAGCCATGAGTGTGAGTAGCCCAATTATGATTATCAGCTTGCTCCCATGACTTTCTACCCCTGAGCAACTGGCATCTGAAACTCGAGGTTAAGAACTGAATAGCTCTATGGGTTCCACAGAACCTGCTATTGAACTGGGCGTCTCTGTAGCAAACGGGCTATCTCCATCAGCACCTTCTTACCAAGAGTTTTCCAGAGGGGCATCGGCCTCTGCCACAGAATAGTTCAAAACCTACAATTCAGTTGCCACTCCCAACTTCCTTGAAAACAGTTTCTTGGAGTCTAGTTCTCTGCTCAGTTTGGAGACAATGCCAACAGCATACTTAAGACATTTATATATTGCTGGGTAGTACTAAGTCTGCAAGCCAATGATGGCTAGACGGAGTTTACAGAATGTCTCCTACTTGACTCTCAGTACATTTTCCCTTCTAACATTTACCTCTCCAACGTAGGATGGATCTCAGGACTATTGTTCAAGTCTAGTTCTCTCTTTTTCAGAAGTGTCTGGGTCATGTACCTGTCTTCCAGGATGATTGTTTTTGTTAATCTAATACCATCTGTGATGGTTGATTTTATGTGTTAATATGCCTAAATTATGGGGCCCAAATATTTGATCCAACACTAGTTTAGATGTTGCTGTGGTTAAATTCTTTTAGATGAATTATCATTTACAATCAGTTGACTTTGAAGTTAATTACCATCTGTTCTATGGGAGGGTCTTAACTAATCAGTTGCAGGCTTCAGAGCAAAGACTGACATTCCCAAAAAAAGAAGGAATTCTGCCTCAAGACTGCAAGTAGAAATTCTGCCTAAGTTTCCAGCCCACTATACACTGCTAACTTGCCTTGAGAATTTTAGAATCAACAGTATACCAACTCTTACCTGTATTTCCAGACTGGCACTGCTCTATAGATTTTGGACTTGCTACTCCCTGCAATTCTATGAGCTAATTCTTTCAAATCTCTCTCTCTCTTTCTCTCTCTCTCTCTCTCTCTCTCTCTCTCTCTCTCTCTCTCTCTCTCTCTTGTCTCTCTGTCTCTCCCCTTCTCTCCATATATATCCATATATGTATAAACACAATGTATATCTTCACATATGTATATATGTACCTATACACATATATTTGTATACATGTATAAAATATGGAAAGAACACTTATACACCATCAAGACAAATGCAGTGTGTAACAGCAATGTTTGCATTTCCTTACAGGTTGTATCATGCTGCCATACTTTCCTAGTGCTGAGACAGATCAGCCACAATACCCAATTCTATATGGTACTGAATACATCAGTTGGAATATGAGACAGAAGGAATAATTAATTACTGCACCACTGCTGGTTTAGTACACCAAAGTGTCATTTGGCTACATTTTTCTTCAGTTATTTTTAAATGTTTCCTCTTGTATCAATTCTTTTAGCATAAATCACTATCTTTTTGAAAGATATTCTCAAACATGTATCTAAACTGTCAAAAATGTTCTCCCCAAATAATATTCAGTGTCTGCTCACTGCATAATACTAATTTTGACCCTTACATGGGACATGTTAGATAACTGTGAATCAAGCCCTGTCTTGAAGAAGTATAAAGTCTAAAGGAGGAAAAGACAAACATTTGCATAAGCAAACACAACGTAAACTTGTAAATGTCACATTTCACAAAGGAAAATCCATATAAATAGTTAAGGAATTTCAGAGAAAGAAAAGATTCATTCTGGCTCTCAGAGATCAGGGAATACTTTGTGAATCAAGAATTTGAGCTAAGTCTTAAAGAATGGGCAAAGTTTTAGATGTACAAAAATGAGAGAAAATAATAACATGCAAGAAGGGGTTAGTTTATGATAAGACAGGTCATGGATAACACGCAGGTAACTGTAAGGAATATACTTGGTAGGAGTGTAGGTAAATTGTTTATAGAAAAACAATTTAGGAAACATTTGTGAAGGTAAATGGATGCTAGACTACGCAACAATAAGCAATAATTTTCTGAAAGGGAAAAAGAAAAGAAAATTACAGAACCAGTTTTATTGAGTACATACTGTGTACTTGGCATTTCCATGTTATTGCATTTAATTTCTGTTACTTTGTTGGGTATTCATTCCTCAAGTATTTAGTTTAACCTACCTCTGTAGGTTAAACTAAGGATGATTATTGCTTTGTATGAAAAGCGATAATCAACGTGGTAGGGATGTAATTCATCAACAGAATGCCAACAGACCTTTGTTACAACTGGGGACAGTGGCCCTGGAAGTTAAGCTGTATTCCTCAGGCAGTAAGTAGCCTACAAGAAAGAATCAGTGTTATGGTTTAGATATCAGGTCTTCACCAAAAGCTCATGTGTGAGAAAAGGGAAGAGGGTTTAGAGATGAAATGATTGGGCTTTGAGAGGCTCAGAGTAATCCATGCATTAATCCACTGATAGAGATTAACTGGGTGGTAACTATAGGGTGGTAACTGTAGGGTGTGGCAGGAGGAGATGGGTAATGGGAGGGGGGCTTGCCTTTGGGGTTTATATTCTGACTATGATGAGTGAAGTTCTTTCCTCTGCTTACTGGTGTGATGTCTCAACCTGCTTCCCTCTATCACCCCCTTCCAGGAATGGAGCTAAGCATCTATGCACTGAACCTATGATCCCCCGAATAAAATTTCCTCTTCTAAAGTTGCTTTTGTCAGGTCTCTTGTTCACAGCAGTGAAAAACTAACTAAAACATGGCGCATGGAAACTATGTCCATCTGAATCAAAAACTGATTAGCTGTCTGTTGTTTCCACTGCAACATGCTATCTCAAATCTTGCTTGGATTTGAACTTCATGAATATTCACAGATCAGGATTATTTTTCCACATCCTGTACTTCGTCTGCATTTCATGCTCTTACTACCTATTCTTATTCTACCCATCTCTCTAAAAATAAACATTATCACTTTATAAAATAGTCCCTGATCCCCCTTCTCTCGACTTAGTAGCTATCTCTGAACTGTAGTAACACAGTCATTACAGACAGGACTGGAATGGTCCAATAGTTTATAAAAGCTAGTTATGTGCTCATTAGCACAAGCATTTAACTCTCCTACACAATGGTAAGTCCCTGGTATCTGAGGCCTTATAAGCCATGGAACGTGACTTGAGTTACAGTACAGAAAAGTAAATTAGGATCTCCTGCTCGGATGGACAAGCTACACGTGGACTCTGGTAGTAACAAGATGATGTGAAAACCCCACGGAGCAGAAAGGAAAGAGTGGGGTTTTGCAGCTACAAAAGTGTTTCACATATAAGCAGGCAATTCATACCTGTATTTTGAACAAAGAGATAAAAAAAAATTGAACAAAGAGATTACAAAATTCAAGTAGTTACTCAGGACAACATTTCTGATAAGTTCCTCTGGAGTTTTTCATTTTAAAAATGAAATGTGACAGGAGACTTTGCCTTAAATTTTTCCAGTTGGAACACAGGAATGTTCTTCCCACTGTACTCAGAGGTTTTTATACCTTCCTTTTTCAGAGGTCTAGATTTGAGGTTCCCATAAACTTGGCTTTCATGTTGTTTGCTTTTTGCATGCCATTAGAAACAGCATTTTCCTGGTATTTCTATTGAAAATACTTTTGGCTCATAATATTGGGCTCTCTAACCACAGGGTGCATGCACAGGGAGGGGGGCCACAGAGGTGGGAAAAAGGGGCAGCTCTGCAGGCTGGCAGTAGAATCTTTAGAGGAGAATGCAGTCAAACAAACCTCACAGTATTTTCCCAAGCCCCCAAGTATCAGAATTTCATTTCAACTGAGAACAGAGAAATAAAGACCAGCATCAAGACTGCTTGCTTTTAGAAAACAGGCAACCACAGTGGTCTCAGTGCAAAGGGTTTGTTTCTAATACTTTAGGAACCACCATTATAAATAAAGGCATCCAGAGACCTTCCTTGTGGACAATTAGGAATTATGCCCATTTATTTTCAATTAAGTCCTTTGAGTTTCAAGGACTGGTTTCCAAGGTATTGGTGCCTCCAAAAATTTGGCAGAGAAAGGGAAGAAGGGAAGAAAAAGATCTTTGTCATCAAACTCCACTGTGTTTACACTAAACAATGCAGAACAAAGCAGATGAATCAGAGGTTCCCTTTCTCTCACTCTTCAAAGGTTCTGCCGAGGCTGGGAAGCATGCACAACCTCCTGGGCCCCTTTTTTTCCCCGCTTTTGGAACCTGTTCTCTCTCCTGGGGTGTATTTTCCCTTTGTCTTGCCTTGTCCTTTAACTTGACAGCTACTTTTAGCCAACAATCTCAAAGAGTTTTAAACATGGTTTGGTAACAAGCAGTTCCAATTTTGAAAACTTGAAGAAACTAAGAGCCAAGGATATTAAAAGATCACGTGGACAGTTAGCATCAGAACTACAGTGTCCATCTGTCCTTAGTGCAGTGTCACAAAGTTATTTATAACACATATGCACACATATTTGCATACATACACATGTGTATGAATATGCATGTATGTGTATAAATTGATATCTTTTTCTATATCTACCAACATCTATAGACAGTAGAGTTGATATAATGAGGTAGATCTGGTATTGGTGCTCAGCTCTATTATAAACTAGTTGTTGGCATTGGATGACCTATTTCCCTCTATCTCTATCTATAAAATTTGGCTAATGATGTTGACCTAACGAGTTGTTAGGATCACATTTAATAACATTCATAAATCAACTAGTATGGAACTTTGCTCATAGCAAAAGTTCAAATGATCACTGTTGTTATTTTTATTAAATGTCTCAGTTTATCAGAGAAGATAACTATAAAGATGATCCTAGGTAGTATAGCCCAAAAGGATACAAGAATTTCCTGGTAGGCTTTTTACATGAGCACATTTATTTCTTTCTCTTCCCCTATCATGACTTAAGAGTGTTCACCACCAGTAAGACTCCAGTGAAAAAGGTGTTTGGTTAGTTGGATACCAAGAGAATAAACATTTTATTGCTTAAGTGGTCCTTTTTCTTAATGCTGTTCCTTGATCATTGTCTCAAGTTTTATAAATCATTCACACAATGAAAAAAAATGCCAGTTAGTCAATTCCATTTTATAACCATCAATTATATAGCATTATAGAATTGGCTTTTTTTTCTCTCCCCCTGGACCAATCAATTAAATTAAAATAACACAGTCTGTGTGGCTCTATTACAGTGAGTGCCTCTGCCATTTGCTATCAAAACAAACACAATATTATTTTATTTAACAAGTATGAAGAACTATATTCTTCATTAGTTTGGTTTCCTAGTAACACAGAATCATGATTTCAATGTCCACAATAGAAAGTGGATTTTAGCAATAATTATCATGGTGACTTCACTCAAGTGTGAGTCCAGAGTAGAGGTTATGAACTCACCCCTGCCTTTCAGTAGCAGTGAAAATGGCACTTAGGGATTATTCTTTCTGACAGGAACCTGGTCTGTCAGTTTCAACTAAATGATACACTACATCATGCAGGAAACTTTTGCCAGTTTATTTTTGTAACAAGGGGTTAAAGGTTTTGTTCGGCTTTCATATTTGAGACCACATTGGCATGAGTTTTTTCTACACTTATGGAATGGTTTGATAAGGACTGGCCCATTAACAAAGTGAAATATTTGCCAAGACAATGGATCTCCCCATGTTTGAACTGTATCACGGGCCTCCTTAGGAATTTTTCTAACACCTCATATTTCATTTGTGCTTTGGAGATCTAAAGCCCTCATTGCTTTTGAGGTAGCTGTTTTTGTTCTCGCTGTAATCTCTTCATTTTTAAATTCAGTGCACAAGTTCAAAGTCAGTACCTAGAAATCACACGCATCTCTGTGGCTTATTCTTAAGGCTGGTGGCCAATCAACACAAACATTAAGATTTGTGATGTGACATTTTTTTCCTCATTAGTAAAATTGGATATCCTCTGAGGTGGCACTAAATTTCATACCTTCCTAACTCTTTTTGTGGAAGAATAAACTTAGGGAATGCATTAGACAGAATGAAGCAATGGTGCCAGCATTGTTGCCTTTGTTATTTCAGTGAGAAAATGTGGCACTCGAGGAGAAATACTTCCAGGAATGGTAATATATATATATAATTAATAATAATAATGCTTCTAGTTCTTAGTTGTCTAAACTGGGCAATGGTGGAAACTCTTTTTGTTCTTCTTCTATAATAAAAGGATCATTTCCTTATTATAGTAATTGAATATGTCATATCGGATGACACAACATAAAGTTAAAATTTCAGGGCAAAATTTCCTTACTGTTCAATATATAATAAACATTGCAGTCTCCTGATTAAAATCCAATACTTCCCACTCATCCCAAGTATCCAGAGGGATATGTCACATCATGGCTGCTTTGACTGGTAGTGGTAAGGACACTGAAGTTTTATAAATCATTTACTCATGGGGAAAAAAAAAAACCTCCAGTTAGCCAATACTGTTAATGAGAAAGTCAATTCCATTTTATAACCATCAATTATATTGCTTTATAAAATAGGCAGTTTTTTTCCCTCTCCCGCTTAAAATTTTGATGATTGCAGGAGACTGGGTGGGATGATGACTTTTCCATGCCCTACGTCACTAGCCATATCATCCCCCACAACCACTAAAAGCAATACACCAACAAAATATCCAAAGGGCTCTAAGGGGTGCCTCATCTTCATGGAAGTCTGATCAGTTTCTTGAAGGTTCAAGTCCATGTGGGATCATTTTTAAGACTGACTACCATGTCTACCATCTGCAGTTGAGAGTTCAGAAACTGTCAGTCCTCTGACTTTCTAAAGGGGCCTCAGAGGTCACATGTTTTATCCTAGGAAATACTGCTTATTCAGTGAAGTACAGATCGGAGATTTAAGTAAATTGCTTCTTTAGTAACAGACAAAGTAAGTGATTTTCTTCAAGTTGAAATGAGAGATCTTTTCAGACTTGAGTAGTTATGAAACTTAAGATTGTAACAACATTTCTGACCAAATCCTTGTCAGGTGAATAAAGAAAGTGCATCACTTAATTTCTACAACTTGTGTTTTTTTTTTTATATAATTAAGCAAATGATATATCCTTCTTGATTTGATAACTGGTTTAAATATCTTAAAAGTTAACTGCAGTGATTCTCCACAGGGAGTAATGTCCCACCACCACCCCAGGGTATTTGGCAATGTCCAAAGACACTTTTGGTTGTCACAGCTGGGAAGGATGATGCTTCTGGCATTTAGTGGATAGCGGCTGGGGATATTGCCAAACATCCTACAGTGCAAGGTACATGCCTTCCCCATCCTTATGTATTGACATCCATACTATCAAGATTGAGAAACTCCAAACCATAACACAGGAAAGGTGGGATTTCCTTTCCAAATCTATCTCACTCGTGTGCAACTCTACACTCTCAGTGGGATCAATGGTTACAATGTTCCTTAAGTTTCTTTCCTTCACTAAACAAGAATGTTTAGTGCTCCTACCATGCTCTAGGCACTGATCACATAATGATTAACAAACAGATTTGGTCCATCCTCCTGTGAAGTTTAAAACTAGTAAGGGAATCACATCCAATTAGGACACTGACGAATATACAAATGGAGAGCAAAAAGTTCTCCATCATTTGAAAATTCAAGTAGAGGCAACATGATGATTTTCCAAGGTGCTCTGCAGGGAATTCTCTCATCTACGAGGGAGAATGAAATAAATAGACAAGTTTGGCATTTTCTTCCAATTCTAACAGGCATTACAGTCCACGAGTATGAATCTTCATGATGGTTTATTTTTCTGGCTGCCAAATATCCAAGCTCTCTTTATACACATGATAAGTTTTTCACTTTATGAGTTTTGGTGGGAGACACAGCCTTCCTCCCACTTTGGAAATTAAAAATCCCTAATACTCATTTGTACAGTCTCCCCTGCATAGGGGACTCAGATTTTGTAGTCTCAGTTTAATCATCCAGAGGTACCTGCTCTGGACTTTGTATCCTGACCTAATAAGGGAAAAGTAGACTCCTCTTGGGAGCAAGTGGCTCCATCAGATCCAGAAGCAATTGAGTATGGGCAGAAGCAGCATAATTAGAGGGAGAATCAGCTGGTGTCCTTTGGAGCACTTCACCTCAATTTTCATGATACTGGCTATTGAGTTCTACCACTAAGCTACACCCTCAGATCTTTCTACTTTTAGACAGGGTCTTGCTAAATTGTTCAGCTGGTGTTGAACTTGTAATCTTCTAATCTCCATAGTAGCTGGGATTTCAGGTGGGGACTGCCAGGCTTGAATGTAGCCTGTGCTTCTAGCTACAGTCCAGCACCCCTGACCTCTGCCTGCTTTTCAATCCAGGACTTTCAGATTTCCCCTAAGATTCCTTGTTTTTCAAAAATCCTTTAATAAATGCATTTTTAGTTTAAATTATGCAGATTTGATTTCTGTTTCTTGCTAAGTAAATCCTGACTGGTACACTTTCAAGTCTGTGTTTGACATAATGTTAAAATCCACATTTCTATGAGACACTGAAAGACAACAGATGTCAAATTCCAGTGTGAGGCTCCTAATCGCTCTGTTCAGTTTTGCCAAGGGAGTGGCCTCAAGGCCTCATTCCCCACCCTGGGAAACTTAAGCCAGATCGAGAACATAAATATAAAAAGGGAGAAGGCTTGGTGAGGATACTATTGTAAATATTTACAGTCAATCCTCATTATTCACAGATTCCATATTTGCAAACTTGCCTACTCACTAACATTTATTTGTAACCCTAAAATCAATTCTCCATTGTCAGTTTTGGTCTCAGAGGATATGCAGAATAGCAAAAAACATTGGAGTCACCCTATGTACATGTTGCCAGTTGAAATACAGCAATGTAACACTTGCAAACAAGGTCCTTTTCCAATATATTTAATGTTAGGATTTGTTCAATTTTTGCGCTTTTCATTGGTGATTATGTTGTCAAAACAGCACCAAGCAGAATGCTGAAGTGATATTTAATGTTCTAAGTTTGTGAAGAAACTACTTGTTTAGATAAGCTGCATTCAAGTCATGAATTATAGTACTGTTGGCAGGGAGTTAAAATTCAATGAACCAATAAAATTTATTAAGTAAGGTGCCTTAAAGCATAAAAACACATTTAAAAGGATATATATTGGCTAGGAATGGTGGTGCACACCTGTAGTTCCAGCAGCTCAGAAGGCTGAGGCAGGAGGATCATGAGTTCAAAGCCAGTCTCAGCAAATTAGTGAGATCCTAAGCAACTCAGTGCGACCCTGTCTCAAATTAAATACAAAATAAGGCTGGGTATATGGTTCAGTGGTTGAATGCCCTTGAGTTTAATCCCTGGCACCAAAAAGAAAAAAAAAAGGATATATATTGAGGGGTTGATGAAAGGGCTGTGATCAGAGATAAAGGAACCTAACCCCCCATTTTCCCCAAGAGGCAATGCCTCAGTATTTACTAATTTGGGTTCCTAAAGACTTTATGGGTATAGGCTGCAAAGAACGGTGAGAATTAACTGTATTTGGAGAGAGAAGTCACCACACTTTAATAGTGAAAAAGAAAAGAGCACTTATATTCTTATCTCAAACCTAGGAATGGGCTTCAAAAAACCATCTGGAAGTTTGCTATGTGTTCAATGTTAGGATTTGTTCATGTGTGTGCTTTTTATTGGTGATTATGTTGTCAAAACGGTACACTTGTTGTCCTGACTGGTACGCTTTCAAGTGCATGTTCAACGTAATGTTAAAATCCACATAGCAAAGTAGGGGCCAGGACAAATGGTTTTATATGAATCTAAAGTAAATTATAGAGAAGGGAGGCTGACAACAGCAGAAATCCTATACCAAGTGTTGCTCTTTGGAATACGGACTCAACTCCCAGTGCTTCAAAGCACGGCATGAGTGCGTTTCCCCATGGACATGTAGTGGACCACCCAGGAGAGAGAATGTCAGAAGGTGGTTCTTAGTCCTATCCAATGAGACTATCTGCAGGGAAGAAACGGTTTCAGTGTGAAAAGACTAAGGATGCACTGCCAGAGAAAACAGGAGCTGTGAAAGAGGTAGCAAGGGACCACTCAGAATAAAGAAGCTGCAGGAGTGCAGGGTATCCCAACACAGAAAGTCACTCTGCAGTCCAGATATGGCAAAGCTCTTTTCCTATTGTATCAGGAACAGTTTTGTCCTATAGCTTTTTACTTCCTTTTTACTTTCTCCCTCTTTTCCCCTTACCTTCAAGCATGGTGGAGTCTGAAAAATAGTGAAAGGGGGCCAAGAAGTTCAAGTGAGGACACAAAAAAGCAGATACCATTTCCTCTACCAATGAGGGTCTCCTGCTAAGAGACTGAACGGTGTAGTTTATTTCTATATGGAACTGACATTTTAATTTCTGGCTCAAGATAAGATCATGAATTAATGTATGTTTAGAATGACCTGTTACTTCAAAGTCATCAGAAAAGTCACAGGCTTTCCAGAGTTTTAATACAGGAACAAGTCAGAACTCCCCTCAATCCATGGGGGTAGTAGGAAACAAGAATGATCCCTGGGTGTTACTGCACAATTAGATACCTGAGTGCTGGTTCTAGGGCTTGTTTTGAATCCTGCCATTCACTACATGACAACTGTGGCCCGTGTGTTTAACCTCACCTAACATGAAGTTAGTCACACATAAAGCGAGGATGATAGCGTATTAGGAACATAGTTTTGTAAGCACTGCTCTTGAACCAAATCCAGATGAAAGGAGAATAGCATAGCTAGGATTTGGCTTTTCCTCAGATCCAGTCAGATATGTTGCTCCTAAATAGTATCACCAGAAGCCACAAGCTCATTAGGGAGGTAGGCTGAGGTCAAAGCCAAGTTAGGGTATGACTTTATTTGTATGTTACCTCACTTCAATGTTTCTTTCTTCCTGGAAAAACAACAGTGAATTCAATCTAGTCTTCCCCAAAATTCATGCCCCACTTGAAATGTTGCAAGAATCTCCCCTTCGATTTGTGTGAACATACAATAAAGTAGAAATGATTCATATAAACTACTTAATAGTATGTGGCATGGAATAAACAAGTTTAATATAAGGTTACCAATATCATGAATTTGATATGCTATCTCTCTAGCATTTAACACACTTAACTCTTTTTTCAGGTTCAATTGAGTACCAGAAAATATAGCTGAAAGATATGCCTAGGGATTATTTATGATAGAATCACTCCCTGTGGCTAAGTTAACTTTTCTACCATCTGAGATTTTTACCATATTTTATGATTAATGGTAGAGCTACAGTGGTGTTCCTTAATAATACATGGATTATGAAAGAAATTTCTGATACCTAAATTTCCTCTTGTTGAAATTTTAACATGATTTACTTTGAATATCCATGCAGATGAAAAATTGAAGAGCAATTGACACCTTGGGGTTCCCCTCTCCTCTCGCCCTCCATACTCATACACAGTGTCACTAAGTTGACAACTATCTTCCACTTTTCCAGGCTCAGCAACTCAATTCTTTCATTTATTACTTTGCATGATTTTCCATTCATTTATCTTTTTTTAAATTACAGCCTTTTTATATTTAATTTTATAACATACTGCCAAACTCGGATATAATACTGACCATTACTAACTGTCATGAAAAGATAATTCCTTAGCATTTAAATAATGCAGCAATTAATATACTACTGTACATATTTTTTAAATGTCTTCCATATCATAATAAGGTTTTTCAATAAAGCATCCCTTTAATAATTCTTTGGCTGCTGAATGCTGCTTAGGCTCTGTGAGTCTTGCTCTTCTGTTAGCAGCAGCTTAAACAAGTTGGGGTTTATCAATATAATGTGTGTCAGTAAATTGAATATTGAACTTGAATTTGACTAAGATCTACTTTGAAGTATTCTACAATTAGGATTCAAAGCAAAAACTATATAAACAGGGAAGAATTTTAAATGATGTTATTTAACAGAAATCAAAATTATAAATGATAAAGTATCCTAGTATCCTAGGGTTTCCTAGTGTAAGAACTTGAAGAAGGGAAGTTAAATGGAGTATTCAACTTAGTTTTTCTGGCATGCGACATCTTCCATGTAGATTCAGGAAGTTAAAAAGAGTTCAAAAATCAAAATATTTAATTCAACTAGTAGACAGGTGCATTTGAAAAAAAAAGGCTTCATTAAAGAAGAATTTTTAACCTCATTTTTGCTGATCTGAAGCAGCATGTTTCTACTTAATTTCCCCCAGGGGATCAAGTAAAATAATTGTTCTTAAGAATATAGCTGTTAGTTCTAAAGAGACCTGATCCTGAAACTTTAACTTGCATCTGAACCCATGGGTCCCCCTGTGTCAGTTGGGCAAAATCTCATCAGTTCCTGAAAAAGAAACATATTTAGGGTTATTATGTCCTTTTTTATTCAAAATTTGAAGTGGGCTAAAAGGGAAAAGCCAGAAATACAACAATTATAGAAATAAATTTCAAAATACTCAAGAAACATCTTTTAAAACTTACAATGTATACCTAGGTCACTAAGGAAACAAAATAACATCACTATGTTTTACTACTTCATTTGTCAAAGGCATTGGAAAAAAATTTTTACATATTCAACAGGCATACCTCAGACCTGTTTACATTGGCAGATCAAATGCACTTGACAATGACGACATCAAACCCAATCAGAAACTGAATTAGGATTCCAGAAGATGCCAAGCAAAAAAATAATGTTAGAACAAATTCATAATACAATCAAACTTATAAGAAATATCTAAAATAGTTCTTCTTAGTGAAAATGAATGAGTGATTTGATACATGACTAAGGAAGGAAGATCACCATAAATTTTAATACCAACTTATAAGAGGGTACAAAACAGTAGATGAACGAAAAACTGCTACTGTATATATTAAAGAATAGTATTTTCTTAGCTCACCTTGTTGTATTCTGTGCATTCATCCTGTTAAATAACTAAATTCGAAAAAAAATTCCAAAAAAGGGCCTTTTAAATTCATCATTATGCTTCTAGTTCCTAGCATATTATCTCCCTCACTGAAAATATTAAGTGGATGCTTATTAAATTTCCAATACTCTTTAATTATAATATCTAAATTTTAGGTGCTTTATTCTTTATAGAGAGAAAATAGGGAAAGATTTAAAATAAGAAGCCCTGGGTTCCAATTTTACTTTTCACCAAACCAATTGTATATCCTTTCTCTTTCTAGTTTAGATGAAAATAACAGAAGAAAAATATAATAAAATTTAAAAGTTTCAATACAAAGAATAAATTAAATGTCAAAATTTTAAATGATGCATTTAGGGTAATAATGTACAACTTCAAGTAGATGGTCATTTGTCTAAATTAGAAATAGAGTTGTGCTTATTAATAACATTTGCTTTTCTCTGGGCTAAAATTCTGGAATACTTTTCAGTTTTAAAGGAATCTCTCCACAAGGGACCAGCCAGAATTTCCAGATCCTGCTATGGGAGCATGGGAGGAAGTGGTTAAATTGAAGATGACGAATAGCATCTTCTTCAATGTTTAATACATAAAACTGCTACCAAAGAATGACATGAATTGTGGGTTTGGAGTGAATATTTCATTATTTTGTTTTTGGTCATACATTATTTCTAATTTCTCAGAACTAACTGTACTAACTATATTATTTTTAAAAAGGCATTTCATTCTTTACATAGGGATATTGTTCATGGGATTCCAATTTGTAAAATAGAAGGTACTCTATTGTTAAACAAGAAGAAGCAATATTATAGGGATGATCTTTAAATATAGAATATTATTAATATAAGATAGGCATAGGCATGCAGTATGATTATCTGGTATGATTGACATAACAACTATTTACTATCTATATCATCTTCTTTTTCCAGACATGTGGAAGAATCACATTTCCCCACCCTTTTGAAATGAAGCAGGAATGTCTGAGTTGTTCTGTTGAATAAAATGTGAACACAGGTAATGACTGTCAACTTTGGGTAAAAGCATGATAGGTAATTGTGTGTATTCTCTTTACCTGACTCTCCAAATAACAAGACTGTATATGTACTTGCTGCAGGTCAGATGGCAACATGACACTAAGTCTGGGTCACTAAGTTGCTGTGTGCAAGACCACTGACAAGAGAGTTGCCTTGTTTTGCACCAAACCTTACCTGAGCAAGAAATGAAGCTTTGTTTGGAAAAACCACAAAAATTACGGTGTTACCCATAACTATATCATTGCAAATTCTCTTGATAAACATAGTGGTATGCATCAAAACCAAAAATATTGAAGACTTGAGTTTGGTAGTAGCCCTTTGAAAACAAGCTAAAGTAGAAAACCAGAAAGCAATTTGTGGCAGAGATTGAGAGTGAAGGATTCACGGCTTACTTGCTAAAGTAAGGCAGTGTAAGTCCAACCATATTTGAATTAACGCTTTGCTATTTTCCAGATGCAGGGTTTGGGGAAAAGTTACTTTACATCTCTCAGTCTAGTCCCCACTTGTAAAATAGGAATAATAATCCAAAACTAGATTGAGGTTACCCATATGTCTATGCTGTGATTATAAAGGGTCTAGTACCATTGATCCTTCACATATTTCAGTCTCTTCCCATATTTTTTCTTCTTTCACAATTTGTTAGGCACTGAAGCCACAGCAATGGAGAAAGCAAAACTCCCTGTTCATATGTAATAATGGGAAGCAAATAACCAACCATTCAACCAGAGGTTGAGTTTCCTAGAAAATATTCAATAAGGCCTTTACAAGCTTTAAAATTCAGTGTGGTGTTTTAACTGGATGATAAATTTACCTTTCTTTAGTGGGAAATGAGAACAGATGTCAAGTTGCAGGAGGTAAGGAACAGCATCTGCTGGATTAATGGCTACATTCTTATGCTCTGCACACAGCCTAACCACAAATCCAGACTCTGCAAGTATTTGTAAAATTTGTGAGAAAGTGAACAAACTAAGATGCACCAACTCAAAGAACAGAGTAAAATGCATTGACCAGAACCTATTTTCTTCCTTTCATTCATTTGTTCTAACTCAATAAATATTCCAGCTGTGCTCTGGGTGATAAAGGTAGAATAGTGGATAAGAGTAAATCTGTCACCATGAGGTTTATATTCTTAAGGGACTTAAAATTATTTTTGATGACAGGTGGGTGGGTGGGCCCATTCATGTTCTGAAAAATAAGATTACTCAGTGATTCCATTTCAGTGGGTTTGGGTAAATTATGATGTCATTAGAGATTAGTTGAAGTACTTATAAAATAGTTGGCAGAAGAGTCTCAGATTTACTGTGTCTATGGTTTCATTTAAAAAAAATTGGTTACTGAGGTTTGCAACGCAGTCTGCACTGCTACATCTGTTATTTGTTTCTTCTTATTAGCCCATGAGTTAGTAATTAAGGAAGCTTTGGCTGAACAGGAAAAACTGATTAATTGTATTTGTTCTCATAACAGTGACTTAATCTTCTGCTTTTGATAGCAACAAACAATAATAAAAGAAGAGGTTCCAACCTTAAAGTAAACTGCATGGTGCTTTTGAGGTAAACAAGTCAAGTATTTTAAAATATGTAGTGTGGGTTGGTGGGAGAAGTGATTATTCTGGATATTCTTCATAGCCTACCAGTAAACTAGTTAATTTCTAGCCTAAATGCCAGGGTCTTTCTGACCAGGTCTTCCTTACTTTCTTATTTATTTCAAAAAAGATGAGGAAAATACTGAAATACTAAATCTGTACACAAGGTAGTCAAGTTATATTAGTTTTTACTCTAAAAGTTAGGTAAATCATTAATATAAACTATAAAATGACTTGGTCACTATTTCAAATATGTATTAACATAATAAGAACAACTGCATTTATAGTTAAGGGAGATTTAATTCAAACTTTAAAAGATTTTCACAGTCATAAGGTTTGTTAGACACTAATAGCTATGAGCCCTTGGAAGAGTTGTCAAAGCACTCTGCACTGGTAAGGTAATATTATACAACAAGAAATGTTGAGAATGTTAAGATGACCCATGTTAAAAGCTTAGCATGATACATTGATTCTAGTAAATTTTCAATAAGTGTTAACTATGGCTGTGCTAGCTGTTTTTATGATTTTTATTATTTTCTTGATTAGAGGAAGAATACAAAATGGGGTCGTGTTTTCTTATTCATCACCAGAAAATGTACTGAATTATCTTGTGGCAAATCTTACAGTAATGAAATTATGAAATTTTATTATTATTGTTCTAACACAAGTCTACCAGTAATATTTTGGTCACTATTATTAAATGCAAATGACTAATTCCTAATATCATCAAGAATTGTCAAATATTTAAATATTTGCTTTCCCACTCTTTTCATGTAAAACATGACATCCAAATCTTTAGACTCTTCTTTCTAGTAGTTCAAAGTTGGTTGCTTTTGCAAACTCTTTTGTAAATACTTATGCAAGTGTAAATTTGGTATGGTGCCCTGTGAGGAAGATTGCCAGTCAATAACCTTCATATAAAACTTACATGCAGGAGTCATATCCTACATGACAAATGGAATGGGAGCTAGAAACAGCTGTATAAATCCTCTCATCCATAAAGCAATGCTCCATGTTGTAGTTTGTGGACAATAGTACAAACTGCAAACCAAACTCATCCTAAACAGGACTCTTATAAGGGAATCACCCAAAACTTTAAACTCTGTCTGTAGGAGTCCACCACTCACAGCTCTAGATCATCTTTCCAACTTTGGTGAGTAGCATCTTTACTTTTAATGTCCCTTGTAAAGGAAAAGGGAAAACCTGAGCCTAGAATTTACAAAGATACATGATATCCTGATATGTAAGCTAGTCCTCCAGAATTTTGAGAAATACTATAAATCTGCTAAATGGCCTTAGGGGTTGAAAAATATGGCCAATGCATCAAGTACAAGAGTGCTCATTTGTGAAATGCTGCTCTACAGAGAACTCAAACCCTAAAAATTAGCAGAAACTGGAATTCAGAAAAAGCATATGATAATGTACCTGCCAATTGAAAATTTATTTTCAAACAAAACATCAGCACTTAAGAACATAGGGATTAAACCAAGTTGGAAGATTAGACTTTTACATAGCTAGGTTTGAAACATAATCCTGAGCTGAGCTCATTCATTACGGAAAAGCATGCGCAACCTCAGTAACTATATCCATGTCTATACTAGATATGTACAATAAGGCAATAAAGAAGATATATGTTAGAAAAGAAAATTGCAGTGTTATTATCTAAATCCAGTGGAGACAGACTTCTATTAAAATGTTAACTTTAGCTTTGAAGATTGTTTCCAAATATCATTAGGTCCAAAAAAACATACTTTGGCCACAAACCATGCAGTAGATTTGCCCAGAGCTTTGAGTATTTTATTCTCCCTCCTAGCCTCCATCTACCATCTGGATTTTCTTTAACCATTCCCCACATCAATAAGTTAACCTAACTAGACAAGAGATCCTGCATTGCTGAAGATGGTTCTAATTTCAGATTCTTTCCCCCATATGTTTTTCAAAAATGTCCTTAATTGACTTATTTTGTATTCATTCTAATATCTGATCCCTTTGTTTTCCCATTCGTTCCTCTTGTAATCTAGCTTTATCTCAGTTTAGCAGCTCTGGTATTTCTTCCATATACTTTAAAATTCTCATTTTCCACTTCCATTTCATAGTTCATTCTGTGACCCACCTTCTCTGGATGAATCCCTCGATTTTGAACCTGACTACTTCATCTTGTGTAGGCTGTGTTTCTCATCTGACCTTAGCACTATTGTAAATATTCATGGAAATTTTACTACCACTAGACCTTGGCCTGTAACTAAAGAACCCAAGCCTCTGTCCATAGAACTCCATCACCAACACTGAACAACAACAACAATGGGAAAGAGGAGACCAGCCTCTTACATTTATGGCAAGTCCTACTCTGATTTCCATTAAGCCAGCTTCACTTTCTTTTATGCTTTGTGCATTTGTACCAGCAACTATTTTCATAAATAGCTGCATCTTACTAACATTCAAGGTAGAGGGCCGGGGATATAGCTCAGTTGGTAGAGTGCTTGTCTTGCATGCACAATGCCCTGGGTTGTAATCTCTGGCACCACAAAAAAAGAAAAGAAAAAAAAGATTCAAGACAGAACACCCAGCACTCAGATCTTGATTTCTAATACTCTCTCCAATAAAAGGAACCAGGGCTTCTTGGAAAAATGACTGTTTCTAGGACTATGGGAGGAAATAAATCAGATGAGCCTTAAGTGTCCGTAATGCCAGTAGGCTAAGAAATGGATTTAAAAAACCCTTACATAAACTGAGCTCAGAAAGACTTCAATATTTGCCCAAATCACACAGGAAGCAACTCAAGCCAATTTATGTTCTTCAAGTTTAGAACATTGTCTTCCATTTAAAAATCCCAAATAGGGTCACTAGCATCTTACTGAACAATAATCCTCAACTTATTCATACTCTTCAGATCTGTCAAAGGATAAGTTATGATTCTCTTTCTGGACTTGTGTTCTAGAAGTACTAATCTCCATTGCATAAAAACAACCATATCTCTCTGATCATTTGTATTTACCAATCCTGGACCACTCCAGAAACTCTAATTTGTCCTTTTAGAAGAAGAATTAGAATTATACTCTACATTCAAATCAGCCACAATTTATATCTTTGATAAAAAAAATCATTGAAAAAAATCAGCTTTATTTCCTGTACAGTTTTCAAAAGTGATTTACTATAGAGATACAGTTACACTGTGGATAAACTCTTCAGGAAACCAATTCTTTTTCTGGCATGGTTAATCCATGGGGCCTGGACCTCTCCTAGAATTTACACTAGATAACTTTTGAGTATCCTCCTCTTATCTTACTGTAAGTTTCCTGACGGAAGACTGTTTCTTATTTATTTTTTAAATAAGAAATAGTGTCTAGGACAATTTCTGGAATACCATAGGTATTCAATGGGTTTTCAGATTTCAAAGAAATTTAACAGATGATTGAGGAGATATTTCCACCTCTTATTGATAGGAAGCTCTGTTGCCCATATTTCATTAATCTCTGCATTCCCTCTTTGGAACTTGTAGACTGGAAGCAGGTGACAGTGTCTGGTAATGTTTGTGGAATTGAGTGAATTATTGCATAGAATGCACTTGTTCGTATTTATTTGCACCATCCAGTATCACACAATTTACATTTTATTAAAAATAATTAATTTTGAATCTCAGTCTCTTCACCAATAAAGTGAGGTGAACAACAGTAATCACCTTATCAGATCTTGATAAGACTTGTATGAGATAGTACTATTTCTGCATACAAAACACTCAATAACTGTGTTTTAAATCATACTAGTATTAATAATAAAGACATGCTGGGCACATGCCTATAATCCCAGCGGCTTTGAAGGCTGAGGCAGGAGAATTGCTAGTTCAAAGTCAGGCTCAGCAACATAGGGAGGCCCTAAGCAACTCAAAAAGATCCTGTCTCTAAATAAAATATTTTCTAAAAATGGGCTGGGAATGTGGTTCAGTGGTTAAGTGCCTCTGGGTTTAATTCCCAATACCAATACTACTTCTACTAAGAAGGAGAAGGAGAAGAAGAGGTGGAGAAGGAGGAGGAGGAAGGAGAAGAAGAAAGACATGGCATTTAGAGATTATAATTAGCCCAAAATAGTGATCATACTGATATAAATCACTTTAAGGATATGACACTGATGATGATCACATTGAGAAACCATAGACCTCGGGAAAGAAAGAAAAGAATGCACCAGGAAGGAGCAAGGAGAGATCTCACATTGGCAAGAAATTTACACCTGTCCTAAAAAGGCTTCTGAAGTCAGGACATGTCTGCAGGGGACTCCTGGATTCCTCTCCCTGCTCTCACTCTCTGACCTTTCCTTGTCCTCCTCTGCCTTTTCTTCCTGACTTGCTGCAGAGGATCAGAACTTTTTTTTTTTTTTTTTTTTTTTAGAATGTTGTGGGTTTGTTTGTCCAGCCTTTATTTTGAGGAAAGCAATTCCAAGTATGCTGCACTTTTCAAACAATCCGTAGAGATGGGAATAATAGCAGATTGTGCTATTTAGCTAGAGAATAGCTTTTTCTTTTGTTTGCATCCATCAAGGAACGAATACCATCTGAGCTGAAATGAAATGCCTGAGTCACTGTTAAGTCACACATTCTGAGCATTTTCCTAGGACCATCCTGCTGACTTAGAAGAAGCAAGGGGAAAATTAGAGGCTGTTCAAAATGTATAGACATTTTAATACACCTGCAATTTCATGCTGTTGTTAAGTGTGACCAGGTAAACTATTAATAGCAATGTTATTCTAATAAACCAGTTATGTTTTGAGAAATAAATACATGTGTGTGCATGCACATGCATATGTAATAAAGAATCAATTCATAGATTAAATATTTAACTTATATTTTTAGCTTCTGGATAAAAATATTTAAGCAGTAACTAGAATATGCATTTAAAACCAAGTTATACAGAAGATGCAAGAAAACAAAATTTTCATAGACTTCCATTAAGAATCTGATTAGGTAGAATCATCCTGGAGATGTTTATAAAACATCCTATTCCTATGACATATAAATACATTATTATACATTTAAAAGAAAAGATTAAGATACTATATTCAATAAGTCAGCAGTGATATTTCAGTAAAAAGGTTATGTTTTAATTTTTACTCAGTGCTTTTTTAAACTGTCAGCAATAAATACGTATTGAATCTGAATGCTACTGCTACTTTGGTTATTGCTGTCACTTTCAACATTTGTTCAAAAGACAAACTAAATGAGAAAATGTGAAATAAATGACACAAGCTAATGACACCCAGAGGAAAAGAGAAACTCAACATTTATGCTTCACTGAGGATGGCTAGTACAAAAATGCCATCTTCCTAAATGGACAGAACAGTGAATTATGTCTTAAAACTTGGTGGTTTAGCTGATACAAAGGCAAATTAGCTCTAGAAAGATGGAAGAAGGAGTGTTCTAGAAAAGAAATTCAAAGAATAAAAACCACCTGTGTATTGTTAACATTCTCTTTCCATTGATTTTCTATGCACAGGGAAATTTCTCATATGTGATGAAATGAGGAACATTGTATTCCAAAGAGATTTTCTTGGCAGGGAAACGGCAATTTTCTGTGAGAAATAACTTGATTGGTTCAAGGGTGAAATAAGAGAGGCCTGCCCTGAACCAAAGGGAAGCTGAGTCTGTTAAGCCAAACGACAGAAAAGTCAGCACAAAAAAAAAATTTGGTGGACATCTACTGCCCCAAGATTTTAACCCAACATATTAATTACCAACAAAAATAATAATAATAACTAATACCAGAGGAATATTTACCACGTACCAGGCAGGCATTAAGGCCTATGCACTGTTGTGGATCATTTGTTCTTCTAACTGCTCTCACAGGTTGGGTTCAGAAATCCTTCTTTTGAGGACTTTTTTGTATAGACACAGGCATCTGAAGGCAGGTATCCATGGGAGAATACTTCCAGGATCAGCCCCATTCATACCAATACCACCAATATTCAAGTCTCTTATATAAAATCGCGAGGTATTTGAGTATCTACGTAAGCAAAAATAACCAAGAAAAATAACCAAGAATTCGAGCAGACCTCAAATGGATTAGCAAGCGGTCCTCATTTCATCACATATGAGAAATTTCCCTGTGCATAGAAAATGAAGCAGCAGTGGAATGGCAATGAAACATTTTCAGAGGAGAAAATGGCAACTGGTTACAACAGGGGTCTGCTTTTTATACACCTTAATGAGAGTTCATCACAGCAGAATGGGCAGTGTGAGTTAATCATTATAAACTTGGGATGCAGCTGGGCAGTCAGGAAACTAGTTGTGCAGGTTAAAATCTAACTCAGGAAAATAGCTGTGAAATCTCAATACTCATTCTAACTCAGGGAAACAGTTGTAAAGCTTGAAAAATCCAGAGCCCAGAGCCCATGTGTCTTCCCCTCCAGGACTCAGTATCACTTGGAATGGATGAAAGATCAGAACCCAGGGCCTCATGTTTACCTACTCTATCTTGGGACCCATTGTTCTCCCTTCTCCCTGGGGGATGTCATTCCCCTTTGCTTGGGGGATGTTATTTTCCATATCCTTCATTATATACCTATGCAATACTCCTGTATACTTTAAATCATCCATAGACTATTTGTAGTGCCTAATACAATGTCAATGGCATGTGGATAGTCATGACACTGTGTTGTTTAGAGAATAATGACTGGAGAGAAAGTCTGTACATGTTCTGTACTGACACAACAAGTATTGGCCTAACTATTCTTTATATCTGTGATTGAGTAACTCACAGGTGCAAAAGTCACAAATCCTGAGGAAGACTGTGAAAGGAAGGAAGTCTATCCACCATGCAGAGCCAAGGAAGAGCTCTACAATCTTACAAAATTAAGAGCAAATATAACCAGATCTTGATGAGAAAGAAATCTCCAACTAATATGGAGGATACACTTCTCTGAGAACAAATAGATTAAAAAATAACAAAGAAAGTTAAGTAAGCCCCCTTTTTTTTTTCCTAATAGGAAAAGTAGAAAAGCCCAACGGAAAGAATATTGGCTTTGGAGGCAGGCAAGCATGGAATCCACTATTGACTCTGCCCTCTACTGAATATGTGACCTTGGCAAATCATTTAGCATCTATAATCATTAGTTAACCTACACATGGGGCCCAATTCCTGAACATGCAAAATCTGAATGACCACATAGGGCTGGGCTTCAAAGGGCACCTTCCTTGGTTTTATTCTTTGTTGTTGTCATTTTGAAATTCCTGGTTATTTGGGGGTTTTTTTGTTTTTGTTTTTGTTTTGTTTTGTTTTGGTACCAGGGATTGAACTCAGGGTCATTCAACCACTTAAGCCACATCCCCAGCCCTATTTTGTATTTTATTTAGGGACAGGGTTTCACTGAATTGTTTAGCTTTTGCTGAGGCTGGCTTTGAACTTGTCATCCTCCTGCCTCAGCCTCATGAGCTTCTTTGTGAATAGTAGAAGTATACCCTGCTGAAATTCTTGATATTTTTGAACAAAGGTTCCCATGTTTTTATTTTACATTGGCCCTGCAAGTTCTCTAGGAAATCCTGCCTATCTGCAGGATAGAATCATCATACCTACATATAGACCAGCATGAAATCACCATGTTGAGTGAGTACCCACTAGTAAACTGACAAACAGCTTCAGGATCCTTCTAGGTTCAAACTACAGAATAAATTAGAAAATGTACTTTATTTATAGGCTATGCTTCTTTGTCAAAAGAATTTGTGGGTAAAGAAAGAAGAGGAGATAAAGTGTGATTATGGTTACTGTGGTGGAGTTACCTGTGGGTGATACTTCTCTAGCTACAAAATTAAATGAAATATCTCAATCTACTCAGACTGCATGGCCAGAAACATTACCTAAATAACATATTTCAGTAATGCATAGGGAGTTATATGCTGAATGATAAACTCTGTAACAGAAGAATTTTATAAACAACAACTCCAAAAATCCAACTCCTACTAATTTCAGAGTCCCAAAAATCATACTTGTTAATACTTCTTTGTGAATAGCAGAAGTATACCAGGTGGGTTAACTCAATTCAAATCATTTAATTTATCGAATATATGCTAAAAACAATAGGTGAAATAAATGATTTGATCTGTGTAATAGCAATGTTCTGGATAAATGTACAATAGTGAAGATGAAAAGAAAATTGTTCATAAATGTGATAGCATATTTAGCACTTCATAGGGACCTACAAGTTTCTTAAATATCACACCTACTTCTATTGTTGTGAGCCAAAGCTCTTAAATTTGTGCATGTCTTGATTTTGCAAACATTGTCCAGAGAACAATAACTATTTAGTTAAAGCAATGGAACTAATCAGGTGCTACTTGCATCTCCTTTATGCCAGCCCAGTTCTCTTTGGCTAGTTCTGTCTAAAAAATTATCTTTGACAAGAGAAAGAGCAATCAGTAGATTTCTGATCATTCAACAGTATGTTTTAAAGATCTCACCATTCAGAAGATTACTGTAGTTTCCAAAGGTGTAGTCAATAGTTAAATGATAACAAGTACTAACCCTTCTATTAAATTTGTCATGCTCATTGTAGCAAATAATATAAATCCTATTATAGGAACAAAAATGTTGTAGAAATCAGTATATTTTAATGCTATACTGGGAAAAATTTGAACTGGTCACTTACTATTTTGTTGGAAATATATAGTTTCATGGCTAAAGTCCCCTGACCAAGGTACATGACCTCTGATATCTCTATTTCTTTTCTTGTAAAATAAGAACAATAATATAAGCACAACTGAAAGATGATAATTCCATTTGTGAAGTACCTGACTCATATTAAACTCTCAATAAATGGCAAATGCTTTTATCATCATTATTACTACCAAAATGATAATGGTAGTAATTGTTGAACTATGATAGCTCTGGAGAGCTCTGACTCACAACAATAGAAGTAGGTATAATACTTAAGAAACTTTTAGAAATGCACCTTAGACCATTTTAAAATACATCCCACATTTTTAAAATCATGGGAAAAATATTTGTAATAATTTTATTGAGACACTAGCCCTTTTAATAGAAAAATAATCCAATGATTTCCCTTGTAACCAGGGTAAACCTTCCTGACATTTAATTCTATGTGAGTAGGTAAAGATAATTCAACCTGAATAAATAAATGAATAATATCCTATAATCTAAAAAACCAAAGTCCTCATAACCAATGAAGTTAAATAATTTCTCGTACAGTTTCTGCTAAGTAGTTTATTTTATCCTTGTACCTGAAATTACTTATGAAGCATGACTTAACCATTGAAAGTTTATGGGATTTTAAAATGATTAATGGTATTTCAATATTTGTATTCTACCAGGTAAATATAAATGCAGCTAATAATCAATGTGAAAATTCAATGCAGTTTGGGAAGTAAGGAATACTCTGAATGTCTCACTGATTTTAATATGGAAATAAAATTTGGAAATGATGAGCATTTATACAATAGACTGAGATATGTTCAATTATCATACTTTTTAGAAGTATCTAATTTTCAAATTATAATAATGTATATATTAGATAATGGTATAGTAACAATGTTTATTTCCTGGTTTGATCACTGAACTGTGGTTAGAAAATATATCCTAAATTATTTAGGCATAAAAGGGCATTGTGTCTGCAATTCACTCTACAACAGATCACAACAACAATCCATACTCACAGAGAAAGACCAATAAAGCAAATATAATAAAATGCTGACATTTGGGAAATCTAGATGAAGGGAATATGGGGATTCTTTGTATTCTTGCAGGGGTTTTTGTTGTTTGAAATTATCTCAAAACACAAAGATTACTAAGAAAGGACTAATTGGCATCAGTTGTCCGGATAGGTATCCAGTAGTTTTGACAAAGGAAAGAGAGCTTAATGAAATAAGGGCATAAGTCATGGAATAGGAGTATTGGGGAACTTATGTAGCACAGAAGGTCTCTAATATTAAGCACAAGACTTAAGTCTAGAGAAAGAGAGCCAAGATGTGAATGGGCCTATGGGAAGCTACTGAAGGATGTTATAACCAAGGTAGTGAGAGGCCAGAATGCACATTAGAATCATGACACCAGAAGACTTGTGAACCATTCTGACTTACGATGAGAGTCAGGAAAGTCAGTTGGTAATAAGCATAATATAAAGAACGAGTGTGAGGGTCTGAGTTAGGATAGTAACTATGAGGCTGGAAATGCAAGTATTGGATGATGTATTGATCTCAAATGTGGAGTCTGGTTCCAAGCCTCAGGCTTTGAACATCCCAGCTCTGTCACCTTGGCAAGTTATTTAACCTCCCTAAGCTTTAGTTTTCCTCATCTGCAAGATGGGCAAAACAAGAGTCTATTCCTCTTGAGGCTGTTAGGCTAACAATGGAGATGAATAAACGTAAAGTGCCTAGAAGATTTCAGCTGCACATGGAAAGCACTCAATAAATCATAAGGATACATATAAAAAAGTAAGATGGGCTTGTGAAGGTCTACTGACTAATTGGATGGGTTTCTCCCTTGGATAATGAGTGCCATTCTCCTAGCCCAGGTTTCTTTTTAAATTTATCTATTTTTTTAAAGAGAGAGAGAGAGACAGAATTTTTTAATATTTCTTTTTTTTTTAGTTTTCGGTGGACACAACATCTTTTATTTTATTTTTATGTGGTGCTGAGGATGGAACCCAGTGCCCCATGCATGCCAGGGCACTACCATTTGAGCCACACCCCCAGCCCATAGCCCAGGTTTCTTAACCTGGATGTTATAAGATGTTTACCACTAGATACCAGTAGGGGATTCCCCAATAATGGCAATCAAAATATATCCAGATTTTACCATATGTTCCTAGGTGGACCCAGTGAGGAAAAGAGGAGAAGGATCAAGTCTGCCATAAGACACAAGTAATGGGATCTTCCACTGGGATCAGAGTACAGAGCATTGGGCCACAGAAGGCTAGTACCTAGAATTTTCCTCCCATCTCAGCTTTCCAGAAAATATTCTCCTGGGAAGTTCGGGGGATCAATGAATGGCAATTTTCTACCAGAAATCTGCAATTAAAAGTGATTTTGGGCTAAAAAGGTGCTGTTGTTGAATCGCCATAGAAATAGCACATTTTCCATAATGTTTTAAAATATTGGAAGTGAAAAAGATTAAAAAATAATGACTTAATAATTTTTACTTGTATATGTAAAGCATGTATATGCACATATATATGCCTATGCTTACATATATTACATATATGTGAGGATACGTGACTTAGGAAAAGAATGGAAAAACACAGAGGGAAAATTTAATGGTGGTTCTCTCTGGATAAATGTTATATTTATCTTTGGGGTATTCTGAAATCACTCAATGAAATGAGTAAAATCTGTAATAGATGTCATTTATGAGGTGAAAAATAAATAGAATTTTATGGTATTGGGGCATTTACATATAATGAAAATTTAAAGAAATTTTTATATTATCACATATTCAAAAGGAGTAGAGGTGGAATTACATTGTAATGACTCTCACAAAAAATTTTTTTTTGATTCTACAAGCCATGGCTATTTCAACATTCTGAAAGATGAAATTAGAATAGATCTTTGCTGCACTGTTTGCAATAAGTTTAATTACATATAAATTTATAAAAAGTCAGTAGACCCTGACCTTAGAAAAGTCAGCATTTATGACACAATCCCTGTAGCCTTATTTACTCCTTGTGGTGTCAGAGGATGGCATATCATATTGTGTAAACAGCTGACAAATTTCTTGGGAGGCTGGGCTGACATTTTTTGGTACTTTGGAAAAGAGAAATAACTGAAATTATAATCTGAAATCCAAAGGGACAGAACAAAAAAGTTTTTTAAAAAAGTCTTGTACTTCAGCAATGATCAGTTAGGTAGAACAAAAATTAAGTGCTATCAAATATTTATATCAGATCTTTCTTAAAATGTTCTAATAACATGCTTCCTATCACAATTTTGCAGTATATTGATCCGATATAGGTTAAAAAGTTTTGAGATGGTTCATCATTGGGCCAGTGACTTTACCACCCCAAGATTCAGCTTCGCTACCTGTGATAAATGGACAAATATTATTCCTCTCTGATTAAGCTATTGCAAAGATTAACTGAGTTAATTCATACAAAAGATGTGTAGACCTTATTAATTGTCATTAATACATCCAAAGGTTATCATCTAAATGGCTATCACAGGGAAGGAACGATCCTAAGATGCAGATGTCCATGAGAGTGTTGACAACTCCCTTGGGGAATGACAATAACTCCCACAATACTCAAAGACTGTATATAAAATGTGACAGGAGGTCAACATAAAGTCAACTAAGTTTGGCTACGGTGGAACAAGTTCATGGATAATCACATGTATCTCTCACATTTTCAAGCTGCATGATTCTGAGAGAAGTAGAGAAAGGACAGTATTGTTACCTAATGACACACACAACAACCACTTCTTGGACCAATCTCTGCAGGATCTCTCTCTATATAGGTTCTTTTCCAACAAAGGCTCTTTTCCCATCACACAGTCCTCAACATCCATCCCCACAATTGGAATTCCCCTAAAATGGAGCCCATAGCCAGTCATCTCATCCATACATTCACTACCCACTTAAAATGCTTCAATTTTGTGAGTCCATGTTCTTCCCACCTGGCTATCAATTCCCTAGAGGACTGGCAACTACTACTTTATTCAGATTCACTTACTCATTTGATGAACTTTTATTTAGCTCCTAGGAAGAGTTCACACATTGCATATATTGGGGAAAAGTGGTTGTCAGAAGACAGGGCATGTTCTTTCTTTTAAACCTTACAAACTACTGGGAAATATAGACAATGAGCAAGTGAGTTACAGACGTGCTTACTTTGAGTGCACAATCATTGTGCATCTGGTTTTCTTTAAGTTGGCAGTGATGAATGGCCTTCAAAGCTGATCAAGCAAGGATCCAATCTTGGTTCTGCCGTGTTCTCACAGTATAACTTTGGGTATGGAATGTCACATTTATCATCTTTAGTTTTCTCACTTTAAAAAGAGCCATGAAAAATGCCTATCTCATAGGATTTCTGTAAACCTTAACTAAGACTGTGCAGGTGAAGGCTGTGGTACAACAATGAGTCCAGGTTTTGTTCCACATTGCTTACAGGCAGCTCCAAAAATCCTTGAAATCTCCAGAGTAATAGAAGTGTCTTTGTTATATTAATTAGATAACTCATGCCAGACTCTAGATGGCTTAAGGATGGGACAGTCACCTTGAAAGACCAACCCTATGATTAGAAGTTCCAGACTTTCAGTCACCTGACCTCAGAGGAGGCATGGGAGACAGGAGAATCAGTTCCATCATGCATCCAATGATTGAATCACTCATGCCTATGAGCTGAAACTAATAAAAATTCCAGATATACAGGTCCCATGGGACTTCCTGATTGATGAGCACACAGATGTGCCAGGAGGAACCAAAAAGTTTGCATTCTATCCCAAAATTCATTCTATGTGTCTCTTTATTTAGCTGGTACTCCTGATTAATATTCACTATAATGACACTGTATTTGAACGTATAATGCTTTCCTGAATTCTATGAGTTTTCTAGCAAATTATTGAACCTGAACTGGCCACAAAATTCCCACATGTATAGCCATCCATTCAGAAGGACTGATGCCCAGAGGATCCCTGTGGTGTTTCTGGCATCTGAAGTAAGATCAGTCTTGTTGGGGACCATGCTATTTAACTTTTGTGGTCTGCACCAATTCCAAGTAATTAGTGCCAACACTGAACTTCAATATATTCAATTGAGATTGAGCTGGAATAGAGACTTAGATTAGAACCTAAACACATGATTAGACCTTAGTAAATGACCATTATCTCATGACATCTCTCCAAGCCCACCACACCCACCTCTAGCTCTATTTCTATTGACTTTTATCTCAAGTTTGAAGAGTTCTCAAATATACTGATGTCCATAAGGAACGTGTTTTATGAGCACATTTGAGTGCCTAAACTGAGACAGAAAAACAGATGGATAGAACACTGGGAGTCAGTGCATCTGAAAGTTCACACTCTTGAAAGTGCCAAAGAGAAGTTTAAAGGTTAGGAACCAGCAGAACATTTTGTGACTTCTTCCTTAACTTGTTTGACGTTGAGAAAATCTGCAGTGTCACTGCATCCATCCTATAAATTTAACGGTAGTTCTACAAGTACAGCATATTGGCTCATTACCAAAGTATGACTTTCCCAGCGCCAATGTTAACTACAATGGCTAATATGGTCAGCGACACATAAATCTTCTCAAGTGAAACCACGTATTTGTGGTTAACAGTTTAATCTTTTGGGGAGTCTTTTGGCTTGTTTATCTTCAACTCTGCCAATGTACACATAGTCAATCACTTCAAAGACTCTCTCCTAGTGCTGCTTCAGCAGCAGATGAACTGCAAATACATAAACGTCATTGTAAAGACCAAAATAAAATTGTTCATTTCTTTTTCATTTTTTTTTAATAAGATCACTTCAAGTTTGGAAGACAGTTTCAACTTCTAAAAATCTGTTCACAATTATTTTCCCTTGGGGGCTCTTATAACTTAGAAGCTGTAGGTCTTAAGGAGTTAGGAACTGTTAGTTCTCATGCTGATTCAGCTGTTGAACCCTTGGATGACCTCATTCAGGCTTCTTCGTTGTTCTGGTTGTCTCAGAAAGTAGAACAAGTCATCATAATATGTCGTGCTGTGATGTTATGAGAATGTAGAAGAGCCAATTCTAAGATAGCAATGGTTATTAAAATTGATGGATCACCTTAATGTGTTATTTTAAAGATACTTTGATATATATGAATATATAAAAGATATTCAGTATACAAAAGATATTAAATATATAAAAGATATTAAATATATGTATACACAGACACACATTTCCTTTTATTTTCCTATCTCATCCTTTAACATAATTGCCCCATTAACAAATAGAAAGGCAGACCAAATTAATATTTATTTATTTTCAACTACTTTGTGATGGAAATTGCTGATAATGAAAATTTCAATGGTCAAGAGGCAGGTATGATAAATAAAATAAATTCAAGTAATCTATCAAATATTGGTTGTTAATTACTTGAATGTGTGCTTAACTTGCTATCTCCCTTCCCTTCCTCTTGCCTGTAATTTCCAGGAGTCCCCCAAGAGCACCTTGCTCACAGTTGTCTTTTACACCTTCATTGTCTGCTATCATGGTGAGCTAGAACCTATTCCAAAACAATAGCATCACAATCTACAGACTCTACACTGCTATTCACCCCTGCTCCCTTATCACCACTTCCTCATTAAAAACAAAACCTGTTCTCATAATTGTCTCTGATTGTTCAACATCCTGAACTCCCAGCTCCAATGCTTACTTTATACATCTCTATACCTACACTGAGCTCCCAAGTCAGACATTTCAAGTAAATAACACTTGCCAACACTCCTAACAACTTGGATCATCTGTTGTTTCTAAAAGTTCACTTGCCAGGCTGTACAATTTCACCAAGGATGAAGGTTTTCTGAAAGGGTGTAATCAATGATATTCAATGTTACTGAAAAATTGAGGGGAAAATAAAAAAAAATGTATACTGAATTTATTCTATTTAACATAATACTTATAGTGCTTACTATGTGCTGAGTACTTTCCAAGTGTAAGTACTGTTTTAAGCTTTGTAATAACCTTACAAGGTAGGTGTATGTTCTCCATATTATAGATGGAGGACACTGCAGCACACAGCAGTTAAGGAAATTGCTCAAGGTACTGCAGAAAGTGAATTAAACACACACTGGAAATTTTAGATCCTGTATCCTTATTTACTGCTACTTCTTTTATAGATAGCATAACATTATTTGTAAACTTTTCCACCAAGAAAGAAATATCAGCAGAGTAGAAGTAGAGTCAGATTATAATAGAAGAACACATACAATATTAAAATCTCATGTTAATACATCTTTTTGGTGAATAGGAGGCACCACATTAAGAAGACAACATATTATTTTAGACAGGATGATATGTCTGCACATAGAGATGGAAGTTGTAAGGATGTAAGGAATAATTATTGGAGGAAGACTTAGGAAAAAGTAAAGGGTATATGCAATGATTGAAAACAGACCAAGGATACAACTTATTGAGACCCTGTCTCAAAATAAAAGGGTTGTGGCTTTTATTTTTAATAAAATAAAAGGGTTCATTGGTAAAGCACCTCTAGGTCCAGCAGTATCTTTGCCTCCCACCAAAAAAAAAAAAAAAAGAAAGAAAGAAAGAAAGAAAGAAGAAAAGAGATCAATGGGAAAAGGAAAAAAAGTATGAAAAATTCTTGACTTAACACCTGCAATATGGTTTTCAAATAATTCTGAGAAATGGGATGAAAAGAATAGATTGGCCATTGTGGAAAATGTGAAGTCAATTCAATGAGCAATGAATGAAAATATAAAATCAAAAGAGCCTTGCTACACATTAGAATAAATGTAATTACAAAAGAGTGGGTTTAGTATGGTGTCCCATCTTTTTCCAGAAACATTTCTTAGTCATAGCATAGAATTGTAGAATACCCATGAAATTTTCCATTTCTAAAATATTAATAAAATTCACGTTATAATCAAAGATTTCTGGGGTAATCCAAATAATAATCACTATGAACACACTCTGCTGTAGTAAAAATAAAAATCTAAATCAGAATCTTAGCAATATATTTACATTCTTTTTCTTTTTGTGTAATATATATATACACATATACTTCCCACATATATGTTTTTACAGTATATATTAATTTTCCTACATGAAATCCCATCTCAAAGACAGAGCACCTCCATGTTCAAGCTCAACTGGGAACATGCACATCAAACCACTCAAATTTTTGGCCATTCCACACGTGACCATAAAAGCACCACAAGTATTGATTTGGAGATTACAAATAAAATTTATTTTATCACAAATAATAAGGAGAAACTATATTCTTAAAACTATTTTAGGATGTCTAGAATGTTTAATAGAAGTTTAATAATGTTGTGGAATGTATAATTTGGAAGAAAAAATACTCCCTCCCTTTATCTCATCACCAGAGACAGTAACTATAGGGCTATAAAAATTTTCACTCTTTTAAAAAAATTTTTAGTATTAAGATTAGTGTCTTTCTCTATTCCTATGATAACATGTTGAAGTATAATTAACAACAAAAGTCTTATAGATCCTCCCCAGAATCCTTACCTACCAAAGCTACTAAAACTACACTCTACCTGTATTCTCTATATATTCCCAAAGAAACACAAAATTATAAGGAACAAGATGATGGTCCTGTCTTCTTTAAAACCATGGGAAGTAACTTTTCTCAAACTCAATCTGACGTCAGCTGTCCTTTCAAAGAGCAAAACTTAGATCAATTAGTTCAGGGAATGTGAAACACAACACAACTTCTTCTCAAAAGATGACTCCTCATTTGTTTATATTAAATTTAATATCTGGCATTACAATCTGACACATTTATCTTTTACATTACATTTGCAAGGCCTGTTCTATGATATTTCAGCAGATACACATGTAAGATTAGTTTATGATTATGAAATCTACCATTATGACATATCAAAGATGCTAAATTTTTCATAGTGAGAAATATATTTAATTTTTCACTTTGATGTTCAGTTTCCTCTTTCAGTTGCCCCAACATAAGTGAATCATTCACTTATTTGGGGAATAAAATAAAATAAAATTTGAAAAATTCTAATCATAGTCTTGAGTTTTCACTCAATTGTTTACAAAGATAGGATGTGTGTGATTAAGCCACTTGCTTGGTATTAATAATCATTGTTAGATACCATCTCAAAACAATCAAGATAGTTATTCCTGAGATTGCTTTAAAAGTGATATGATTACACCCAAAATGAAACAATTGTCTGGCTCTGCACATAATCATCCTTTGCTAAGTTCGTTTCAATAAAGCAAAATGTCAGGCTGACCCTCCACTGGGTTCTGTGACTCTTAAGAGAAAAGAAGGAATGTAACTGGCTTCCTTCAACTTATCAAGTCCAGCAAGATAGGAAGGACACACAGTGGAACAAGTTTTAAGTGTACAATTGAAATGTTTCAAACTGCAAGTCAAAAAAGATACACTCCAAATGTAACCCACAGTACTTATTTATTGTTGAGTTCACCTCGTGATGTCTAACTTAATAAGTAGTATAGACATTTTCACCAGTTAGGTAGTCATTTCGAAAACTATTTACCAACTGTCTTTCATCAGAATTCTGTTTCAACTAAAAAGGCACCACAGATTTTTAACTTGATGATAGAAAGCGGCATCATACATTTTCCTCTGAAATATTCCAGAATGGTGACAGATTTCTTATGTCCATAACGTAGCTTACAGAGTTTCAGCCATAAAAGAGAACTTACATGAATTACAAAATTAACAGTCATGATTTTGTCACTTGGGATTTTCATAATTAGAAAAACACATTTGCCAATAGGATGATGAGTATATATTGCAATTTTAAATCATCTTGTTATGCATTTATTTGTTAAGAGAATAACATCTTTTCTTTCTCTTTTTTAGATACATCAATTATTATAGAAACTGTAGATAGTTGGTATAACTGACAGAAAAGCAAAGCTATTAAAAATTACATTACATTGGTATATAAAGCTTTAAAAATTATCCTTCCATGTTTCACAATTAATACAGAAAAGTTAAGCTGACCACCAGCTTTACAATGTAAAGTCAACAAGCCTGATTCTCTTCCCCTGTCCCAATATAATAAAAACATGATTATATTCCCCATTATATTATATTTCCCACAAAGGGATATCAGATATCTGATCTTTGCAAACTTATAATAGTGGTAGAAAGGAAATAAATACATGTTTGCACATATCTCATTGAAGAATCTGCCCAGCAATATCTCCCAGGACAAATTTTACCTTTAGCCCTAGAAGTGGGAAGAACCAAAGAACGGAGACAGGAAAAAGCCAAAGAAACCCTCTCTGGGCAGTCCCTAAGTTTCTGATTTTCTATTCCAGGTGAATATTCTTAAGCTCCAAAAGGGAAAACTTCCACTGGATTTGAACTGCAGCACCTCTGTGAATAGCTCTTATAATCTATAAAGACATACTTAACATAAAAGTGATAGTAGAAAATATGTGATAAGAATCTGTTAGGCAATCTGAGAGATCTTTGCATGTCCTTGTGTTTATCCTTTTTGTCTCCACTGGTAGTTTTCAACAAGATTGAAAATGCCTACAGTAGTCCACTGAATGTTCCAGAACTTCATGGCTTTCAACCCATTTATGGACAAAGTCAGTACCTTTACCAAACCAAGAAGACCATTTTTTAAACTTACTCTTTCACTGTGTTTGATATCTGTTTTTCCTCAAGGGTTATTTAACAAGTCCACCAAGTCACAGGCCAAATTGTAACTCCTGACTGACTTTCTGCTTTTGGTTTTTGGCCTCTGTTCCAGACTTTCAGCATGGGAGAAATAGAGATGGTATCTACAAACACTTACTTTTCAAGTAGGGGAGGAAGGAAGGAAGGAAGGAAGGAAGGAAGGAAGGAAGGAAGGAAGGAAGGAAGGAAGGAAGGAAGGAAGGAAGGAAGGAAGGAAGGAAGGAAGGAAGGAAGGAAGGAAGGAAGGAAGGAAATTTGTAATAAAAACCATAGCCTTCTCTTTATTTCTTTGGTCAAGAATCATGGAAATATCCTTTGACAATGAAAATGAAACTAAGATGTCAAACAACAAATACGATCCTGTGTATGATAATTTGAAATATATGATATATATGCACATAGTTTGCATCATATCAAGTGGTAACTCTGTTCTCAAATTGTGTGGGAAAAGTTTTCAGGACAGGATGAATTTGTAGGACTTGACTACCTCCCAAGTTATTATGATGATAAATTATAGATTTAAAAAGAACATAGAACTAAATGGAATTCACTTGGCTCAGTTTAAATACAGTTTTTTCTTTCTCCTAAAATATTATATCCCATGTTGGAATAAAAGCCCTAAAAAATGTAACTGAAGTCTAGTTTCTGAGTGGGTTCTACTTAATTTAGATTTTACCCCAGGTCTCAGCTGAATTTGTCCATCTTTTGTGACTCTTCTTCTGCCTTTACTCTTGGGCAGTTAAGTAAAGAGAAAAGATAGGCCTAAATGCATTACTTGGAGAATAACATTTGCCATTATTATGCTTGCAGCTTTTCAGGTGTGTTGGTATGTAAGATCTTGTTAATCCCATAAGCAATTATACTCTAATGTGTAAGAACTACTGCTTTTGATTCCCATTCTGTTTTGCCTTGATTTAAACCAACATAATTAAATTTTCTTGAAGTTGCTAGTTTAAAAAAAAACATGTGAGGGGTCTTCTGAAATTTTGTTTAGTCATTATTTTAGTAAACACTGATAAAATGCTGATAAAAGGTCAATACTTTTCTGGGCTGTATAATCCTCCTAACAACTTCTGAAGTAGTTACTAGTGCTCTCCCAGGTCTATAAATGAGGGACCTAATATATAGTGGAAATAACTTCCTAGCACCACCTTGTTGAGTAGTAATGGAGCCAGGAGTTGGACCCAGATACATGAGAAATTTTGTTTTCAAGATATAGAATCATCATCATAATTATCTAGATACTAACATCTAAATTATATGTAAACTTAATACTAGAATTTATGACTCTTAATGGTATTACCAGTAGACCATGCTACTCAAATCAATTTATTACATTGAAATTTTTCTCACATGATTCAAGAAAACTCATAAGAAGCTTTGGGTGGTAAACAGAACATTTGGAAACCATGGCAACTGTTTCTTAATGTTCTTTCTGCCATTCTCTTTTTTCTTCAATTTAGCTTTCAACCAATACCAGAGTTGGCTTTCTGGACACAGGTCTTCATCATGCCATTCTCTTTTTAAAACCTTTTATTGCTCTTCACTTCAAACACAACAGAACTTCACCATTTAGCTTGGGTGACTGTATCATCACAAGTCATGGTTCTGAATCATGCTCTTCTATCACTCTCTTTTTCTTTTTTCTTCTTAATACCTCGGCCAAAAATTCCATTAACCATTCTTTTTCTCACCAGCATACTCTCCATCTCTCTTTCTGCTTAGCAAGTTTCAAATCATTCAACACCTAATTTAAATATTCTCTCTCTCTCTCTCTCTCTCTCTCTCTCTGTGTGTCTCTGTCTCACACATAGACACACTTCTTTAACAACTATCTACTTTTTAAAATTTTGATCACTTTCATGAAATTTAATTGAACGCATTTTATTTCAAGAACATGAGAGAATTGGTCACTATGTACAGCATAAGTGTCTGAACAACTTTTTCTAGAAACGAATTTCAATTGTTTCATTCCTTTGCGTTTTTCACAGTGCCTATCAATGGCACAAAAAATGTCCAAAGAGTATATCTGATACATTTTGAGTGATTAAGTGAATCTGTCCATCCAGTTGACCCCAGTTCTGTGGAAGTCAAGAATAAAATCACTTTCTTAATTATGTCATCCTCACGTGGCCATCATGTAGGGTTCACACAGATTTGGGGGCCAGTCTGCTTTCCTATTTACTACCTATGTGATCTTAAACAAATTAATTAAGCTAGTGCCTCACCTCTTTCAACTCTAGGAATAATTAGAAGAGTTAAATGAGTTGATGTGTATAGAGTGCTTAAAAGTGTGCCTGGCACAGTCACTGTGCCAAACGGGTTAGCTGAGAATATTACATGGTATGAATTCTATTTCTTTCTATACTTACTTCATGCCCATTTGTGTCTGCCACAAGACTTCAAGAAATAGATATTGATTTTATCTTATGAGCAAATGTTGGGGTAGTCATTCACATTATACTTTCCCTTCACAGGATGAAAAGAAATCTCTGGTATCTTTTCCTTAATCCCTACAATACTGGCCACATTTTTATTTTCTTTCTTTGACATTGCTTTCTATTTCTATTTTCATGTTTGTTTTCAATGCAAAAAACACCATGATATTTGCAAAAAGACTATTTTCTTTAATATTTTCATGGAGAAATGTGCTGCAATTATTCATCAGACTTCAAACACAGGTACATTCTCTGTCTCCAAAATCAAAAACTACATACATGATAGTGAACTAAATAGATCTGAAAAAACTGACAAAAGTAGATATTTAATAGTCATATTTCATGGATCAAAACTTATACCCCATCTATCGTGAAAATACATTCCATAGCAACTGTTTTCTACTTCTATCATTGTTGATTCTTTGTAGATGAGGTCTTGAACTATTGAACTTTTCATGAGGAAGAGCACTTTTCCCATCTTGTATTTCAAAACATCTCTATCAAGACACAGACAGTAACCTATACTTCTCTTTCTCACTTCACTTCTACTTGTTTGAACTTTTTTACATTTTCTTTCATTTCCTGACCAGATTGCTTTACTTTTCTGGTGAAGAAAGATTTTCATTATAGTTTTTGGATAGACATTTGTGACATAAAACCAAATCCAAAAAGTTCATCACATATCCAAACAAATCTGACTTTCTCAACTTGTACTCTTCAGAAAAAAAAAAAGTCAGCTTTGGATTTGTTTCTTACTTGCAAGTATCTGAAACGAATTGCTATTTTAATTAAAAGAACAGCATATTGAGATATTTATATTAATTATGCTTTTATTTTGCAAATTTCTCTATTTAAAACATATTGATCTTATATCCTCTTTCAGATTGTTCAAGTATTATAAGTTCAATGGCATGAATTCATCTGTTTATTGCATCTGCTGACTGTTGCTCATGGTGATTTTCTTGTGAGGTTTGCAATCTAGCAGTGTGGGCTCAATTTGTGCTTGGTTTTTAAAGTAGTATTGGACTCCAAAATACTGTAGGTTATGAAATGAAGTTTTGAAGCCTGCTTTTGCTGAGAGGACTATGGGATTTCAGTGATTTCAGACTGAGTTTTAAGGTTGGTTTCTGAGATCATGTGTCTTGCACCACCCAGGTAGTACAAACCTAGACCTACGTCAGCAAAGGATTGAGGCCTTCTATTCGAATTACACAGAATGCTTGTTTTTTTTCCCAGCACAAGTCCCAGATAAATGATGAGTTTGTTTACATTTACTTGGTTAATAGTTTGATATTTTTTTTCTAAACAAATAGGCCTGGAAGTCCTTGGATATTTTGTTGTTTGCACAGGATTCTCAGATTATGCTTTGTTGAAAACAGGTGTTTGTAACAAATTCTCTGAAACCCATGTGGTAGGCCTTGGTATTAGCTTTCTGTGACCTCTCTGATTCCTTTATTACTGTTTTTTTCTTTTAACATTGGGGATTTCCCTGACTTTTAATTTTGTGTGTACTTTAAAATCATTTATTATGTTTTATCCAATTCACTTATGCTTATTCAAATAGGAAGCCAAAATTCTCCTTGCTACTGTTTGAAATTCTGTAGCCTTCCCTACTAACTGTTAGTAACCAGTTTACCACAATGCCAGTAGGATTCCATAACAATACAGGGGCTTTCTTATAGCTCAGTCTCTGCATCAAATGTCTATGCACATCTCTTCTGCATTGGTTAAATTTAATGAATTCAGCAATCATTTGCCAAAAATAACCAAAAGCAATTTTCTATTGTCTTTATCCCCAAAGAATGGCTATAGAATGGGGGAAAAATCATAGCATAGACATCTAAAAGTACTGGCAGCATGGTAGAGTAAGGGGAGGAAAAGGATTGTGTGGAGCTCCTAGAGGAGCAAGAGGTCAATGTCTCCATAATAGGTAGAAAGATTTGGAGCAACTTTCTCATCAGAAAAGAAAAAAAAAACTGTAATGACTATTAATGACTAAGAGGGAAAATGTAAAATTTTCTTCATATTTTTTGTAAATACCATTGGTGCCTCATTCAGAGGAAGATCTGTGACCTGTTTATAGGTAACATTTCTCCAAAGATAGAAAAAAAAATCAAGAAACAACTTAACCAGATAGTTTCTTGTATAGATTATGACTTCAAATCTGGACAGAAAAATAGATAATTTGTTTAATTTTATCTAGGATATAACATATTCCTTGATATGAGAATGTCATTATTCAGCTTCTCATAAGCAAGTATTACAGAGAACATTATTAGCTATACACATATATTTTCTAATCATTAATCTATTTGGAATATTATGATCCCTGGTAGAAAAGATATAATTGCAATCTGGAAAAAAGAATGGTTACCACACAAGATGACCCTGAGGAAGTGCCTCTTAAACTAATCTTTTCAGATTAGTTAATGGTTCAGAGCACCTAAAAAATCACTACTGAAATTGAGGGATAAGGTGTGGCTAGAAAAGCCAATGTTTCTAAATTATCTACAGCAATCTTCGTCATTTGGAGCTTCAGTGTTTGCAAGTTCTTCTATTTCTTAAAACCCATCTGCAAGCCCAAAATTAATATTAGAGCCCTTCTATGGCCATTCACGGACACACACAAAGGGAAAAATTTGAGTTGCATGTTAAGCACAGCCACATCTGAGGCTTTGCTTTCTTGTTTTAGCTCATGCAGTGAGCAAATATACTTTTGATAAGTGTAGTTTATGCCACACTTTTTACATTTTGTACTTTCTGTTGGTGATCTCACTGTTTTAAATAATCCCCAAGGGTAGCGCTGAAGTGCTGCTGTCTGGTGTCCCTAAGTGCAAGAGGCTATGAGGAGCCATACAGAGAAAATATGTTTGCAAAATAAAGTTCATTCAGACATGGATTCTAGAGCTGTTGGCCATGAGCTCAGTGTTAATGAGCCAACAGTATGAAAGACACAGTAAAAGAAAGAGGAAATTCAACCATCTGTGTGTAAGGCTGCCCTGGGAAGTACTAACATAGTACCCATAGTAGTACCTATAGTGTGTCATGAAGATGAAAAAAAAAAAAAAAAGGAAAAGAAGCTAAATTTGTGAATGTTTGAGGATGATAATAAGAGAAGTGAAGTGGATAGTATAGTTGTGAAGTTGAAAGCCAAAGAAATTTACAGTTGCATTTCCCAGGGTCAGTAAATGTTAAACCCCAGTGTTGGCTGTGTCTGCATTTGCAATAGGCGACAAAGCATGAAAAATATTAAAACTGCAGACAAGGCAGGTCATGCAGAGTAGGAGGAGGCTGTCGTAGAATTTCAAAACTATGTGTTAAATGTAATTCAGGAAAAGTTTCATATGTAAGAACAGATTTTCAACATTGATTTACACTATCAGGATGTTGGCAAATGAACCTATACAATGCAAATGGCCTACAAAATTTCTGCCTTTAAATTATTCAGTCACTGTGAAATTGATTATTTGTTAGAGACATGTATTAAATAAGGTGTCTATGAACAGAAACACACTTAAAGTAAGGTTATGTATTCACCAGTTAACCAAAATATTACCAGAGATTTACAGGGACCTCCACTACAAGCAAGGGTTTAGTATTTGTTAATTCAGTGTTTGCAGTAACTTCGTGGAATAAAACTATTGTGAATATTGTAATATAGCTATTTAATCTAAACTATTATAACCCATGGGTAGAGAGTAATTTTTGCCAATAATATTCAAATGGAAATAACATATTTGAATCTTAAAACCAAAACTCAAATTTAAGGAAGATGTCAACATGTGTAACTACCAAGTATTAGAACACAACACCATTCACTTGTTCAAAGCAATTAAACTATTTTCTTTTTATTATTTATTTACTTATTTATTTGGTACTAGGGATTGAACTCAAGGGCACTTAACCACTGAGCCATTTCCCCGCCCCTTTTTTTTTTTTTTTGTATTTTATTTAGAGAAGAGTCTCACTGAGCTGTAATTAAGCTATTTTCTAAGAGAAATTGGTCATATATTCAACTCACCTGGTAATTGGTATTTCACTGTTTCATTCTCACATTATCATTTATTTCATGAACTATTAAGATCATTTAATAACTATATTTTATTCAGTTTTCTATGACAACAGCTATAAAACTTTAATTTACTTAGGTGGTTATATCTGTTTTTCCTAAATCATATTTCTAAGAGCAGGATCCATGCATTGCCTGTTTTAGGATTCCTGCTGCCTAACACAGTATATGGTACCTAGTCAATGCCAAGCAAATTCTTATTGAGCAAATATTTTTAAATTAATAAATGAAAAAAAATGTAATTCATAATTTCAGAAAAAGATAATAGATTTTTTAAAAATCATAGCCAATGCTCAATTTAAATTTCCCTGTGTATTTCCAAGAAATTAATTCAGGATAATATTAGAGGAAGTGTTTTTAGAACTATTTTGATTACATAAATAGTACCCAGATGTCTATTAGTGGTAAAATAAAAAACTGAACATTAGAATAATGTGCTAATAAAAAGCGTACAATGGCCACTCTGCCATTCCTACTCCCCCACCACCATGTTTATATGAAATAGCTGACAAAGATAGCTAGAACTAGAGAAGTCATCTACAAAACTCATACACGCATACAGATGCACAGTGTTTTTCTTTAGTATTTATGACATAACCCAAATGCTGATTTAGGAAGTATCAGATATCCAAAGACAGAGTTTTATTTTAAGCCACATCCCCCAAGATAATTCACACATACATTCTTCCTAGACTGTCCACGCTGTCTGCAGTCTTCTCAAACTAAAATGTGTTTGATATTAAGGTTTTCCAATCAGTGGAGACATTATTATGACTATATTTACATGACCTTTGCATTCTCCATTTCCTGTGAAAGTTCTGGGGAATTCATGAACCTGCCATCTCAGTGCACTCTAAAATATTTGCTCCAAAGAAAATGTAATTTTATAGTTCAAGAAATCTCCACATTGAAATAAAAGGTAGATACTTATCACAACTCGGAAGCTGTTAATGGAGTGCATCCAGAGGTTAAAGAGGCTGGGAGAAGCCCTGGGGAATGTTCATATGTCAAGAATTCCAAATCATTGGCAAGCTGAAAGGAACAGCTTATAGCTTATTCCACAGCTTGGATACAAACCAGTAAAAAGATGATCTGCATTGCAGGACCCAGGCCAACAAAAGGATGTCACCATTGTATTAAAGACAAAAACTACACAAAAATAAGAAAATGTCCCATGATGCTTTCACATCTACTCAAAAGAAGAGTACAGCACAACATCAAATGCTTATTAGTAACAGCAAAAGAAACACACAGGAAACTATGTTTTTTAGTCTGGCTTAAGAGAAAATGTTTGCCATTTTTACTTACTGACCCCCTCCTTTAAGCAAATTTAAAAAAATTATAACCTCAACACTTTTCTAATGAATTCATTATTATAAAGGAGAAAAAAAGGAGTTAGAAACTTTAAACTAGGTCACTTGGCCTTCTTTCATATTGTTTCCTCCAGACTCAAAACATTTCATTCCCCAATAGCCAACGACCACGTAGATCAGAAAACCGAATGCAGGCAGACCTGAACACAATATTCTGTATGGTTTTAGCCTTCTTCCAGACATTTAATGGCATCTGCCTATTATAGGAGGTTACTCTACTTTCCATCAATAACTCTATTTTCCACAAGCTTACAGTGGAGTTAGTTCAGAAGTTGAGGGGTTTGGGGAACATTCAGAATGTTTGCAAAAATAACCTCTGCATACAGACAACAGGATTTTAAATGTGATTATTTTCATAAAGCTTACTGAACACCAACCCTGGTCTGAGCAAAGCAATAAAATAATATGAGTGCTAAAATATTGAGGAGAGTTTTTGTCTATGAAAATGGCTTCTGACATTATTATTGCTGTGTGTATATACATGACTGCATGACCAATGTGATTCTGCAACCTGTACACTCAGAAAAATGAGAAATTATACTCCATCTGATTCAAATGTATGATATGTCAAAATCATTTTATTGTCATGTGTAACTAATTAAAACAAATAAAAAATTTTAAAAAAGAAAATGGCTTCTGATATGAAGGTGTAACTGTGCCGGTTGGCACATCTTAAAGAGAATTAAGTAATTCAGAGAATAAGTATCAGTAAGCACTGGGGAGACAGATCATGAAGGAATCAGACTTTCAAAGATGTTTGTGTAGAAAGGAGAGATTATGCTTCTCCTTGAAAGAATAACAGGAATAAAAACTATGGAGAGAATATGGAGAAAAGATATTGGAGGATGTGTGAACTAAGATTCAGAAACAGTGAGGATATCAGGCACACTAGGAATTCTGGGAAGAACTATCCTTGCTGGACAGATGTTGGTGGGAAGAAGAGAAATGGAAATATGGCAGATAAAAACTGCAAGATATAAAGATAGATGATAGATAGATAGGTAAAGAATCAATCATTCATTCTTTCACTATACCCAACAAAATATTTTCAAATACTGGTTGGCACTGTGTAGGCAAAGCTGTCTCACTAGGACTGGTAAAATAATTGAAAGCAATTGAACAGGAAGAGCCAAAAGAACAAGTAGAAAAACCATGGTTTTAAGAACACACAAACAAAAACCAAAACCTGGGAATTTCATTCCTTAGGGCAGTAACCAAAAGACTATGGACTGGTTTTGAGAATGTGAGTTCAAAATCTGAGCCCTGGGGTGTGGGTTCATGCCCCCAGGCCAGGAGTACAAAGGATAAGAGTCTGTGTTAAGAGTTTAGGTTCTGAGTAATAAGGACATTTGACCAAAAAGGGTGGGCTACAAGAGGTCAGAATAGCATTATGAGGTATGAGTAATACATCGAAGGAGGCAGCAGTGCCCTTATGTGAAAGTGGTTCAGAAATAGCCCCAGAGGCCCTATACAGCCTTCAGCAGTGGTCGGTCTTTACCCTACAAGTGTAGAAAATGGAAGACCCCTGGATGAGATAAGGATTTTGAGTGAACAGAGAGCAAGGTGACTTCCAATCCCAAACATCCACAAATCTGGTGGAATTCTTTTTATCTATCTAGATATTCTGATGTCATATAGACATACTCAGGACAATTTCAGTTAGGGGACTCTTGGGTCATATCTTCTTGATAAAAATGTTTTCCAGCCCCATTCTTAAGACTCAAGCACAAATTCCATGATTCCCGGAGCTTTCTTGAGAAATGAAGGCACTTTACTCAGGACTGAAACTTCCTCATGTCAAGGACCTTTGAAGAATTCTCATATTCTTGGCAAATTGCTACAAGGCTTTGCAATATTTTTTCCCTACCCCATATTAACTCCCAAGGAAGCATTTTTAATAATGTCATCGATGGATTTTTATGACTTTTTCAAAATGATCAGATAAAATATCATGTTACAATAGTTCTTCTTAAAATTATGTTCCACCATTTGGAGATTCGTAGGTTTTTTTCAGAAACACAAAAATTTTCTTCAGTGAGTTAGAGGAGTGTGTACTACTAGGTCTATTTTAAATATATATAAGTGTGCAATGGAAAAAGAAAGAAATCAAAAGAGTATTTTGGGAATCGAGACCATGTTGCTAAAACTGGAAACATTTCATAGATCAAGAAACGTTCATCAGCAGCGAGCTTGTGAATCTAGATTTATACATGGAGCTTTCTACCCTCCCACCACTATTTATAAGTTCTATCTCAGAATACAAACATCAAAAAGAACCCCAATTATTTAAAATTATAACTTTTTATTCTAGAATTTTTCTGTTGCTCATTATTTCTTTAAATCAGGAAGTTAACTCTTGTGTCTAAGAGTTAAAGTAATTGCATATCATGTCAAATGTCTTGTGTTGTTCCAAGAGGAGTGCTACAAACTTCATTCTAAACACAAGAGTTATGCTAACCTACCAAAAACAACAATCAAAATTTGGAAGGAATATCAGTCATTCAAGTCTTGGTTGAATAGATTTAGGTTCCTAGAATTTAAAAAGATCACCTGGAACTTTTAGTTAAATAATTATTTTTTAAAATGTTAGGTTTAAGGTCATCACAATAAAGAGGTCATACTTCATCATGATCTTCATGCAACAACAAAAACATTCTTTCTATGAAGCTTCACCATTAGATTTGAAGCAGCCCCATGCTGTAGTTGAATAAGCACAAATGATCTTGGCAGGATATGAGACAAAGTGGTGCTGCCAGACAACAGACAGCGTGCATGACACTTGGGAGCCAGGACAGCACATTTGCTACTAGCATCTGCAGGACTTTGGCCAAATCACCTATACTTGCTGGATAGCCTCATGGGCAGTCATTTGGAAATGAGTTATAGAGACCGAATACTTTTGAAAATCCATTTTTTTATGTTTTCACAACCTGTTAAGCAATAAATCTTGCAAGTATGAGAACCAAAACTTTGAGGCATGGGCTCTCAAATTAGTGTCTATGCCTTGTCTGTGGCCATTCTTAGCACTGAGAATGGTCCTTGATGGACAGCTGAAAGGACCATCTGGGAGAAGGAAGAACACAAAATTTAACACGTGCCTTCTACACCTGTGGCCAAGAACTGGCTACACCATTTTCACAAACATGTTTCATTCTCATAACCACCTGTTCTTGTTAGTATTTTGATTATAATCATAAGATCATTCATTGTTGAACAAAGAGACAGAAGAGGCCAACGAAATGATCTGATTTTATCCAGTAAAAAGAAAAATGTGATCTGAATTTGTTGTCCAGGCAGTTGATAAATATATTCAGTACAATATTTTGTTTCTTTTTGCCCCAATGTAATTGATTTGAGATCAGAACACTTTGGAAAGAAGAAATTAAGATGAGTTGAGAAAATAGATGTGGTTTTGAGCTGTGTTCTAAACTTTTGCTCTCTGTTGGATCTCTTCTGAAACCACAGTAAACCAATCATCTGGCATCCTCTGAAGGTCTCTCTTGGGTCAGCAGAGGCTCCTGTACAGCTGTCTGTTTCTGGCATATAACAACAGGGGCTGCTCCACAGTGGCCTCAGAGCTGCTGCTGTAGCTCCGAGTGTCACTGTGCCAGCACGGATTTCCTTTATCTCTTTTGCAACTTGAGATGTTCCAAATCGTACTCCATTTCATAAGCTTTCTTGACCTACGGTTGGGAGGAAAGAGGAGGAGGTGACCTACAGGGCTTTGTTTTGAAATCCTCCTTGCAGCTTTTACTGAGCCAAATCTGATCTTAGATATCTCCAAAATTGTTATCTTTTCATGAATATTGCAGTCTCTGCAGAATGTGTCTTCTATATTTTTGGTGGGATTTCAAACCCATTTGAGAATTATGAAAATGCTAGAAAATTTTCATATGCCTATAGTCTCAAAATTGTACTCAAGATCGATCAAATGTTTAGCAAGTTAATACCACAGTGGAACTGAAGTATCACCAAGATGATTCTAGAGGTTAATAACTTTTTTCTTTTCTTTTTTTTTTTTTGTGGTGCTAGGGATTGAATCTAGGTCCTTGCACATGAGAGGCAAGCACTCTACCAACTGAGCTATATCCCCAGTCCCTGAGGTTAATAAATGTTTAATTGTTTACAAAGGTCATGTTTAAACCTTACAGGAACTTAAGAAACTCCATACAAACCTCCAACACCAAGGTGAAAACCACCAGCCATTGCTTCTCCACCAGTATTCAACAAGTTTCCCATCTGATCCCCTGCTATGATCTGTTCAAACAGCAATCAGAGTCCCTTTTGTAATTCTAAATCAGATCACACCCTTCAGGTGCACATAGTTCCTTAGGTGCTTCCCAAAATATTAAGAACTAAATCCAGACTCCTTTCCCAAGCCTACATATCAGCCCTACCCACCTCTCCAATCCCATCCTGCTACCTTCATGCACCAACCTCTAGCCACAGTAGATTTCTTGCACCATATGGGAATGTCTGACTTAGTAAACACGTTTGCTTGTAGGATGGTACCCCGTCCTCTCAGAGTACTTCCTCCAATCTGGTGTTTCAGCTGCACCTCTGGAAGGTCATTGGGACATTGTATAATGCCAACTGCCTCTATGTAATGCAGCACCTATGCTAATGAGTGGATTCCATAGTTGTGAGTCTACTCCACACATCCTTTAGTTCCTCATCAAATGTGATGCCATGTGGAGCTCCATGTCCATGTATCAGATAGTCCATGATTTCCCAGATAGTGATTCTAGCTGATGTTCTATAGGTAAGAAAGGGAAACTCATTGCCAGAAGTATCTGTCCTCTGGTGAGAAGTTTGGTCCTTTCATGTTGGAAAGAGTCCACTGTGGAAGGAGTCCACTAAATGCCTGGTTGATCTTCTCAAGAGATTAGGCCATCTCTGGGGTTTGTGTTGGTCACTGTTGCTGACATTTAGAGGAAGCTAGTTCAGATGAGTACGTGGGAGTCAATGTTGTTTGGTTCACATTTGACCTCTACCTCTACCATATGTAACTCAATTCATCGGTCCACCATCCCATTTCTAAGAAACCAATGACAGAGACCAGATAATGTCAAAAGTCTGTGTCAACTTTTCTATTGATTTTTCAATGTCTCTTCTGGTGGGTACTTTTCAGTGGGAGTTAATGAGTGAACATATATTTCACATGCCTATACTTCAGACCTCCTTTCTCCAATCTTCCATTCCTTTTCTTCTCAGATTCCTGAGCAGACATTCAGGCCACTGGCCAATGGGCAGGAGCCTCTGCATAGTCTTACCTCTGGACACTTATCCATCCACACAAGGTAAATAAATAGTTGTGCTGCTCACAGTTCTGCCCATGAGAACAGCTCCACTCAGCCTCATCCCTCAATGGCCCAGTAAAGCAGCCATTGTCCATTCTTATCTAGCACCCAAATAGGAAATCAAGCTTAGGCTTTCCTCTCCTCTTTCATCTGGTTTCATGGGACCCTCCTTCTCTCTACCATATGGACACAGATGTAGGCAAGAGGAGTGACAACCGTCCCACTGTAGGAGGTGACAGGGGGACTGGACTACATGTCCATGCTCCCGGTCCTGCTCCACTGCAGTCCAAAATTATGTTATTTAATCTTACAAAGGAATGCTTCTGGGTCCAGCTGACTTGATATGAGGGATCCAAAAGAATACAGATCATGGGTAGTTCCAGATACATAGTCACCTGGTGCTTTATAGGTAAGTATTTCCTGTCTACCAAAGTTCACAGACATGTCAAGAGCTATCCTTCGAAGAGTATATACTTCTCACCTATAGATGGCATGGCTTGCTTCTTCCAGAGTCCCGGGGCCTACATTGTGATTCTTATTCTGGAACTTTCCACAAGCAGCAGCCTACACCTTTGCTCACCACTGACATCTCTAATATCAAAGGGTATGCCAGGTCATATGCCCAAATGACAGGAAGTGGCACTGCAAGCTGGACCTGCTGCAGCACCCCTTCCTGTGTTCCACTCAGAACTGGCAGCATTCTCTCTCACTGAGTACAGGGGCTGGAGCAGTATAACTAAGTGCAGAAAGTTTTGTCTCCAGATCCAAAAAGGACTATGAGGCATTTTTCCTTTCTTTGTGGTAGAAAATACTAGATATAGCCATCTGTCTTTTATTTGGGAAGATACATGCTAGCATGTCACTGTCCACTGGACTCCTAAAAACATCAATAAAGTAGCTCCTCCCTAAACCTTCATGGGATTTATATTCCCCCACCTGTATTAGTCAGCTTTTCGTCATGACCAAAATACTGAAAAGAACACCTTAGAGGAGGAAAAGTTTATTTTGGCTCATGGTCCATGGTTGGGAGATGCCATTGTTCTGGGCCCAAGATAAGGCACAGAATCATGGTAGAAGGACAAGAAGAAGGAGCACTGCTCAGTTCATGTAGCCAAAAAAGCAGAAAAACCAAGGAAAGGAGCCACAGAGAAGATGAACACTTCCAGGGAATGCCCTCAGTGACCACCTCCTCCAGTCACATCTCACCTGCCAACAGTTACCAACCAGTTAGTCCATTCAAACTAGAATGGACTCGTCTGGTTAGATTTTATTGTCTAATCATTTCCCCTCTGAATATCCCTGCACTAACATGGGACACTGTGTTATTGGGGGACACCTGATATCCAAACCACAACCTCACCCTACAGTGCATATATACCCAAGGCCTTCAGTGTAGTAACCATCTCTTTGTTGTCCTATCCAATCACCAATATGTTGTTGATATGGTGATTCAGTGTTTGATTCTGCCTGGTATTCAGACAATCCATATCTCTTTGTGCTTTGTTATGGCAGAAAACAGAATAGTTGGCATAATCCTTGGGCATAATTGTAAATGAAAATTTTTCATTTGAATATAAACTGTTTCTGGTTTTCTGTTCTAATTGGAATGTAAGAGAATGCATTTGTCAAACAATGGGTACATAATACATACCTGAGGCCTTATTAATTTGCTCTAGTAATAATACCACACTCAGTATAGCAGAAACAATCAGAGGTATCTCTTGGCTAAGTCTGTAGTTATGTACAGTTGTTCTCCAGAATCCACCCAGTTTCAACAGTGACCAGATTGTGAGATTCATAAATATATGATAGAGACCACCACTTTTAATGGTTTCACAAATCTGTGCCATTTTCCATAGGATGCAAAACATTTTTTGTTTAATGTCTTATCAAGAATGGGGAAGCTATTTCAGACATTTTTACTCTGGCAATTCATAATCCAAAGATTGTGGCTCAAAATGTGGTTGATCTTCCACTTCCAATTATGTGGTCAATGATGATAAATGACCATTCGTTGGGGCCATGGTCTCAATGCATACACTTTGAGCCACAAATTACCCAGGCAGGACTCCATTTATTATTTGGGCCTTGGAGGTCTTCACACTAACAAAATAGCTATGATTATCAAAATATCATACATTACCCCATTAAAAATATAAATTTTGTGGCTTTATGTACCAGTTAAAAATTAATTTTAAAAAAATAAAGGGTCAGGCTGATGCTTGGGGTCATTGGATAGATGTCAATGTCAACTGAGCCACTGTTTCTAGTAGTGACTGAAATATCTGATTGATTTCATCTTTTCAATGTGCAATCACTTGGGTAAATGAGCTGTGGACCCCTTTGAGGGGAATGAGGAACTGTAAGTACATACTTACTGTAACATTCCAGGGTCCTTCCTCCTCCTGTCAATGCTCTCCAGATCTGAACATTGGTTTGAGTCTTGAAACTAAGCAAGTGATCTTTACTTTTTATTGGAGTGACAACTCTCAGCTTCCTGCTTCCCTAATCTTGTTTTTATCTTTTTTCCCCTTTTAATCATAATGTAATGCAACAGCATGTGTCTTTAGATGCTACATGCTCTATTATAATCATCTCAGTAAACCCTGAGGGTCCAGTCCTGTTGGCTGCTCCTCTGGCACTGCTGGTCATTAAAGTAATTGCAGCCTCCTAGATTTTAGTGGTTAAGAACCTGGTCTCTCTTACTTGGAGGCTATAGCATCCCCATGGATATGAGTAATCCCAGCTGTGAGACTTTTCTACTGTCATTCCTGCCCTCTAGAAAAAGCCACCACCATCATCCTTAGTGATGCTGGTGCCTCTCTCTAGCAGAGTCAGATCACCCTTTAGTTGTGACCCTGAGAGAAGGAGAGAAGGAGGCAAGTTTGGGTGGAAGTGTCCTAGAGTGCTATGCAGACTAAGAAATGTTTAGCAAGAATGTTGGTAAATGCTTGAACCAAAGTCGAACATCAGAGGAGTCCCTCATCTCTACAGAATAAGTTTGCCTTCATACCTCTGCCATGTTTAGCCATCAACTGGGAGTATCCCAGAGGAGGATAGCCTTGTACAAATAGAATTTCAGTGCACAAAATGGCTTTGGGCCATTTTGCCTCCTGTAGTTAGAGATCTAGGCATGTACTCTCCTGGCCACCACACAATGTGAGCATTTCAATAATAAGTTGCATTAATAAATTGTAATATGTTGATTTCATGTAATGTTAACAGGGCAATGAAAATCAACAGGTTACTGCTACATGCACTACCATGGATTAATCTTATAAACATAATGATAAATAAACACAAAAGAATGATACTAAGTCCTCTTATGTTCCAAGGCAGATAAAACTAAACTATATTGGTTCTATTGGGATAGTGGTTACTTCTGGAAAGAAGGATTGGATACAATGCTAGGGACTGGGTGTATCTGGGACTTTTGAAGTTCCTGACTATTCTATTTCTTGATCTAGGAAATAACTAAGCAGATATTTATTTAATGATATTTGTTAATCTGCATACATGTTACTTTTACTCTTTTCTTATATATTTTAGTTGGCATTTATTTAAATGAACAAATATATAATAAACCCCTAAATCTCAGCTTTCACAAAAATTTGCTCCAAAAATTTCCTAATCAATGTGAAGTTATTGATTTTAGTATTATATTTTTAAATTTTTTATTTGTTTTAATTAAACATGACAGTAGAATGCATTTATGCACTTTGATATATGATTCATAGATGGGATATAATTTCTCATTTTTCTGAGTGCATGTTACAGAATCATATTGGTCATGAAGTCATATATATACATACAGTATTAATTTCTGTTTCATTCTATTATCTTTCCTATCCCCACATCCCCTCCCCTTCCCTCCCATCACTTCCCTCTACCTAATCTAAGGTAACACTATTCTTCCCTAGTGCTCCCCACCTTATTGTGAATTAGCATCCGCACATTAGAGAAAACATTCAGCCTTTGGTTTTGTGGAATTGGCTTATTTCACTTAGCATGATATTCTCCAACTCCAACCATTTACTGGCAAATGCCATAATTTTACTCTTCTTTAAAGCTGAGTAATATTCCAATGAGTATATATATACCACATTTTCTTTATCCATTCACCTATTGAGGGACACCTAGGTTGGTTCCATAGTCTAGCTATTGTGAATTGAGCTTCTATAAATATTGATGTGGCTGTGTAACTGTAAGTATGCTGATTTAATTCCTTTGGGTATAAATCAAGGAGTGGGATAGCTGGGTCAAATGGTGGTTCCATTCCAAGTTCTCTGAAGAATCTCCATACTGCTTTCCATAGTGGTTGCACCAATTTGCAGTCCCACCAGCAATGTATCAGTGTAACTTTCTCACTATATCCTCACCAAAATTTATTGTTGCCTATATTCTTGATGATTGCCATTCTGACAGGAGTGAGATGAAATCTTAGAGTAGTTTTGGTTTGCATTTCTCTAATTGCTAGAGATGCTGAACAATTTTTCATATATTTGTTGATCAATTGTATTTCATCTTCTTTGAAGTGTCTGTTCAGTTTCTTACCCCATTTACTGATTGGGTTATTTGTGGGTTTTTGGTGTTAAAATTTTTGAGTTACTTTATATATCCTAGAGATTAATGCTTTATCAGAGGTACATGTGGGAAAGATTTACTCCCAATCTGTAATGCTCACTCCTTACTTTATTAATTGTTTTCTTTTCTGAGAAAAATCTTTCTAATTTGAATCCATCCCATTTATTGATTCTTAATTTTACTTCTTGCACTTTAGGAGTCTTGTTAAGAAAGTCAGATCCTATGCCAATGTGGTGAAGATTTGGACCTATTTTTTCATCTATAAGGCATAGGATCTCTGTTCTAGTGCCTAAGTCTTTGATCCACTTTGAGTTGATTTTTGTGCAGTGTGAGAGATAGAGGTTTAATTTTATTTTTTCTACATATGGATTTCTAGTTTTGCCAACACAATTTGTTGAATAGGCTATCTTTTCTACAGTTAATGTTTTTGGCATCTTTGACATAACCATATTTATGTGGGTTTGTCTCTGTGTCCGCTATTCTGTACCATTGGTCTACAAGTCTATTTTGGTGCTAATGTCATGCTGTTTTTATTACTATAGCTCTGTAGTATAGTGTAAGGTCTGATATTGTGATGTCTCCTGCTACACTTTTCTTGCCTCTGGTTGCTTTAGCTATTCTGGATCTCTTAATTTTACAAATAAATTTCATGATTGCCTTTTCTATTTCTATGAAGAATGTCATTAGAATTTTAATAGGAATTGCATTAAATCTGTATAACACTTTTGATACTATGGCCATTTTGACAGTATTAATTCTGCCTATCCAGGATCATGGGAGATCTTTCCATCTTCTGAAGTTTTCTTCAATTTCTTTCTTTAGTATTCTGTAGTTTTCATTGTAGAGGTCTTTCAACTCTTTTTTTAGATTGATTCCCAGGTATTTTATTTTTTTTGTGGCAATTGTGAATGGGACAGTTTTCCTAACTTCTCTTTCAGTGGACTCATCGCTGAGGTATAGAAATGTGTTTGATTTATGGGTGTTGATTTTATACCCTGCTACTTTGCTGAATTCATTTATTCTAGGATTTTTCTGGTGGAATTTTTGGATCTTCTAGATATAGAATCATGTCATCAGCAAATGATGGTAGTTTTGAGTTCTTTACCTATTTGTATCCCTTTATTTTCTTCCTTTCTTCTTTGTCTAATTGCTCTATCTAAAGTTTCAGGGATGATGTTGAATAGAAGTGGTGAAAGAGGACGTCCTTGTCTTGTTCCAGTTTTTATCGATAACACTTTCAATATTTCTCCATTTAGAATGATGCTGACCTTGGGTTTAGCATATAGAGCTTTTACAATGTTGAGGTATGTTTCTACTGTCCTTAGTTTTTCTAAAATTTTGAACATGAAGGTGTACTGTATTTCATCAAATGCTTTTCCTGCATCTATTGAGATGATCATATGATTCTTGTTTTTAAATCTATTAATATGAAGAATTACATTTATTGATTTCCATGGGTTGAACCAATCCCGCAACCCTGGGATGAATCCCACTTGATCATGGTGCACAATCTTTTTGATATGTTTTTCTAATGATTTGCCAGAATTTTATTGAGAATTTTTGCATCTATGTTCATCAGGGATATTGGTCTGAAGTTTTCTTTCCTTGGTATGTCTTTGTCTTATTTTGGTATCAGGGTGATATTAACCTCATAGAATGAGTTTAGAAGGGTTCTCTCCTTTTCTGTTTCATGGAATACTTTGAGAGTATTGGTGTTAATTCTTCTTTGAAGGTCTTATAGAACTTGGCTGAGAATTCATGTGGTCCCAGGCTATTCTTGGTTGGTAGGCTTCTGTTTTCTAATTCATTACTTAAAATTGATCTATTTAAATCATGTATGATCTCCACATTCAGTTTGAGTAGGTCATATGGCTCTAGAAATTTGTCAATGTCTTTGATATTTTCTATTTTATTAGAGTATAAATTTTCAAAATAGTTTCTAATTATCTTCTGTGTTTCATATGTGTCCATTATGATATTTCCTTCTTCATCTTATATTTTAGTAATTTGAGTTTTCTCTCTTTTTCTCTTCATTAGCATGGTTTATCTATTTTATTTGTTATTTCAAAGAATAATAAAACTTTTTGTCAATTTTTTCAATTGTTTCTTTCAATTTCATTAATTTCAGGTCTTATTTTAATTATTTCCTGACTTATATTACTTTGGGTGTTGATTTGTTCTTTTTCTAGGTCTTTGATGTGTAGTGTTAGGTCATTTATTTGTTGACTTTTTATTATTTTAATGAATGCACTCAATGCAATAAATTTTCCTCTGAGTACTGCCTTCATAATGTCCCAGAGATTTTGATATTGTATCAGTGTTCTCATTTACCTCTAAGAATTTTTTATTTCATCCTTGATTTCTTTTACTATTTAATGTAGTTTTCATTGTATGTATGGTAACAATAGTCTCCATTTGTTACCATAGCTTCTATTTTTTATTTTATCATTGATTTCTAATTTTATTCCATTGTGGTCTGTTTTTCTGTATTTGCTAGGGGTTGTTTTGTGGCATAAGATATGGTCTATTTTAGAGAAGGAGCCATGTGCTACTGAGAAGAAAGTATATTTGCTCATTGATGGGTGACATATTCTACATATGTCTGTTAAGTATAAATTATTGATTGTATTATTTAGTTTTATAGTTTCTTTGGTCAGCTTTTGTTCGGAAGATCCATCCAGTGGTGAAAGAAGTGTGTTAAAGTCACCCAAAATTATTATGTTGTGGTCTATTTGACTCTTGAAATTGAGAAGGGTTTATTTGATGTACATAGATGCTCCTTTGTTTGGGGTATAAATATTTATAATTATTATGTCTTGTTTATATGTACTTCCCTTAAGAAGTGTGAAATGTCCTTCTTTGTCTCTTCTGATTAACTTTAACTTGAAGTCTACTTTATCTGAAATGAGAATGGAAACCTGTGTTTGTTTATGTAATCCATATGAGTGATAAGTTTTTTCCCATCCTTTCACCTTTAACCTGTGGATGTTTTTGCCCATGTGGTGAGTCTCTTAAAGATTGCATATTGTTGGTTCTTGATTTTTAATCCAATCTGCAAGTCTATGTCTTTTGATTGATAAATTTAGGCTATGAACATCCAAGGTTATTATTAATATATGATTTGTATTCCCTGTCATTTTGACTTATTTCTGGGTTTTGGTTTGTCTTAGTTTCTCATTTGGTTGAATGTCCCTTTAGTGTAGATCCTCTCTTTGCTGTTTTCACTTTTTATTTTTACTTCATCCTCATGGAATATTTTGATGAGAATGCTCTTTAGTGTAGGCTTTCTAGTTGTGAATTCTTTTAATTTTTGTTTATCATGGAATGTTTTAATATCATCTTCAAATCTGAAACTTAATTTTGCTAGATATAAAATTATTGGTTGGAATTCATTTTCTTTCAGAGAAAGGAATTATTATTGCAGGACCTCCTAGCTTTAAGGGTCTGGGCTGAGAAATCAGTTGAGATCTGAATTGGTTTCCCCCTATACATAATTTCTTTTCTCTCACAGCCTTTAAGATTTTATCTTTATTCTCTGTGTTAGTCATTTTCATTATAATGTGTCTTGGTGTGGGTCTGCTGTAATTTTGTACTTTTGGGGTCCTATAAGCCTCTTGTATTTGATTTTTCATTCCATTCTTTAGGCTTGGGAAATTTTCTGCTATTATATCATTGAAAATATTGTGCATTTCTTTGGTTTGTATCTCTGCTCTTTCATCTATTCTGACAACTCTTAAATTTGGTCTTTTCATGTTATCCCATAATTCCTGGGTGTTATGTTCATGGTTTCTTACCATCTTCTCTGCATGTTCAACTCTACTTTCAAGGTTATATATTTTGTCTTCATTGTCTGAGATTTTATGGTCTAATCTGTTAGTGATGCTTTCTATTGAAATTATAATTTGGTTTACTGATTCTGGAAAGTTAGCAGAATACAACAGTCATTAATATGGTATTATGTAAAAATGTGGATGTGTAACCGATGTGATTCTGCAACTTGTATTTGGGGTAAAAAAATGGGAGTTCATAACCCACTTGAATCAAATGTATGGAAGATGATTCTCTCATTTTGAAGATTTCTGCTTTTGTTTTCACAATCTCTAACTCTTTATTGAAGTGGTCTTTCACTACCTGTATTTTTTCTTTGATTTCACTCCTTACACTATTTTTTACTTCACATAGAAGTTTAACTATGTACAATCTGAAGTCCTTCTTGGACATTTCTTCTACTGTGTTACCAGTGGCTTCTTTTGTTGAAGCATCTTGGTTTGTTTGGGGGCGCTTAATTCCCTTGTTTTTTTTCATGTTCTTAGTGTGTTTTCCCTTCTAAAAGTAAGGATATAAGGTAGGATAAATTCTACCTTGTAGATCTATAGTATCCCTGAAGATTTCCAGCTCTTTGCCTTTACTGGTGAGACCAATATCAACAGCACCCAGTGTACACAATATATAGTCTTAAACCTAATAGCTTCCACTAAGGTGTCTACTGCTTTCTTGCATTGAACCAAATGATAAGTTCAATAACTATCTATAGGACAAACAGAAAATTTGTTAAAACGATTTACAGTTTCAAATGGTGGATGAGAAAACAGGTATTGTAGAAGCTAGAAGAAAAATTCACAGGATGAGTGGCAGAAAAGTCAACAGAGATTGGCTGTTGGTTGGAGAAAAGTTGGAAAGAAAATAGACAAGAGGAAGAATTTGAACAAAGAGAAAAAAATTAAAGACATAAGAATACAACAAAAATGCAAAACACCAATCATATGCCATTGTCCTCCACACACTGATGCATAAAAAACATCCTGTTCCACATATGGTAGAGAGATTAGTGAATAAAACAATGAAATAACTCTTGCTAGAAAGTTGGACTGTCTCTGTCAATGTTCAATAGTTTCTCAGCCCTGTCTCTGACATCTCTTAGGATCACCAAACCCCAGATCATGCAAACTCAGTCTCTATCCCACCGATCTAGGCTTCAGGTACCTCAGGCTCGGCCACGCTGCAGTCCCAAGATCTCAATTCTGCTCCAACTTGCAGAGAGACCACCAGGGATAATTCATGCAAAGGAGCAACCCTTTGCATGAAATGCAAGCAGCAAGACAATGGCCACCAACACTCTCAGCAGGAAGACCCCAGGCTCCTCCAAACTTGCAGGCACTCCCACACTGGACCTGCAGGTCCCAGCTGGAGTCCCCAGACAGAGGCTCTTGTGGTGGTAAACCTACTGGCACCTAGGCCCCTGGCCTAGGTGTCCCAAATGGGTGCAGCCATGTGCAACCAAACCTGGAGTCTCCTCCGAATCAGTCCTCTAGAGTGTGGAAGCAGTGTTAGTGGTAGTGGTTGGGTGGTTGTTGGCAGCAGGCAGTTGGTCAGCAGTAGCTCAGGCTGCAGTGGCAGCTACAACTGCAGCTATGGAGGCATAGTCTCCAGGCGATCTCTGGGGGCCAGTAGTAGTGTCTGCTTCAGTTGCATCCAGGGCAGCAGTTTCTTCTGTAGCAGCAGCACTCAACCACTACCACTCAGGCTGGCAGCAGTGGAATCGGAGGCAACCACAATGGTGGCTGTGGTGCAGGTGGCAGTTGATTGGCAGGAGAACTCTGGTTCAGGGGCAATAACCACAGAGATAGCAATAGAATTCAAGTTGGAGGTCAGGAGGCCATGCCCAGAGAAGAGACCTCGGGCCAGGTAGTGACTTCTGTGGCAGCCCAGAAAGAAGACCTCCAGGTGATCTCAGGCTGGCAGCAGTGGAATCAGAGGCAGCAATCTTTATTATTATATTTTGACTTGCCTTTTATAAAAGCTATGTCAGTATCTATTCCTACGCATATGCTAACGTTAAATATCGTCCACCATCTTAACTTTTTGCTAATCTTACAGGCAAAAATGGAATCATTTTGCTGATAGTTTTGTGCTAACATGTTTACAATCATGGAGCACAAAAGTCTTTCAGAGCATGCTGACACAAGAAGAATTTAATTTAATGACAGGGTATAATCCTACTTGGAGTGAAGAGAAAGCAAACAATACCTGTAGCATGTTTCTTTGCCTATACTGTTCTTCACAGATTTTATGTGTAGTGAATCTTCCTTAAGCAATGGTCATTTATATGTTCAAGAGACTGGAATATCCATTATAAGATCTAATTTTCTGTTTTCTACCATGCTCCTTCCAGTACTTACAATCTAAAATACAAGGCATCCAAATGTCTGACTTTTTTTTTCAATTTTGTTCATCATATAGAAAAATGATCAGACTCACCATAGAGATATTTTTCATCATTGTTAACCAAATCCACATATTCTAAGATATACACTGCATTAGTTCACTATATGTAACTATAATGGAATAGTTGATTGCAGGTTTTCTTTAGCTCAGTTTTGGAAGCTAAAGTCCAAATAATACAGCACAGACTTTATGGCAAGGGACACTCCTTGGCTGCATCACCTCATGGTGCAGAAAGCAATGTCTGAACACACTCAGAAGCAAGTGAGCAATTACGTTTCAAACCAGGAGAGAAGAGAAAGGACTAGGAAGGCCAGGCTCCATTTAAAATAACCCTTTCACAAAAACTCAAGGGATCACATGAAAACTACTTCATTCCTGCAATGATATAAGGATTTCCTGTAAGCCCTTCCTATTAATAACAGCTCTACCACTGCCCAATAGCACAGTTCTGGAAACCAACACTTTAACACAAGAACATTGAGGGGGATGCTCTTAGATCACATCCAGGCCATAGCACACATTATTTCTCATTTTAATTTCTCCGAAATTGGAGGGTATCTTACAACTTACACCATAGCATAATTTACATGTTAGCATTTTTTATGTATGTATTCATAAAATAATCATGCCCCTAATACTGATGAAGTCTTAGATTTGATAAGATTCATTAATAGCATTCAATAATAGCAATGATTTTATGAAAATTTACTGAACTTTTGTTTAAGTTCATTGTTCTTGTCTAACTTTTGTTCAACTAATTTGATTTTTGGCATAAAAAGAAAAACTTTGAGTCTCTCTAGCAATCAAATCAGGGATGCTGAGCTGTTGAAGTGTCTTTGTGGGGTTGTTAAATGCCTGCCTGAAATGTGTGAACAATTACAATGATGTGATTGTTGGAGTCAGTGATTCGTTTGCAATTTGGGAAAGTATTATTAAAGTAATGATAATATTTTTCCCTTTAATACTTAGAGGTCTTTAATCCAAATAATCCCCTCAATGTTTTACAGACTCTTCAGATTTGGAACTACATCTGCTTCTAATGAAACCCATTTACCTTCAGGGAAAAACCTGATGACTATTTATGACAATCAAAGGCAACATTATATATGTAGTACAATGAGCGTGCAGTAAGAGCCGATTCTGTCCAAGTAAGAAAGAAAACTGTAGAATGGTATTGGCCAAATTATATTATTATATTGCATGCATGTATAAGAATATGTTTTAACAAATCCTACCATTATGTACAACTATAATGAAATAATAAAAATATGGAAAAAATAACATGAGATGTGCAAAAAGGGAAGAAAAATTGCAAAGGAATTCTTGTTACTGGGACTTATCTGAGACAGCACAGCAGAATTTTAATCTTAACCATCATCTCTAGGATTTTTGCAAAATTAAGCCCTCTTTCTGGAATGTGTGCCCCTTTTCCCCTTTCTATTTCACCTCAGTGGTTTGTCAGTTATTGCTCTTTGTCTTACTTTAGCTCTCATTTCTTACGGGTAGCTTTCCTCAATATCCCAAACAGATCAAGTGCCCCCAGTTATACACTATCTACCCTAATTCCCTATACTTTACTACTCTTAGCAAACTAGTATGTAGAGTGATCTGTATTCCCCCCGAGACCATGTAATTTTTGAAGACAGGGAAGATAATGCATCATTGTCTAGCACAAATCTGGTCCACATAGATGCTAAATAAATAATTGTTGAGTGAATAAGTGAATATCTAGTCATCTGTCCTGGAATTACTTTCAAAATGAAAGAAACACACAAACTTACAACTAAACTCCTTGGACAATCTTAGAGTCCTAAAGTTTATCCACATACTTCAAGCTAAGGAAAGCAAATCAAGTAAACTTGTGGTGTATCTCATCCTGGGTTCAGGGATATTATCTCTGGGACAGAAAGTAGCCAACTGCTCTTCTTTATCTCAATATCTTTCAAAGCTTGTGCAAATATTTTGCATTATTTGACATTCACAAATAAATAGTAAATCCTGGGCAAGTGTCATATGCTCTGTTTTCCCCCAATATATATTGTTTCAAAACTGATCCCAAGGAAAATCCCACAAAATAATGCTCTATTGCCTATGTTCCTACCCACTACAATAATCAAGAGAACATGGGCATATCAAATATAGGAGGGGAAACTGAAGTTTTGATTGTCAGTTTCTGTGCTCATGGTTTGTTAAAAGGCTTCTCTATATTCACAATTAATTCTTCATATATTAGAGGGAAAATTCCATAAATGGACTATCATAAAAATATAGACAAAGTTCTGGATTGAAACCTTAGAAAAAAGTCAGCAAGCATCACCACACCCAAGGATTAGGACATCAAAATAATAAACTCCACTCTCAGGGCTCTTTAATTTATTGTTTTGTTTTTAGTATTTTTTCCTTTTCTCTTGGTTTAAATGATTCCTCATTTTAGTAGTAAACCAAGTCAGTAGATAAAATTAAATGCCAAACTAAAAAATACATATGCAAATTGATTTTTTTATTTAAAACAAAAAAACCATAACACTAATATCCTTTCTTGTTATGGTCATTCTCAAACCAAAATTTCAAAATTACTCACATTATGAAAAAACAAGATGATGATAATTGTGGACCAATTATGCCTCCCTTTATTCATATTTTATTAAAATAAATATATAGTATACAAGTCATGTGCAATCATGGAAATAAGTATAATAAAGGATTCATGCAAATTCACTTTTTAGACATTGTTTCACAGCTTTTCTCCTGAGATTTCCTCAATTGGTATGATAGTGACTAACTGTCTCCAAATAATTAAATCTTGCCAAAAATTTGGTAAAAGAATATATTTACACAAATCTTTTTTATGTGTACACTCAGTACATTTTAAATTAAATTTTAAAACCCTGTGTGTGTGTGTGTGTCTGTGTGTGTGTGTGTCTGTGTGTGTGTGTGTGGTGTGCACCTGGAAATGGGATGGGGACAACACTATATTCCAAATACAATCTGTAAAACTTGATACCACACTTTTTAGCAGAGATCATCTGCCTCTTCCCTTGGCTCCCAGGGTGAATTTGTCCATACAGGCTGGATTTTTTTCCCAAGGACCAAGAAACAAGCTGATGTAATGTTCATTTCAATTCAAACTTGGCATTGGAAAGATAACAAAGTAAAAGCCAATTTCTTCCAAAAACTAATAAAAACATGAATCATGCCAAATACCCCTAAAATACACTAAGCAGCCCTTGAACACTGTCATTTGGTGCTATAAACACAGAGCAGATTTCTGTTCCTTCTCAACCAGACTCTATCTACATGAAATGTATTTTACCTAACATTTGAAGAGTCCCACCACATGCAGGATACCATCAGCCAAGCCAGGACATCTAATGCCCACTTTTCCTGTTCTGGTTTATAAATGAAAACAAGAGATGCTCTGAAGTTCAGTCTAACCAACCTTGTACCATAATGCTTTTAAAAATCAACTCTGTTCTGCATTGCTTCCTCCCTCAAGTTAATAGTCACTTATTCTTTGTGTTGATTTTATCTCATTTACTTTGTGTGACTCTACCACATACACAAACACATAAATATTTAAATAAAAACTGTTAGATGGAAATCTTGAAAATTATCCCTTTTCTTGGGCCTACCTTGAAAAGAATCTGGGGAAAGTGGACATTTTGCCAATTGCCCAGTGCTAAAACAACCAGATATTTAGAAACAACATTTTAGGTCTCAAAGCCATGAAAGTAAAATAATTGGCAATCACACCACTGAATCTATTTTAGGTCTTAACAATACTGAACAAGCTTTAGATACTCAGAAGGAAAGAATGTATTCTCTCCAAGAGTGTGGAACTAACTTTAGAAACACAGTTTGAGAATCTAAATGTTTGAGGAAAATTATGTTTATGGTTTTGGATATTGTTTATAATTACCAACATTAATATATATGCAGAGTTAGTGAGCAGCTGTCTGCTTTTTATTCTCTCCTTACAGTAGCCCCAAAAGTCTCCCCAGTTAAGAGGGACTTCTGTGTACCCCAACCTTACTTGAACTAGCATTCCTGATGAATTAGGCTATCAAGGCAGGCATGTGACCAGGAAAACAGCAATTAAAATACACTTTGGCCAGTATGGGGCTATCAGATACAACAACAGAATATCCACCATGACCTTCTGGCCTTTGCCATATTAAAAACATATTTATAATAGTAAATTTAAATGTGAGATCCTTGGGTCAGTCGAGTAAAATTAAGAGATTTAGGAGAGTTTAGAAAAACAGGAGAGAATCTAGCCTTCATTAGGCCAGAAAAATCTGAGAACGTCAGAATTCTAATAGCTTCTTGTCTAAGAGAGCACATAAATTGAGATTATAGTTCTATCAATATTTTCCTATTGCCACCATCCATTCCAAATCGCCATGGTGGCAAAGGATCATGAGGCCAACCTCTCATTTTACAAATGGTGAAACCAAGACCAGTTATGTGTCAATCATCCAGGGAGGTGTCCATTTTCTAATCTGGGGTTTCTCATTTCTCCATGGACATGCAAAAGCCATAAGTGGCCAGGACAAGATAAATCTCAAAATTGGAGAAGAAAGGATTCCACAATACCATTGTAAAATGAGGGTGTGGACACAGTGCTGCTACCACCCTGACTCCATTTTTGTTTTGAAGTCAGGGTCTTAACAGCTTGCCAAATCAAAACAAGGAAGTAATAGAAGAGGAAGTAACTTGTAAGGTAAGAACTGCCAAAACGGAGAAGTTGAGACTTTGATCAGTTAGAACCAGAACTATCAGCATTGATGGTATTTGAAATTCACATCTCCTTACAGTTTAAATTCCATGACATATTTGGAGAATTTACCAAAATATCAAGTACAACACGTTCAGAAGAATTCATCTATATCATCATCAAATCGGCACAGACTGTGCTGACACAACATTTTTATGGTGCTGTTATTCTCTCTGAAAAGCAAATTTTTTTTTTTTTTTTTTTATTGATTGTTCAAAACATTACAGAGCTCAAGACATATCATCTTTCATACATTCGACTCAATTGAGATTTGAACTCCCCAAATACATAATACAGACTCACTTCTGTTACATACTCACGTTTTTACATAATGGCATATTAGTGACTGTTGTATTCTGCTACCTTTCCTATCCCCTACTATCCCCCCTCCCCTCCCCTCCCATCTTCCCTCTCTACCTCCTCTGCTGTTGTTCAGTTCTCTCCCCTTTTTTCCCCCCACCCCCTTTCCCCTCATAACCTCTTATAATTTTGTGTATCACTGAAGGTCTCCTACCATTTCCATATGTTTTCCCTTCTCTCTTCCTTTCTCTCCCCCCATTCGTCTTAGTTTACTGGTAGTCTTTTCCTCATGCTCTTCCTTCCTGTTCTATTCTTAGTGGCTCTCTGAAAAGCAAATTTAATGGGTATTTAAATTCTCCCATTTAATTCAGATTTCAATACATGGAATTTCCCCAGCAGAGCAGGATATATAAACAACCAACATGAACCTTGAAAGATATAACTTTAAGATAGTTTACTTTCCTTCTGTCCTGTTATGGCTAGAAAAATTTGCAAGTAGAAGGAAACTATTAAGTATTGTCACATTCTGAACATGTTTTAAAAATATATTGCTGCCTCTGAATACTATTGCTATATTGTTTTTTGCCATAAATATGAAAAATTGAATATGTTATTTTACTTGGTTTACTAGACAATATCTGAAGATGATGTAACATTTAAATGAAAGTAACCATCCTTTTACTTTAAAATGAACAAAGACGCATGACTTTAAAAGAAGAACAGACTATAAAGAATACAAACATATTAAAATTTAATGGTTGGACAATAAAATAAAATATCCCTAAAAGTTTAAGGGTGAAGAGTTTTAGGACCAGATGGATGTTTAATACAAAAATGGTAGTATATCAGTCTTATTTTAAAGAATGATTCGATTTTCTTATTTGTTCTTTTTAGATATACATGGCAATAGAGCATATTTGGCATATTATACATACATGAAGAATAACTTATTCTAATTAGGGTTCTATTCTTATGGCTGTACATAATGAAGAGTTACAAAATTGATAAACCATGAACCACATTAACAAAGAGAGAGAAAAAAACTCAAATTACTAAAAAATTGTGATGAAAAAGAAAATATCACCATGGACACTACTGAAATACAGATGATAATCAGAAACCATTTTGAAAATTTATACTCTAATAAAACAGAAAGTCTTGAAACCTCTACTAATTTTTAGAGACACATGACCTATGAAAATTGAATCAGGAGGATATACACAATCTACACAGATTAAATTTCAAGCAATGAGACTGAAGACACCATCAAAAGCCTATCAACTAAAAAAAAAAAGCCCAGGACCCAGAAGGATTCTCAGCTGAGTTCTACAAGACCTTCAAAGACAAATTAACACCAACACTCCTCAAATTATTTAATGAACTAGAAAAGAGGGAATCCTTCCAAACTTATTCTATGAAGCTAGTATTACCCTGATAACAAAACCAGACAAAGACACATCAAGGAAAGAAAACCTCAGACCAATATCCCTGATGAACATAGATGTGAAATTCTCAATAAAATTCTGGCAAATCACATTTTAAAAATGTATTAAAAAGAGAGTGCACTGCAATCAAGAGGGGTTCATCAAAGGGATGCAAGTTTGGTCAACATATGGGAATCAATAAACATAATCCATTACATCACTAGACTTAAATATAAGAATCATATGATTATCTCAATAGATGCAGGAAAAGCATTTGGCAAAACAGCACCTCTTCATGCTCAAAACACTAGTAAAGCTAGGGATAGTAGGAATAGCTAGGGATAGCTCGACATTATAAAAGCTATATATGCTAAACCCAAGGCCAATTTTATTTTAAATGGAGAAAAATTGAAAGTATTCCCTCTAAAATCAGGAACAAGACAAAAATGCCCTCTTTCACCATTTTAATCAACCTTTTCCTTGAAACTCTAGCAATTAGAAGAAAGAAATTAAAGGGATACAAATAAGAGAAAAAGAATTCAAACTATTCCTATTTTCCCATGACATGATTTTTCTATATATTTAAAAGATCCAAAGACTTCCATCAAGAAACTTCTAGAACTCATAAATTATTCAGTCAAGTTTTTGGATATAAAATTAATACCTATTCATCAAATCTTTTCCTATACATCAGTGATGAATCTTCCGAAAGAGAAATTAGGAAAACTACCCCATTCACAATAGCCTCAAAAATAAATATTTGGAAATCAATCTAACAAAAGAGGTGAAAGACCTCTATGATGAAAACTATAGAACACTAAAGAAAGAAATTGAAGAAGACCTTAGAAGATGGAAAGACTCGGTTATTCTACCCCTTGGTTTATACCAAAGGGACTTAAAATCAGCATACTACAGTGATGTAGCCACACCAATGTTTATAGCAGTTCAATTCACAACAGCTAAACTCAGAACTAATCTAGGTGCCCTTCAACAGATGAATGGATAAAGAAAATGTGGTATATTACTTAGCCATAAATAAGAATGAAATTATGGCATTTGCCAGTAAATGGATGGAGTTGGAGAATATCATGCTGAGTGAAATAAGCCAATCCCCAAAAACCAGAGGCTTAACGTTTTCTCTGATGTGAGGATGCTAATATCACCATAAGCAAGGTGGTAGAAAAGAATAGAAGTACTTTGGATCAGAAAAAAACAGAATGAAGGGGGAAAAGGGGGAGATGGAATTAGAAAAGACAGTAGAATGAATCTGACATTACTATCCTAGGTGCATATGTGTTTACTTGACTAATGTAATTCTGTATCATATACAACCAGAAGAATGAGATGTTAAACTCCACATATGTATGATAGGTCAAAATACATTCTATTGTCATGTATAACTAATTTTTACAAATTTTGAAAAGATTGGGGAAAAAAGAGTAAAAGACTTTGAGCTGGATCACATTCAGTTCCCATCTTACTAGCTGTGTAACCTTGGGCAAAATGAGTAACTTTCAGGAGCCACCTTATCTTAACATGAAGCTAACAATAGTAATTAACATATATAGTTTTGGCAATAAATAACTGAGATAACTCAGACTAGAAAGAGTTCAAGTAAATGATAATCAAACATGCTGTTGTAGTTAATGCATATAAATAAATTTTAGCTTAATGTCAAATTCAAAAGCCCCTAATCTATGAAAATTAATGTTAAGGTCAAGTAGAGAATTTTATACTTAAAAGACAGTGTCAATATGAAAGTAACACAATTAAACATACTTCTATAACAAAGAGAAAGTATGGTGTACATTGGAAGAGACATTTCAATATAGACAACGGTAGAGAAAGGTTAAAAAAGCATCGTGATATCTTCTGCCAAGAACTGATTTTTATTAAAATGTATAGGTATAAATACATTCATGTAACCTGGGAAATAATATGATGTTAAGTTCCACCAATTATCAACTGTATATTTATTAAAAACATATTAGAATATATAACCTATGGTACTTATTGATGATTTCTAAATATGTAATAATATTTTAAGGACAATCACTCAAATCTAATGAAAGAACCTATGGCAAAGCTGCTCAATTTTTCTAATATCTGTTTTTTCCTCTTTCTTTCATGATCCCTGATGCATAGCTATCCAGAATGTGGTAAATGTATATAATCCATGTATATAATCCCTATAATTCTTCCTCTCCATGTATATGCTACTCTACCCATTAAGGGGCAGAGTCTATTTCCTTCCCCCTTGAATCTGGGCCAGACTTGTGACTTATTCTTATCATAACATATATCACAGCAACATGGTGACACTTCTAGACCTATCTCTAGACACTTCTCCTTGACTCTTAGAACCCAGGTACCAGGATATAAGAAGGCTATTATTCTGAGGAAAGAAGCCTCGTGGATGAGAACTAAGACACCCCAGTGAGCAACATCAATGCTTCCAACAAGTGAGAGATCTTTGGATCCTTCAAACCCAGCTCAACTGGCAGTTCAATGCAGCTGCACCATTGACCAAGTCATTAGTACCATATGGTACTGAAAAAATATGCAAGTAATACATGAAAATGTGGGCCAGCAAATTATATTTATTTTAGAACAGTAAGATGTGTGGTCATTTGTAACCAATACTAGATAAGAGAAACAAAAATAAGGACTTTTCTGTAGAATTATTTGCTACATCTTGCATAAGGTCACCTAGTGTGGTCATATGAAAAAGTCTGGTTAGAAGCATACAAGAAGAAATGAAGTCCTCATCTTCTGGGGCTATTCTTCCCTCCTGCATCCCACATCCCACCAGCTGGAATGCAGATATAGGAGTGACTCATTTTGGATCAAACAGAACAAGAGCAACTACCTTAGGAATAAAAGAGAAAAATGGCCTCTCAGCCATATAATCCCTTGTCAGTTCAATATTGCCCTCTCTTAATTAAACTACCATTAATTTTAATCCCTGTGATAGCAGCTGAACCCGCAGCATAACTAATAAAAGTTTAGTTCCAAAAGCTGGACTCTTCCACATAAATGGATCCATAAGCATCAGATTAGCATTCAGGCAGAGAAGAGTAATGACCAAAAAAATGAAAGCTGCAAAACCAGAGATGATTTTTCATCTATGCAAAATATTTGACAATTTTATCACTTCTGATACCATATTGCAAATATAATATGTTAATACATTTATATATTTAAAGAAAGCATTTGGGAAAAATTGGAATTTTGCTGTGTTGACTACCTCTTGCCACTTTAGCCAAGTCTTTATAAGAGTAAAATAAAATTTGGGCAAGATCTAGTCCATCTATAGCAGATATTGCAGAGAATACCAATCTGCTAAGACTCATTCTGCTGTGGCCTGAATTAGCAATCAAAATTAAGTAAGAGTTCTAAAGTGTTTGAAACCTCATAAGGTTAAAAAAAATTGACTAACTATGGTCTAACCAACTACACTCCTAAGAAGGTATATAAAGAGACAATGAGGATGAAGAAGGGCTCTTCACAGGAGTTCTGGGTCATTAAGTATTTTTTCAATTTTCTCAACCACCTCCTTCTAAGAGTTCTCTAGTCCAAGATGAGAACCAGCCCAAAGACCAAACTGAGGTGAAGAATATTGCCTTCACACCCAACCCTATTTTTTTCTGATGACCTAAAACTGGCCACTATTAAGTGGAAACAGAGAAAGGCAAGGCAGGACAAAGAGTCAAATAAATAAAAGATCAGTGATTTCAGGCTGACAACTGATAGCTAGAAGCCATTATTGGCTGTGCTTGCTTGCACATGATGCTGACCAGAAGCAAAACCTGGAAGTTGGTTTAGTTTTAATAGAAATTGCAATGCCTAAAGCAACACATTGTCCTCCAACTGCCCTAACAGGATGTGAGCTGAGAGAGCAGGCAGCCCTGAACAGGGCATCCTCTCCGTGCCCACTTCAGATGTGGCCAGGGAAAAGGATAAGCAACAAGACCTTTCCAAGACATAAAGTCAGGAACTAGGCAGGTGACTGAAAGAGTCCATCACAGGCAGCAGGACCAGGGACTCCCAACTCAGCGAACCAATGAGTGAAGACCATATCTAGGCAGGAAGTCACCCCATAGGATGACTATCCCACAGGATCCAGTAATTGCTGCAGATCAGGGCTGGCTATGCATTGTTCATTTTCTCTATATCTCTTTTTTTCACTTATTCAGTTATTTGCCATTTGATAGCAAGATTTAATATTTAAAGCAACGTCCCAAGGTTTCATAGATTGACTTCCAGACCACTCATGTATAATCGAGTCAAGCCTTTATTGAAGCACACTGTTGGCGACTGACCAGGACATAAAGCTGTTCCCCTGATAATCCCTGAAAAATTGCAAGGGTGCTCCTTATAAGCCTGAAAACCGCAAAAGGGGTGTTTCGGGGTCTAGCCAATGTAAGCAAACCAAGTTATAGAAGCGAGAAAGTGCAGTCAAGCAGCGGAAAGCTTAACCAATCACAATTAGCCCAGTCACCCCAATTACAGAAACAGAGCCCAGTTACCCTAGTTACAGAAACAATGCCCCATTAGGTAGTTCCATGTTCTTAAAGGTTTCTATAGCAAAAGGAAAAGAACATCTTGCCCTGGTCATGACCCTTCTACTTGGCATGGTTGTTTTACAAAATGGAGTCACACACACAAGAAAATGGAGTCACTTTTGCTTTACTATCACAAAGTATTTGGTGCGCATTGGAGAAGATGTAGATAATTAGTTTTTCAATTTGGGTCATTGTCAATTTATGGAGTCACCCCGAACATAAAGAGGAGGACTGAGCAGCATTAAAAACCCAAGGTTTTGAAATAAAACCAATGAATAGATTAGTTCTGTTTTCAGAAATAAGTGAGTGTATTCTAGATGTACCAAGAAAAAATAAACATAGATATTTTTCTGATCCTTAAGGAAGACCCTGACAGAAAAAGCTAGTTGTCAATTTTCTTAAAGTAATAGAATTCCTAATTGTTAGCCACATTCCTGAAAAAGAACTTTTTCCTGCAGAAAAGGGACTGTTGGGCAGTGAGCTGAACAATGACATACTCAAATTTATATGTCAAAATCCTAACCCACAATATTGTAGTATTGGGAGGTTGGGCATTTGGGGGAGCAATTTTGGTCACAAGGGTGAAGCCCTAATGAATAGGATTAGTGCCCTACTGAAAGAGAGCAGGAAGGGTACTTTTCTTTCAAACTCCAGCCTGAATGTAAGAAACCCCAGGCTCATATGACAACTATGTGTATATAAGTTGGGCTTTTTTTTTAAAATCTTGTTTCTCTCTCATTTGTTGGCAGTTACCCTAATATTTCTAGTTCAAGATGGCTTATCACTTTGTTTTTGTCTAGCTAGAGAGTAGAAAGAAAAGTGGAAGAAATACTCCTTCTTAAATAAATAAACCAGAAGTTATACACATCACAGCACTTGCACTTACAAACAGATATGCAGAACTGTGGGCAGGGTCTCTGCTTCCAGGATGATGCATTGAACCCTGCATCACTGGGAGGATAAAAGCCCTGTGTCCTCACAGCAGAAGATGGAAAGGTATAAGGTCACTTTTTTCAGCTTCAAGCCCTTTAGTAAGGGTGCTTATCCCATTCCTGACATGGGCTTTCATGATTTCATCACCTCCCAAAGGCCAAACCTCTCAAAGCTGTTGCACTTGGAATCAAGATTAAACATAAATTTTGAAGGAGATACCATTACACAAACCACAACAATGACCAGCATAGCATCAGACCAACAACAAACATACTTCACACTCTTCCCTTACTAGGGATTAAACCCAGGGCCCCATGTGTGCTAGGTAAACACTCTACCACTGAGATATAGCCCTAGTTCTTTTTATTTTATCTTACTTTGACACAGGGCATTGCTAAACTGTGATCCTCCTGCCTTAGGCTCCCTAGTAGCTGGGAATAGAGGCATGAGACACTGTGCCCAGTATTACTACTCTTAAAAAAAATTTTGGCTTAAATGTGTTTATCATGTAAAATCATACCAAGGAACATAAAACAATTTAGAGTGATATTTGTATAAGATACTTTTACAAAATACCAAACTGCATAAGTAATCATGAATATCATTGTCCTACGCTATAATTTTTTTGTAAATTTGAGAATAATCACCTCAAAAGTAAAATATTTTATCATTACTTTTAATTGATCTCACAATTAAAATAGCCCAAAGTAAGCCCTCACAAAATAAGGAGTTTATGTACATGTACAGAAGCATAACTAAATTTTTCACAATATAAAATAATGATGTAAATTCACATAAACATGAGTTTATACTTTTTGCTATAAACCAGCTATAGACATAGTCCAGTTCTAGATTTAAGCCTGCTTTCATACCAACTGTGTATCAGGATAACCAATTGTATCAGATACTGGGGATATCCTTTAATGCCCTTCTGTTCTCACCGTTTGGGGCACTCTTAGAACTTCCTACTGAATGCACTCATGTCTCCCTACCTGGGGGATTTCTTTACCTCATGTGGCCAATGTGCAGTTCCAGGCAAAAGTCCTGGAGCATTGACAGGTGTCACTTCAGACAATGATGGTACAGGAGACTCCCCCAACTTCCTCACTTTTTCACAAGGTGGCACAAGTCTGTGATGTGATAAACACTAGTGACTGTGAGCCCCATTTGTTCAGAGAAGTAATATGCTATTAATTCACTCTGTGGTGGTCTTATTTACCCAGCAACTCACCAAACCTTCCTGAGATCTTCTTGAAAAACTATTGGCATTTAATTTCTTTTCTCAGGGTCTATTATTGGAGGGACCCTACCTAAGACCTCAGCATTTTTAAACTTTACAACCAAATCAATTTTGCATCCATTTTCTAATTTGAGCCCCCACAGAACCTTAGTGAAATGAATATAGGACATCATTTCATAGATGAGGCCCAAAGATTTTAAGGAACTTACTTATAATCCTTCCAATTAATTTCCCTGACAAGTGAAAATGTTGTTTCCCAGGACCAACACATTAGTTTCTTGCAAATAGCTTTTATGAGTTTCTATTTGTTCCTGGCAAAAGATATCCTTGTTTTGGATGAGTTACACCCTCCATTTATAAAGTAATAGATTGGTCAAAACAAAAATAAGTATAGGTCTCCCTTTCTCTGAAATTTAAAAAATATATATATTTGTGCATGATAAAGAAACCAAATAACTAACTATGATATCTATTTAATTGCTCAAAATGTAGATAGTTCACAAATCATAAATGAAATGGGATCTTTCCAAACATCTTTCAGGTCATGATGAAGTCACAGTGGCAAGATGAAGAAGAGGTTCATCTGTTCCTTATATGAGCCTAATTTTGAATATCCCATAAGCAAGTTTACTTGCCTCTGTTGCATACATGTGTAGCCAAGCAGTATCAACTCAATCAAATTTCCTAATATTCTATTGACAATCTAATGTATGTCATCCTTTAGTTACCTCATGGACCCAAGGAATCAAAATACTTATGAATGTGCTAAGAACTTTTAAATAGCTGTTACCTTTTAGTTGGCAGTCACTAAATTTTTATATATGCATGGTTAGTCCACACTTATGTTGAAAGAATGCATTCTTCTTTGACATATTCTTTCCAAAATGCATGTTTATTTTTTTCATTCATATTGGTCCTTTTATTTCTGGGGAAGGTGTATTTCATAGCAAGAAAAAAATAGAAAAGGTAAAAACAGGGCTCATCAGAGAAAGCTGTTTATTGCTGATAAATTGCTCTAGAATAACCATACCAGTCCTCAAATCCTGACATTTTAGAACATACAGTTGCAGAAAGGTTAAGAGAGAAAATCAAACAGTAAAACAGAACCAAACTGCACTAGAGTTAAACTTCTTTACCCATTAAATACAGAGTTAATACACTTAATAGATCTATATACTTGTATTTATTTTATGAACTTTTAAAGCATAATTTTATTGTTCCTTTTCCCCTCTTTTGTAAATAGCTGAAATCCACAAAATTATATTTATCACACACTATTATTATTAACTTTATGACAGATTAACATTTGGAAAATATAATTTCTGATTCATGGGAATATGTTAGGACCACCCAAGTTTATATCAATACAGTACCACCCTATCTGATTGGAAAACAGGAAAGAAAATTCTACAATTCTCTCATCCTGATGGTACTCTGCCAAGAAAGTTTTCCAACCATGGACTCATGCAAGTAGATCCTTGATAAATCCTTATTGGAATTAATTAATTCAGAAAAAGTGATTTAATTTCAGTCCTTGGAACCATATTTGAGGACATGATAGAAACCATAGTTATTCAATTCAGAGGATAAAAGAGTCTCTCATAGGATTTCACAACTTTTATTGACTATGTTCCCTCCATCTTTTCCTCCAAATGTAAGATTTAGAAGGTCATAAAATTTGCTAAACTTCTGAGCCCAATTTAAGATTGATCTCTTTAATAAGGCTTTTCCTTGGGATAGAGCCTTTCCCAGAGCATGTACTAAGAGTATGCTCACATAAGAATCACCTTGAAAGTAACATTGTTTGGTTATAAGTTTAGAGTACAGAATAATGGGAGATATATGGTACATCTAGCCCATGGACGTCTCTACAACGTCAAAGAAAATTTGTCTTCTCTTGACTTTATATTTTCCAAACCTATAGGACCATCAACCATCTCCTTTTAATAAGAATCATTTGGTACATGTATCAACGTTCTATATACTCTATACTATGACTTGTAGAAAAGGTATAAGTGGGAGATGAGAGAAGAGAAGAAGAAAAATAAAATAAAGAAGGAGACAGAGATGGAAAGAAGGAAGGAAGGAAGAGAGGGAGGGAGGGAGGGAGGGGAAAGGAGAGGAGGGGAAAGGAGAGGAGGGGTGAGAGGCAAGAAGAAATGAAGGGAGGAAGATAAGGCGAGGGGAGAGAAAGGAGCTGGGAACGGGCTTTATCATGTAAGTTCTTACAAGCCATGAAGAAAATCTGGGGCTTCTAAATAAAATGAGAAGTCAGTGAGTGTTTTTAGCAAAAGAGTTAATCCACTTTATCATTTAAGGAGTGAAATCTTGTTGTTGTGTGGGAAATAGCTCCTACTGGGATAACCTGGGAAGAAGCTGGGCAATTGGAATGTATGTTAGTCAGCTTTTCATGACTGTAACAAAATCCTTAAGATAATCAACTTAAAAATAGGAGACGTTTATGCTGTTTTAAGATTACAGAGTTTTCAACCTCTCATCAATTGTTCCCTGTTATGGTTTAGATGTGTGATGTCTCTAAGAACTCGTGCATGGGGACAATGCAAAAATTTTAAAAGACCAAATGATTAGATTATGAAAGCTTTAAACTAATCAGTGCATTAATCCACTAATATAGATTAACTAGGTATTAACTATAGGTAGGTAGGGTGTGGCTGGAGGAGGTAGGTCACTACACTGTGGCACGGTTTGGGGATTTATATCTTGTCCTTGGTGAGTAGAGCTCTCTCTCTACTTCCTTACCCTGTCATAGGGGAGAAGCTTTCCTCTACTGGGGACTTCTGCCATGATAGACTAAGCTGTAGAGTTGGAAGACTATGAATGAATCCTCTGAAACCATGAGTCAAAATAAAATTGTTCTCCTCTAATTTTCTTATCAGGTCTTTCTGGTAAGAACTAGCAAAAAAAAAAAAAAGCTGACTAAAACAGTGCCTTTGCTCTTGGACCTGTGACAAGGCAGTACAGAGTGGCAGGAGCACATGGTAGAGGAAACTCCCTTTATCTCATTCAAGGGCATGCCCCAGTGACTTAAAACCTGAGGCCCACTAGGCCCCTCTTCCCAAGCACATCAAGTTGGGAAATAATTCTTTCCTGCAGGAGCCATTAGGGAACATTCAAGATTCAAATTATAACAGGATGTTACAAACATTTTTAGAAAAATGATGGACTGAAAATAAAAAGCAAACAAATTCAAGATACGTTTTTTTAAAAAAATTTTATTATTCAATGTTACAGCATCACCTCAATAGTTATTACTAACACATTCACAAATATTTAGAACAGCATCTGACATAAAATGTGTTGATTCATTTGAGCTCTTTAATATGAATATTGGCTCATTTCTAAACTCTGTGTGACCTCAGCCCAGATGTCTTAACCATTCCCTCTCTGAGTTGAGTTAATGCTCACACATTAAAACACCCTTAGCATATGAGCATTTCTGTAGTATCAACATATATCATACTATATTTTAATACTTTTCCTTTGTGTGTTCCCTATTGTAGTATGAGTTCTTTGAGATCAAGAATGAGGTCTTGTTCATCTCTATATCCTAACTGCCTAAAACTCATTAACTGTTTATTAAACATAGAAGACTCAATGGTATATAATTGATAGTTATATCATTTGATAGTTCTATCTACCCCATGAATGCACTTAAGTACATTTGAATGAACAGATTTATAAGAGAATAAAGAGAGAAAAATTAAGAAAGAGTTTTGGATCTCAGGTGAAACAACTTAAAAGTAACCAGAGATACAAAAGTCTTGGACTCATACCAGAACTGAATTCTATTCCTCCCTCTACTAGTTATGGACCATTTGACTTTGGTCAGATCACTTACCTTTTCTCTTTAATTCCCTCATCTACTTGGGAGGTATATCAATATTTTCCTGTCTACTCAAGAGAATAAAAATAAATAGGATCATATCAGATTGCCTTAATGACTGTAAAATGCACCACCTGTTCCAAAAGTTATTATCTCATGCAAATAGTTGAGAAATGTAGATTAACCAGAGTTCTTTCCCATCTTCAATTTCTGCAAGCAAAATGATGAACTTTTGGAAACAAGCTTGCTTCATTTGATTAGAGTCTGCCTTCACCACTGTTCAAGTTCCATGCTCCATGCTAGTCATAATAAAAATAGTACTTACTGAACATTTACTCTGGCAGACTCTCCTACATACTCCACATGCATTAACTAATTGAATCTTCAAATAACTCTCTCTACGGTGGGTACTACCACGATTCCTGTATTAGAGGTAGAGAATGAGACACAGAGCAATTTGATAACTTTCCCAGAAAAATCCAAATAGTAAGTGTTGGGTGTGGCCTTTGAGTTCATGTGATCTGGTTTCAGTTTGCTCTCTAAATGCTACCATCTCCTGCCTCTTAGAGTGGAGAGTGCCAATACGGGGGATGGTGAGCCTGAGATGGGCTCTGGGGAAGTTTCTGTCTGCTGCAGGCATTCTGCAATGTGTTCAGTGCCGTCCTATGAGGCATCTACAGGAGTGCAGCCAATTTCCATCACAGGGTTGTTCTACACCCAAACCAGCTTATATCTGCGGTTATAATTTCCGCTTTAATTTAACCTAAGGCATTTTAAATCTTAAGGAGCAAAAGGAGATTAATTTTACCCTTTTAATTTCCTATAAAATCTAGCCATTACCCCGTTTGGTTAGCAATGTACAAATGTGAGGGGAAATTAACGTGGTCTGGAATAAAGTAAGCCCTGTGAGCTCTTTCTGACCCGATACCACAATTGGGAGGAAAAGCCTGTATTGTTATTGGAAACTAGGAATGGCTGTATGTAAATGCTGAGCAGGCAATATTTCCCCCATGGAGCTGTCACCATGACTAAAATTTCCATTACTGTTTCTCAAAATCCTCCTTGAGAAAATGTCTTATATACCAAGTTGAAACATTTTTCAACAAAACATTTATCAAGTGCCTACTATAATATAAAATCTAACTGAGATTTACTCATTCATTCAGTACATAATTGAGAACCTCTTACACATATCAGAAATTATTTTAGGGCATTAGTATATAACAAAAAACAATGTAGTGCCCCTTCATTTTTATTGCAACTAGTAGAAGAGGTAAAATGTACATTATTATACATGGACAAAGTGCTAATACAGGTGCACAGGGAACAAAGAAAGGGTGTGACATGAGAAATCTAACCCAGAATGTGGGCCAGAGAAACTTTCCAGAGGTGGCTGTGTATATGTTCATACTTCACTTTGCCAATGCACTTAGATATTTAAAAATACAAAGGAAACACAGGTGTTAGATTTTTATTAAGACGAGAAAGGAGATAATGTCATAAATAAGAATCACCACTGAAGCCTGGCGTAGTGGTGCAGATTTGTAATCCCAGCAGCTCAGGAGGCTGAGACAGGAGAATCATGAGTTCAAAGCCAGCCTCAACAGATTAGCAAGGCACATAGCAACTCAGCCAGACCCTGTCTCTAAATATAAAAAAAAGAGTTGGGGGGTGTTGCTCAGTAGTTAAGCACCCTTGGGTTTAATCCCTGGTACCAAAAAAAAAAAAGAAAAAAGAAAAGAAAAGAAAGAATCACCACTGAGCCCTAAAGACATATACCATTGGAATAACTACCAGTCCATGGGCAACATGAAGACATAGGATGGTATAAGTCAGAACGTGAGACATAGCTTGCCCATATGTGAAGGAGTCATCAGGAGTAATAATACTGACCCAGTTCAATCTTATCTGATAATATTGGTAATTCAATATATGATTTACAAAGTTCCCTGATGATCAAAATAAGTCAGCAAATCTAGTAAAGCAAGTAAAGGAAGCCTGATTGAAAACACTGATTACAAAGATACACTGGGTCATCTCCCAGATTTTATATAAACTACAAAAGAAGAGTCTTCAAAAATGCCCTTAAAAGCCCAGGCAAACCTTCACAATAATTTCTAGGCCTGGAATTGTGATGTTTATATAATCCAGGGACTATTGGTACAAAAAAAAATTCTCCACCACACTACTCAAAAATAAACATACTAAATTTTATAATAGCTTTTTAATGCCTTATAATGTTAAAATCTCTAAATTTAAAAAGCTCAGTCCTTCTTTATTACCTACTGAAAACTGGGATACCCAGATCATCCCTAAGAGCAACCATATCCCATTGTAGTATTTCAAGTTTTCTTACATTTTATAAAATAAAGATCAGTTTAAAATAAAAATGTCAGAGGAGCTCACAATAGGATGAAGATTACAAAGGGACTTATAAAGAATTTTTACCTTTCCTGAAGATGAATGACCAGTCTAGTGAGTCTGGGGGAATCCATCTTCATCTTCTTTATTGAGCTTCCTCAACCTCGCTGGCTCCTTTCCTTCATCATGATTGCTCACTCCCTTATCCTTTGCCCCCCAGACACTGCAGGATTTTCTAAAGTTTAGATCTGTATAATCTGGGACAACTAATGCAAATAAACAAAATGGTTTAAGTTAACAAACCACTACTTAATGTGACATACTTGGAATTCATCTTTATGAACATGGAGGACTTGGTAACACAAGTGATAATGGAATGGTGTTGGCTACAAACTTTTCCCTCAGGGAAAGAAGAATTTCTGATAACTGAAACTATGTGTTTGTGTACTCCAGAGTTTTTATTTACCATTGCCAAGAAAATACGCAAAACCCATGTAAAAATGTTATGAAAAAACACGAAGCCATAGAAGTATATTCACAGAAAGTTCCAGAAAGTGAAAGATATGTCTTATTCAAAAAGCTCAACCTGAGCCCTTAAACCACAGGACATGTGAAATACTTGAGGAATAAATAAATAACTTCTAAACAATAAGTGACACAGGAACAGATCCCAAGGTTCATATTTAATTATTCAGATAAACTGGGTTAAGCAGTAAAACAAGGACATTTTTATCTCATGTAGATGTTTGAGAGATCCTCAAACTTTGCCTCAATGTTGTATTCTGAAACGGAATAAAAACCAATCAATTCTTGCCAGGCATGGTGGCACATACCTATAATCGCCTGAAATCCCAGTAGCTTCAGAGGCTGATGCAGGAGGATCATGAGTTCAAAGCCAGCCTTAGCAACTTTAGCAAGGCACTAAGCAACTCAGTGAGACCCTGTCTACAAATAAAATACAAAATAGGGCTGGGGATGTGGCTAAAACTTAACCAATTCTTATTTCTCCATGCTGTTAGGAGAAAACGAAATTATAGATGAGAAAGTAGTAACAATTTTTTCTTTTCTAAAATCTTTTCCCCATGTAACTGCCCCATTCACTCAACTCCAAACACACAAAAGAACAGGTTGTGTGTTGTCTATATTTTAGGTAAATGACATACATTCAAGCACTAAAAACCTTCCATAATTTGGTCCCTAAACTCTATGTTGGCTTTTCCTAGCTTCATGATACCATTTGGTCTACTTCCTGAAGTCTCAGCATACCTCAATACATTAATATTTCGACACCCAAATTCCTTAGGTACTTTGCAAGTGCCAGTCCTGGCCACTTTCCAAGTGCAAGTGCAGATCATATAATCTCTATGAATATCTCTTTCTATGCTAGCTAGAACAGATCTCTCTCCCTTAATCCAATGTGCTCATTTGGCACTGAGCAAACAATACCTTATATTGCTGATGGTTTTTGGCAAGAGGGAAAGGAGCATGTTATATTCACAGAACCAAAGGATTGTAAGTCTGGAAAGAAATTATGAATTAATTAGGCCAATTCTCTCATTGTAAAGATGAATACATAAAAAGATGAAGCTGCTGACCCAAATTAGTCATTGGAAAAGACACAGAGACTCAGTCTTCCATCTTCAGATCCATGAACTTCCCAATATGCCATATCCTTTTTAAATTTAAATGGTAAATTTTTAAATTTTAATTTTTTAAAGAATTCACCAACCCATTAGATAGACATAATTATATAATCCCAAAGTTGCATTTTATGTTGTCACAATTACATAATTCATCTAAGTGTTCAACTAAGCTCTGTTAAGACAAATGATAAAATGTGCTTTGACTTAACAAGTGAAAGCTGTAGAAAAGGGGAGTCCAAAAGTGATGGGAAGAGACCTCTTGGGATTGAAATTATTCTGTAAATATTCCACGAACAAGACAATTCACACAGAGATCTGGGAGTTACCAACTCTTTGAGAAGCCCATCTCCTTCTAATCCTCTGGAAAGCAGGCAGTTTGGACTCGTTGACATGTTGCCAGAACATGCTGGTTTGGTTCTTGTGAGGAAGGTTTTCATCTGTTGGACTGAAATGCCCCACTATTTCTAGGAACTGTGTTTGGATCAAAACACTTCCTTGTGATACATCTAAAATTAGTCATTCTTGTAAGATTAAGGGAAAATTTTGCAAAGGTTTTCCCATTCAGATGATGACTCCCTTGGCAGGGAAGACTGAGATCCTGTGAGTGGGCTCAGCTGAATGCCAACTGGTGGTGCCAGATCACCGGGTCTCTTCATAAAATTTACAGTGGAACATGTCCCCTGGAGCAAAATGTTTCATGGACCAAGAGGCAAAGTCTCTCTGCTAAAAAAAAAAAAAAAAAAAAAAAAAAAAAAATTCCCTTGGTCTCCCACATATTTTCACTTTCGGGGGGCTTTCTATTTCCATTGGGAACATAAACAAAGTACTTTCATCTCATATCCCAAGGGACATTCTCTTTGCTGTTTGCATCATGAACATGTCCACAGTCAAGAAGAACATTAAGGGAGCCTTCTGGGTCCTCCTAGCTCTTTTCAGATCTGTATAGAACCTTCTGCCTAGTTAATTCATCATTGTCACCAGTTAATTTTTTCACATTATCTTAAAGTAATGGATTGCTAGGTTCACACACACACACACACGAGCGCGTACACACACACAAATTGTCCACTCTGCTCCTGATGTCTTTCAGGCCAACCCTTCTATAAGAAGCAATGTCCACTCAATAGTTAATATAAAATTGCAGACAAGGCTGAATAAGTAGGCAATGGCTCATATGCCCAAAGATTCCAGTTGCATCTGGCCAGAGTTTTTGCTCAACTAAGAAAAGGTTCATGAAAATGTAGTCTAATAGCCCCAGTTACAGCTACAAGAAACAAACTAACTAACACAAAGACTCAAAACAATTACATACCATGAGGATACAAAGTCAGGAAACTAGTTACAACATTATCTAAAGTAATAGCATTTTCAATAACTACCCTATCTAAGCCTGTAGCTCTTCTCAAACTTTTTAGACTCTACCACATCAACACAATTCTAATTGCTTGAATGTTTTTTTTTTTAATTTTTTCAGATGTTTTATTCATAACAGTAGCCATCACTGTGACAGCATGGGTATATTCTGAAAAAGACTTTGAGCCTCTCCAGGGAGGCAGGGCAGTTAGACTCCATGGATTTTAAGATTCTATCCAACCTCAAATACCATGATTCTATTTAACAGCAGAATGCCTTTCACATACTTCAATCACCTGATAAGGGCTTTAAGATGAAAAAGAAAATATCTACACGGGGGGAAATTTTAATTTACAAGTTCTCTGATTCAAACAGTGATTGGAAATTCATTGGCTTAGAGCATAGTAATTTTATAAGTATTGAATTTTCACTGGTTACAATGACACAAACCACCATTAGAAAACGCAACCAAAGTGTGCTGTGATGAGAAAGTTATGTGGTGCTCTTTCTCTTAGGTTTGTCAAATACATTCAGAAAAGTGTCTTGACTTAAAATGGGAATGCCTCATTCATGTGCATCCATTTTCTGTATTCGTAAATTCTCCCCTTATGATTTTCTCTCTGCCTAGAACCAGGATACCCTCCCTGCCAAGAAGCTTGTGAAGAAAAATTTTCAGAAAGCTGTCCAGTCCATACACTAAAAAACCATTTTCCACTTTTACATGTATAAATAGATTACTAATTGTTTTCAGGTTTTTCTTGTTTTTACAATTGCTTAAGCATGGATTTTGCTGTCTGCACATCTTTAAGAAGTCATCTTTTATGCTACACAAACAATATGGTTTGCTTTACCTACTACAGCTGCCAGCAAATGTAACAAGAATACAAGAGTTCTGCAGAGCAAGGAGGCCCCTCGTCCTCAGCTTGCTCAAGAACCAACATTTCATATAACCCCAGGAATTGGACTAAAACTTAGTGTGGTGGCAGCTCCTGAATTTCTCTATAGTATGAACTTAGTGGTGAAAAGGGGTTTGGAAGTAGAAGCTAATTGATTTGTCTTCAGTCTACATTGAAGAGCAAGCACAGTCGATTTTACTTAGATGACTTAGATTATAAATTTATGAGGGGTGACTTGGAGGGGCTTGCTCATGGAGATTGATGATAGGATCAAATGCCATCTCACCCAAGTGCTATAGCTTGGCAATGCCACTGCTAATACTCTCAGAAGTACAAGTACTCAAGTCTGTGTTTATTTAATAAATGAGAGTCAGGTCAAGTCTATTGCCCACCCACATGGTTCTGCAATTTCATATTTCCTTGTGAAATAACTTGGAGGTTCAAGCTGGATCCTGCCCTTGCTCTTATGCCAGACAATAATACTTCCTGCTCAAACCTCATACCAAGTACAGAACAGAGCAGCTTGGCTGAACCATTAACACATGTGATGGAGCCATCCTGTATTTTTGCTTTGATAGATTATTCCTTTCTGTTGCCCTTTTTGGTGTATCATTATCTTAGAATTTCATTTACTTTCTAGTGCAATTTTTCTAATGATTACTTACACCTAGGGATATACAAACTCTATAGTAAGATTTTTCTCCCCTACCCCTGAACATTTAAGAAGCTTAGATTTTTGCTGGTTTCTGCTTGCTCTTCATGGGCCTCGTCTTCTCTATAAATCTATTTTTATTTGGACTCAATTGCACTATGATCTGCTTCTCTGTAATGGAAAGGAGTTAGTCGGCTATGGACTGTAACTTGTTTTGATAGCTGGTAACTTTGAACTAAAGGGACATTACTGTTATCAAAACAGCAACCAGCTTTTCTTGGAAATAAAATCTGACATGGTCTTTTCTTTCCCCCCTTCTTGCTGCCTGAGGTCGTATCCCTTGACTACAGGCACCGTCTCTATGTTTTACTAAAGCTGTTTCCCTTTCAAATCTCATAGGCCAACTATAGAAAGATCAGAGTCTTGGGCAGAATTCCCCAAGAGGAAACAGTCCAGGCCATGGAGAGGCCACAGATTCAACCAGGGTAGTGGTATTTGGAAACAAACAAGTCCTAATCTTAACATGAAAATATCTGAAATTGCAGGTCCTGTACAACTTTTGAGGTTCTTTGATGTTTAGGTTAGGGTGGGGATAAAAGGTTAGCACATAAACCTTCAACTTGAAACATATGGAAGAACATTAAGTCCTTTTAATTTTATTAGGGATAAAAGTGTCTGCAAAAGTATTTTTACTGAGTAGGTTACAGAAAACATAAAAACCCAATTAGATAATTTTTCCTATGAAACTTTTGGCATGTCTCTGTACTGGATTTTCTTACAATATTGTCTAAATTATAAATCAAAATTGGGACAGATGTTAATGTAGTCAATCAAACTTCAATGCAAAAGTAGCCCTGTTGATACTGACATCTTCCCACCAAAACAGAAAAAAAAAAAAGAAGGCTATATCATCATTAGCAGCGGAAGCAATTAAGTACTGATGTGGTTCTGCACTTGAGTGCACAGTGATCCTGTCAACTCCTGGGTACATATTGACAACCTAAGCATCCTGCCCTGATTTTCCTAAGCATTGAAAGAGGATTATCCGTGAGAACACCAATGTAAAACATGGCATATTAACAAGGAATATCTATTTCCTCTGCCGCCTGAAGTTCTTCCAAAATTGCATTAAAGCCATTTAAAGTTCATCAGGTCAAAGAGGCAAAGCACACAGGAGACCTGAGTGGATGGAACACTTCAACCAAGCTTTGGAAGATGAGAAGTATAGAAGTGATTACCAAGGTAGCCAAGTGTGAGAGCCATAATCCCACATGCAATCATCTGAATTATGGGATATCCCCCCAGATAAAGTTGATTCGCCCTACAGAAATCCCAAGAAGCTGGAAGTTACCAGATTCAGAAGAAAGAGAAGGGAGTGAAGCTCAGTGGTGAAAAGAAGAATGGAAGTTTGCAGAGAAAAGAAATTGTCCTGATCTCACACAGATAATTACTGCCCTCCCCATACCTCCTAGGAAACCAGAGTTTTATTCTCTGTAGATTGTGATTGGAAAGAGTCCATCTATCCTTGGCACACAGAGGACTTCAGTGAGGCAACCATTATACATCCCTGGGTCACTTCCTCAAAATACATTGTCCCCAGGGGAGCCACCAAGCGTTGATCACAGGCCAGTGCCCTCTTTGCCAAGAAGTAAAGAAAGAAATAATTTATCTCCATAAGGCCTCCTTAGTGGGAAAAGGAGCTCTGCTTTCTACTATGTCCCAGGCATTGAGGCTTCTGCCAAATGCAAATAATTATTAGGAAATCCACCTAAATTAATATGAAAACTTAACAGGAAAAATTAACAAATATCTACTTCTTGGTTTGCCTCTCACCTACATACTCCCTTCCTACCATTCAGAGCTTTCTCTCAAAGAAAATTACCACTTACTCAACTTAAATATTCCTTTTATAATCTAGAATATATTTTCTCTTCTCCAAACGTAGCCAATCCATAGTCTTGACAAATTAATAAATTGTTCCAAGCCCAGGATATCAAATTTTCTTAATCAGGTGGCACTGGTTGAAGTTTCTCATTCTCTTGGAAATACACATCTGTATTCCTAAGAAAGCTTAACTGTCTGTTATCTCTATTATCTGAGGTGGTGTAAGGCTTCTCTCAAATTTTACCAGAGACACGGTAGTATGAGAAGGGCCCTCAAAGAGGTCATTTGACTTCCATCCACACCTTTCTCAAATTCCAAAGTCTAGGAGAAATTTTATTCATCCTTGATTACCAAACATATGGTGTTTGATTTCAGTTGCTTTCACAAAATACCTGAGAGAATCAATTTAAAGAAGGAAAGATTTATTTGGGCTCATGGTTTCCGAGGTTTCAGTAGTTCACAGTCAGCTGGTTCAATTGTTATGGGCCTGTGGTGAAACAGAACATCAAGGTGGAGAGAACATGGTTGACCAGAGCTGCTCCCTTCACAGAATCCAGGAAGGAAGGAAGGAAGGAAGGAAGGAAGGAAGGAAGGAAGGAAGGAAGGAAGGAAGGAAGGAAGGAAGGAAGGAAGGAAGGAAGGAAGGAAGGAAGGAGAGAGAAGAAGAAGAAGGAGGAGGAGGAGGAGAGGAGGAAGTGGAGGAGGAGGAAGAGGAGGAAGAGGAAGAGGAGGAGGAGAAGAAGAAGAGGTGGTGAAGGAGGAGGGAGCAGGGGGAGGAGGGGAGGGAGAGGAGGGAAGGGGGAGGGAGAGAAGAGGGGAAGAAGAAGGAAGAGAGGAGAGGAGAGGGGAAGGAGGAGGAGGAGAGGAGGAAGAGGAGGAGAGGAAGAGGAGGAGGAGGAGAGGAGGAGAAGAAAAGGAGAAGAAGGAGAAGAGGCTAGGGACAAGACATACTCTTCCAGGACATGGTCTAAATAATCTACTTCCTCCAACGAGTCTCCACTTCCTACAGTTTCCAGCACTTCCCAGTGATGCCATCAGATTATGACCCCATCCATAGATCAATCCATTGATGAGGTCAGAGCTTTCATAACACAATCACCTCACAAAACCTCACCTCTGAACTTTGCTTCATTTGAGACCAAATCTTCAACAAATGAGACTTTGGAGAACATTCCAGATTCAAAACATAACAAAGATGAATCAACACAAGCCACACAATTCCCAATTTTCCTCTTTTGCCAGTGATTTTCCATAATCAATGAGGTAAACAACCACAGAATGTTGCTAAGGTACCAGTGATCCTCTCATGAAGAGAGAATGAGTCACAATTTGATTTGTCATCTAATTCCCTATACACTGCTTTTATCAATTTAGCATAGGCCACATTTTAATCCTGAGTTTCACCATCTAGTCAAGAAAACACGGACTGAATTGACTATTAAATTCAACCTGATACAGTATTCTTCCTTTACTGGCACCTTAGACCATTTTACTATACATGTTCTCCAACATTTTTTAAAAAGAATTTTCCAGTGTTTCCACCTGGTTTGGGGTGAGTTCTTTTCTCTTAGGCTTAATTTCCAATCTTACTTCCATCTATGTGCCATTCCTTAAATCTAGTAATAAGTTTGCAGACATGGAGATATAGGCAAGTCTTCAGAAGAACTGGCTTCCCTTGAGAGGAAATTTTCTCCAAAAAGTGACTTCATCATCTTCAAATCAAGGATGAAACAGCCTTATCAGACATGGAAGTTGGATTAGCTACAGCTGGCAATGGAAGTCTATGAAAGTTAGGGCTCAGGGTACATTGAGGTCTTTGAATCTTCTGAGATCATCCCAGTATACACCATTTGTATTCTTTTATTCCTCCTTAACTAAAATTCATTTTCATATGGAAAAACCTGTCATTTTTGCAAATTTGAATGAATCTAACAATGAAAATTTCCAAATTTTGCATTTGATTTTCAACATTGCAATTACAATAGAAAATGAATTATTTTAATATAATGATAAAAAGTCCCTAAGTTTTAGTTCATGTCTTCAGCCAAGAATTTGGAATTTCATCTGTTCTTTCTTTATCTTTACATGGTTTCATTAGAAGAAAACACTCTTCCTTCATCCTTGAAGTTGTATAACCTTATTCTGTTCTGCTATTATATCAATGAATGCCTCAAAGATTTGCCTTTAATGGAAATCTCATTAACAATTAACACAGCTGGGAATTCATTGGTTTGTCATTGTGTGTCATAGAATATAAGACATTCATTAGGTACTTACTGGATTTTTTTGCTGTCTTCAATCCCAGTTTAACCAGAGATTAAATTTATACCTCCCTGGGCTTAAAGGCCAGTGACCGGGTACTAATTGCTATACAAGTCAGAAACTTGCTTGTAAACACTTGTTATGGTTCAGATATGAAATTTTTCCCAAATACTAATGTGTTAAATGCTTAGTCCCCAGTGCAACAATCCTCAGAGCTGGAACATTAGGGAAGCAATTGGATCATGAGGGCTCTTAGATCATCAGTGGATTAATCCATTGATAGATAAATGGGCTACTGGGAGGTGAAGCTGTAGGTAGGTGAGGCATGGTTGGAGGAAGCTGGTCACTAAGGAGGTGACATCTTATTCCTGGCTAATTCCCCTCCCTCTCTCTGCCTCCTAGCTGCCATAAACTGAGAAGCTTTTTTCTGCCACACCCTCTACCATGATGTTTCTGCTTTGGAGACAGTTAACCAGGGACTAAGTTTGACCTTGGAAATCATGAGCCAAAATAAACTTCCTTTCTCTATTTTGTTTTTGAAGTATCCATCACAGCAATTATAAGCTGACTAATACAATGCCTAAAACTGACTTTGGCTAATTGATTCGAAAATAAAATTAACTGGCAGATTAGTAGTATTTCATAGAATCAATAGAAATGCTGGAGAATCAAACTCAGAAAATGACAAAAAGCCAGAGAGACATGGTAGGTAAGAAAAAAACCAAGGTTGCATCTAGACAGTGCATCTAGCTAGGCTGTATCTAGCTGGTTGCTGCCATTGGTGCCATCACCAATAGACACCTTCTATGGAGCCGCTGGATTCTGTGCTGGTAAAGCCTAGATCTTATTTCCAAACCCTGGCTGCCTAACAGTGTAGAAAAGAAATATTCCATTTGACTTCCAAGCCCCACACAGTAAAGGATTCTTTCCAGATAGACATGGTGCTTGAAGATGGCTATCAAAACTAGCCAGTATTTAATACAGACTTATAAAGTTCTAATATTCACCTTGAGCAACAAGCTTAAAAGTTGATAATGAAATACTATTTGATACTTAAATTTATCACTCTATGTTTTAAATATTTGAAAACTGAAAACAATCCCTAAAGAAGTTTACAAAAGATTCTAAATATTTGACAATTTCTCATTCAACAAATCTTGAAAAAGAGAAATGAATGATTTGCAGGCAATGGCTACTATTCTCTCTATCCTCTAAGCAACAGTTTCTTGTTCTCTTGTCTACTAGGTTTGAAATAAGTAAAGATTGGGGAGGGGAAAGTTCCCACATAGTAAATCTGTGCATAGAATCATAAACACAAATCAATACTAACATATTTTATTATACACTTGTTTATTTGTCTACCTTTAGTCTTGACTATTAGCTCTACCTATAAAAAAAGAACTATTTTGTAATTATATCTATAGCTAGCATATAACAGACAATCTATACATATTTGTTGAATTTGAATAATTAATAAATATCACTTTGCTTTGAAATTTGGTTGGGTGAATCATATCACTACAAAAGATACAATAATAGATTAGATAGAAATATAGTTCTGGGAAAAACCTTTAATAGAGATTCATTATTTTTTAATCACAGATTGTAGGCAAAATGCAACCAAACATCCCAGAAATGAGAACCCTCCACCATCAGGCTAATGAAGTATCAGTGTAGATTTCCCAAAGCAGCACATCAATATAAAATGTAAAAACTTTTAAAATTGAGAATTCAGCCTTGATTTTGTCAAATTGGTCAGTGATTCAATTTTTATATAAATTCTGTTTCCTTGGATCTGCAAAGGAAATAAAGAATGATATCATTTGATATGTTTAATATTGTTATTAAATTAATTTCACCCTTTTCTTGTTCTTCTTTTAACATGGCCATCAGAAAATTTGAAATACATCTGTGTCTCATGCTATATAAGATCACACTGCTTTATAGCACAAAGCATTGTGTTTTACATTTAGGTGGTTTTCAAGCTTAACTATTGAAAATGGAAAAAGGTTTGGCTGGATGTTTATTGTCTTTGTTACGCATGTTTTCAACACCTGGAGCAGCATACTTCCTGGTGAATAAGTCTCCCTGTTATAGACATTTATGTATGTGTTCCTTTGCATACAACATCCATGCACAGACACAGGCAAAACACAATACATGCTCACAATTTAACCATTCCATCACTCTTTCTCTACATGCAGAAACATAGCAATTTGGTGACCATTAGTTTGAGCTCTACTGTCATATAAATATTATTGCCTCTTAGATATTTGAAGCCCATTTTATTTTTTATATGTACTTATGTCCCTCATCTATAAAATAGGCAGAATAAGTTTTACTTCATCATAGGGTTGACAGAAAAATTTAATGAGATTATTTTTAGCACAGTGACACTTAAGAGTGAAAGCTATCATTATAACGAATTTTAGCTATCATGATAACTAACCAAAGACAAAACAATGCTTTCTAGTATTTAGGTGCATTGCCCTAAATATGAGCTATTACAAAAACAAAAAATTTGGATAAATATTATACAAACTAAGACTTACATAACATTTTACAATGTAGAAACTATTTCTACTTAATTGTTTCCTTATATCATCCCCATGAACTGGTTGCAAGAGGAATGAATGTTATTTCAATTTTACTGAGGGAAGAATAAAACATAGGGATATTGAGTTACATTCGGCTTGTCCATATGTATTTTTTGAAGCTGTCTCCCCATTCTTCTGCCTCCATTATAATGGCTTGTTTTTTCTTTTCTTCTCTTTCTTTATTTTTCCATGGATAAAATAGCCTCCTTCTTAGCTTCGGAAAACTTCAGCCATTTGAATCAAAGGCTTTCTCACATTTCCAAGATATATTTTGACCAAATCTTACCCTGAAAATACTTTCACTCTTGACTTTCAGGAAGTCTTGACAACTTCTGGGGTCATACAACCTAGACAAGAGTTGGCAAAAAGAATACGGGGCACTTATTTGGAATATGGGCTCAAAAGCATTTTACAAAATCAAAGTTTTACTAAGGCAGAAATGATACCTGAACTTTTAAGTGTTAGGTAGGCCTGTTACAAAGCAGCATAAGTTGAAAGGGTAGAAATGATTTGCAAATTATGTTCCCTCTTAGATTGGGAAAACAAGAAGAGAGAGTTATTGGGGTCTGAATTAGAAACAAAATATAATCCATGCTTGTATAATTACAACAAAATGGATTCTACTGTCATGTACAATTAAAAAGAACCAATAAAATAAATAAATAAATTGGGAAAGCAAATTTTGAAGAAACTTTCATAAAGAGGGAAATTGTTTCACCAAATATCCCAAGAAAATGTACTAAATAAGGGTACAAGCATAAGTGGATCCTAGTTGCATTTCAGTATTTGATGTGCAAATAATATCTACCTTATGGAAGTATTGCCATAGCCTCAAGAGGTGTTTTTGCATCTTACCTCTTCATTGTCATCTTCATCAATGTCATTCTCTTTATTTTCATAGCTTTACTTTTTTCAAATGCTGATTCTACTTATGGCTCAATGTTGTTCCTTTGGCAAATATAGATACAGACATATGTCTGCTGCTTCAAAGGAATTCACAGTCTATAGAAAGACAGACACAGAATCAATCACTCAGGACACCAGTCAGGTTGTGATTGGAGCTAAGATAAAGATGAAGAGTATGAATGGATAGTAGCAAAAATGGTGTTCTCTACTTGTGTATAACCAGAGATATGAAAAATTCTGCTCTATATGTATAATATGAATTGTAATGCATTCTGCTGTCATATAAAACAAATTGGAATAAATAAAAATTTTTAAAAAGAATGATTGTTGGGCTGGGGATGTGGCTCAAGCTGTATCGCACTCGCCTGGCATGAGTGCAGCCTGGGTTCGATCCTCAGCACCACATACAAACAAAGATGTTGTGTCCGCCGGGAAAAAAAATAAAAAATAAATATTAAAAAAATTCTCTCTCTCTCTCTCTCTCTCTCTCTCTCTCTCTCTCTCTCTCTCTCTCTCTCTCTCTCTCTAAAAAAAAAGAATGATTGTTCTGATTGGGAGATCTGGGGAAACTCTGAACAGGTTTGAATTGGATCTTACCTATTTAATTTACAATAGCCTCCAGACTGATTTCACTTATCAGCATCTACCACCTCACAAGTTACTCATTACATTGTTAACAGAAATAACTTTATAATACGAAAATTAAAATATTCACCCTAATCTTCTCAAAAAAAATTTACAATCTGTAGTAGAAAAACTAGGATTCCCTGCTAAGCATGAAATTGGGCTTCCACTACCATTTTGGCCTCATTTGGGATTAAACCTTGCTGACAGTTCCCAGCTGCAGGAAACTGCTTTCTCCAAGACTGTAACTCTTCCAAGGGGTTCCCAGCTGTCAACAACTAGCTGCAAAGATATGAAGGCCTGATCCAATAACCTCAAGTCAGCCTACCTCTGAAGGATCTGCCTAGCTCCAGTGCGCCCCAGAGGACCAAACAAGTCCTCAGAGCTCATGCTAAACAGGTTAGATTTTCTTTCTATTCTCTTTCTTCCAGAAGTATTACCAGATAAGTCTTCTGCACCCACTTGCCATCTCAGAATCCACTTTTAAGGAACTCTATCTAAAACAATCTGCAAAGAACTATAATTTTACCCCAAACACATCATGGACTGCAAGGGTCTAGAATCAGACTGTCAACAAACACCTTCTAAATCACTCTATTCCTAATGGTTTAGTGATTTCTGTACATGTTGTGTTCTTTATCTCGGCACTTATCTGTACTGCTTATATTGCTGGGAGTTGTTAATATATCTGCTTTACGTGTTTCGAGTTTTAAATTCTTCTCTCTTCACCCAGTGACAATTAATAGAGTGTTAGGTATGCAATGGCAATGGATACACATTATACTTGCTTTTAAGCAAATCTGTGAAACTTCTAGAAATAAAGATTACTCAGTTTCCCTGTGCTTTGTCTTTTTCACCTCTTTCTGTTTGTTTTTCTGATACCTCCTTGATGTACAGAGGTCTTCCTGTCTTCCCTTCATTGTCCTGTGGATGCTTGTTCTCAAAGCCTGAGCTGCCTATCAAGGCATGCAAGGCCCTTCAGGACCTGAAAAAGCACTTAGAAAATGCATTACCTGACTTAACACTTTTTAATAAACTTTCCAACCTATCCAGGCAAGACTATTCAGGATGTATTAAATGCCTGTATCCTTTCACCTCTCTACACTAGCTCAATCTGGAATCCACCTCTCCTGAATATTACCAATCCTTCAGGAAGAACTCACCTAAAATGGTAACAATTCATAAAGTCATTGCTGAAAACACTAAGGAAAATAATAATTTCTTTAGATTCTGATGGCACTCTGTGACACTCAATACTCACTTCTAAAGCATGAATCTGAACTGTGCTACAAAATGTCACTCATATTTTTACAGCATATGATGAAACAAAGTAGGGAAATCTATGATCAGAAGACAGTGATGGCAGTAGTCTTTGTCCTTTTGTAACGCCCTGCCTGTACCTCAATTAGTCAAGTCATGGCTTGTTTTCTGGCCCATCTACCTCACTAACCTTGCAGCTTCTTGAGGAAGGTCTTCTGTCCTTGGTTCTTGAACACCCAGCTCATGATGAATATTCCTTATTTCTTGATAACTATCCATCATTATCACTCTGATGTTATGCCTTCTTCATAGCTCTATCCCCAGAATCTCCCATAATACAGCAGATGTACATTTTAATGAATAAATTAATCATAGCCTCTGTCAAATATCATCTGTATTTTAAATATTGTTGCATTCTATTTCTTTTTTGTTCTGAGTGGTGGAAAGCTAATTAAATGTAGGACTGTGACTCATGCATCCTTCAGTTTCTTGCCCTAAAAACCATATCATGGACTTAATAAAGAAGTACTTGAACAAAGAGTTGATTTTCTATAAAAAGTAAATCAGTGTCCAAAAGGTTTCAGGATAGACTTAAATTGAAAGAATCAAACTGTGGTAAGATATTATCAGACCTTAACAAACTAATTGTTTTGGGAAGAGAAAAAGAAGCTTTGAAATACTATCACTAAATCCTAAACAAAACATTCATTGTATAAATAAAATGACCTTCTGAAAGTCTTCAATGCTTATTAATGGAGTTTCACAATAACACCAAATAGATTTGGCAGAAGAGGAAAAATCGAGGAGAATCACACAATTCTGGTAAAATAAAAATCACATTTTTCCTTCCTTAAGACTTGGTGATGGTTGCTTATGATTTAAGAAGCCTGGTTTCTTATAAAACTGAAAAGAAGAGATGATTCTTCCCATTCTTACCACCTTTTTCTTCCTATTGTCCCAGACCCTTCTCCAGTGAGACATCTCAAGGACACATCTTCTCAGACATTTTCAAACTACAGATTACACAACGATCCATGGCTGTGGCCACACAGCATCAAAAATTAAAAAGATAAAAATCAGAAATTCAAGAAAAGCAAATCAAATCTCTGTCAAATAAATACAAAGTAGAAATACCAATGACAATCTATTCTTTCTCTTGACGTTTTTGTAATGTGAAGAACTATTTTTATTAGTTTTGAATGTGTACTTAGCTATGCTACCTACAACGCTCATATTTATTCAGCATTCAATAAATCAAAGAAGACAAATTGACAACCATAAAACACTGATGAGTATATATTCTCTTGGCTCCTTCTCAGTTCTTCCTGAACACTCTGTGTGCAACTCTCTTAGTGTTAATATATTTAGGAACATTAATTTTCTGGCCTATCTTTTCCATTAAATGATTAGCTCCTGGAAGACAGAAACTGTCTTCAATATCTGAGTCCTATGTGCACAGTCTCATCATAATTGTCAGTTTAATAAGTTAGAAATATAGTCATAGTTTGTTGTGTAGTATATACAGATGTAATACATTTGTATCATGAATACTAATCTTGGTTAGTTTAAACTATTTTAAGTCTACAAAGACTGAATATTCCTAGTCCACATATTAATTTATCACTGTTCAAATGTTACTTTATTAGAAAATTATAAATATAAGATAAAGAAGTGTGAGTATATGAGGACAACTCACATGAAGACACACTGCACATTCCAGAGTGTATCCTAAGTCCCATAGCAGCAATCAGTCTTTTTGAAGAACCCTCATTATCAAAGGGAGCAAAATTTTTAACAGATTCAACAAGACACAGTAGATAGATAAGACCTGAATGTATTTAATGCATGCAGTTTGATGAGTTTGAACACATGAGCATCAGTAATATCACCACTACAATCAAGGTAATAAATATATCCAGCATTCCCAAAGCTTCATTGTGTCTCATTTTTATTTTTTTAAAATAACACTTAACATGAGATACTCTGTAAACAAAATTTTAAGCATACACTTCCATATTATTAACTACAGGCATTATACTGTACAATAGATCTCTACAACTTATTCATCTAGCAAAACTGAAATTTTAGACCCAATGAACAGCAACTTCCCATTTCCTCCAACCACCAAAAAACAATCACAATTGTATCTCTGCTTCTATAAATCTGATTGTCATAGATAATGCAAGTAAGTAGAATCATGCAGTATTTTTCCTTCTGTAACTATTTCATATCATTCATATTGTCATAAATAGCACCAACTTCTTATTTTCTAAGCCACTGTAGAATAATTCCATTGTGTGTCTATGTATCACATTTTCTTTGTCCATTCTAACTGTCAATGTACACTTGTGTTATTGCCATATCTTGGATGCTGTGAATCATGCTGCAATATTCACGGGAGGATGGATGTGTTTTCAAGATTCTTATTTAAATTCTATTGGATATACACCCAGAAGTGGAATAGTAGATCATATGGTAGTTCTACTTTTAATATTTTAAGGAATCTCCACACCATTTTTCATAGCCCATGCACTATAATGCATTATTTTACATTCCCACAACATTGTGTAGGATTCTAATCTTTTCTACATCCTCATTGTCTTTTTAAAATAATAATCCATCCTAACCAGTATTTAGTGATAACTCTTTATAGAATTGATATGCACTTTCCAGACAACTTAAAATGTTAAGAATCCTTTTCACATATTTCATTGACATTTGTAAGTCTTCTTTGCAGAAATGTCTATACAACTCTATTTTCTTTGGTAAGGTCAGGTAAATCTATAACATCATTTGTGTGTTTGTGTGTGGTGCTGGGGATTGAACCCAGGGGTCTTATGCATGCGAGGCAAGCACTCAACCAACTGAGCTACATCCCCATCCCTATAACATATTTTTTAATGTAAGACAATATGAAAAGTGTCTGTTTGATCAGAACTAGAATATCTGTTTCACCTTCAAAGTCCATCAAAAAAGATTCTCCAACCAATAATCAGATTATCATGGCCCTATCTTTTAATGGATTTTATAATGTTTGTGACTGTTTTTTAATATCTCCTGATCCTTCTTGTTTTATCACATTGAATGGCCATTTTGATGAAAGCAAAGGACCAGGACAGATGTGGTAATTAGACAGATCTGTGAGCACAGGACTGGTATTGTTTGCAGAGTAATCTATGGATCCTCCACGAAATATACATGTGTGAATTATTTAATCTTTGAATGAGCTCTATAACATAGAGAACTATTAATGTTATAACTTTTAGAGACAAGGAAACTGAGAGCAGAGAGTTCAAGGAACTTGCTCAAAGAGACACACTAGTAAATAGAAGAATCCGAATCCAAAAACTGGTGGCATTTGCTGGTTTTCTTGTCTCTCTCCTTGCCTATATTAGGAGTGCAGAGGAATATCTGGCACACAGCTGGAATTCTAAATACTAGTTGACAAGATGGATGGATGAATGGATAGATGGATGAATAGCAGTCAAGCAAATGCTGGAGCCACAAAGTCCTACAAATCAGGCTATCAATCAAGTCAAACAAAATAAGTCTGTTGACTCACAAAACAATAAGGTAGTTAAAGCAGGTCCTGTTTCTCCAGTCAGGGAAAAGGTCAATGTCCAGAGTAAGGCAATAAGGATCAGAGACTAAGGAGGCTGTGGAATAGCAGATTATAAAATTCTAAAAGAAGACAAAAAAATATGATATTTAGCTTTGGGAAAGCTATGGTCAAGAAATAGGCAAGAGAACCAGGAAAACTTCCAGTGAAGTAAGTAGAGGTTGTGTTTTTTATGCCAAAATTAAAAAAAAAATAAACAAATCTTCAGAAATATATGGTCCATATAAAGTTGTACCCAGAATCACATTTTTTTTCTCAAAGTATAGACAGGGCTGTTATATTGTATGCAATAAAGGACTAACACAGCAAAGAAATAAATGTCTGACATTAACTCTCATCACCTACATGCTCTTAAAAAGTTAATCTTGAAAGACCTTAAAACATAAATTTTGAAAGGACTTAAAATTTGGCAGACTCATCTGACCACTTGGAAACTAGTAAATTTTTCTGTACGTAAGTTGTGTAAGATATATTTTATTGTGCTTATAAAGTCAAATGGTTACAAAATTCATTTGACTTAGATTACATCCGATACACTCAGCTTTGGTCATTCACATAAAACAATCTCTTGTGTAAGTTTTTGTTTTCTTCTTACTCATGAATGATTGGGCTGTGTCCTCTCTCTGATCCAAAGATAATTACTATGCCCAGAGTCTTGTTGTGTAGACATACTATGGCATATGGGTTTTTCACACTGGAAGGAAATTATGCAAGTGGAAGACTGATCAAGAATTGAAAAGTTATGTGACCCAAACCAAATGCTAGAGAGCTGTATAAATTTCCAGAGTGGAAGCAAAAGATAAATGCCAGATTCCAACCACACATGGTTGTGAAAATTTTCAAAGGAAAATTCCAAGAAGCCAAAATTCTACTATTTCCTTTGTAGTTGTTTGAAAATAAAGCAACCAGCTGGTATCCCTTTATTTTGCACATCTGAAAGTATGCAGCAGTGTGGCAAATGGTTTTCTAAATGAATAAATAATGTTCTTTTTTGGAATCATTGAATCATAGATTTTAAAGAGTTCCTAAGAGCAAATCATCCTATTTTCAAGTGAAATTACACCTTCATCATCTGAGAAGAAAGAAATTATGTTTTAAGAGACATCCAGGAAAGTCTAAAATACTCCTCAGAGTATCTTAAAGTGCTTCCAGAATGATAGCTGCAACTCCTTGAGAGTCAAGTATCAGATATTATATTAAGCAGTTTCTATTCCCGATCAAAGATCCTTACAAAATATCTCAGAGATGACAATATCTCCATTTTATAGGCAAGGACATGAATCTCAGAGAATCCAAGCAAGTTGCTTAGTGCTGGCAATCTTCAGGGGCCAGAACTCAGAACCACCCCTGTCTGGTTTTGAAGTTTGAGCTCTTCCTACCACACCCCATCTGGCTGACATCATTGGATCTCAAATTCACCATACTGCTTTTTAGATTATTTTCTCCAGTCTATTGTCAACATGGCAGAAGAACGTTGTTTTATTTGTGCTGTCTAGATTATCTAGCTGATATAAATCTGTCTGAACTTACATTCCCTCTGAAGTGTTGGTAAATTAAGGGAGACTAAATTGATTTCTAATATCTTAGTGAGGGTTCATAACTCAAACTAATGAAGTGAAACCAGGTGAAATGTTACAACTAAGCTCAGTAGGAAAAAAAAAAGGTAGAAGTCTTCTGTACTTGCTCTAAGCACATTTTTTTTTTTTTTGCTTTCTATTTTTGATTTTGTATTATACTGAAGTAGAGTTTCTTTCATTTTAGTTTGAGGGTTTCTTGGGGAATATTGAATTATTGTTCTCATTTGATCATTTACTTAGGTCACCTTACAAAACAGGAGGTTGAGCATCCCTGATCTAAAAATCTGAAACATTTTGAGTATCAGCACTCAAAACTTTTCACACAAGGAAGTGTTTTGGATTTTGTGTTTTCATATTAGGAATGCTCAACTGTTTTAAGCTTATATAAATAGTCCAAAATTCACAAAAAGAAGTCTAAAATCCAAAACACTTCTGGTCATAACCTGTATTAGACTAAGGAGAGAATATTCCACACTTGTGCACATGTTTGCTCTCCTCTGACCTTCCTTCCCCTCCTTCGCTCTTCCCCCTTCCTCCATCCATTTTAATGTGGAGGCTTGCTATAAGACTTGCTGTAGTCGATGGCATGTTAGTAGACAAGACTGAAGGAAAGGCCATGCAGTGTTGGTATGGTTTGGTTTGGCTCCTTGCACTCCAATGATCTTCCATGAAAAGAATATGCTCAAAATAACCTTTGACCTAAAAAGATCATAAAGGCATTGAGTAGAGCCAAGACCAACAGATCTATAGTCCAAAGCAGACAAATGAATGCAAAAGTCAAATGCTTGCTGTTATAAGCTGCTGAGTTTGAGGATTTTTACACAACTTCATCATGGCAATGGCTAATTGATGCATTTGTGGTATGGTCTCACTGGTTAGGAATGTCAAGGAGCTACCACCAGTAACCCCTTCCCATAAGGATCTATGGAGTGAAAATTCAAGAGGATGGGGGAATAACTGATTTTCTGCCTCCATATATATCAAGAGAAATGAAGGCTTACACATTCCAAGACATCTTGAGATGGGAATGGATTGACAAGGCACAGTTGTCATAAGAGGGTCATCAAAATAAAGGAAAATCCACCCCAGATCTGTCTAAGAGGATAACTGGAATCAGCCACAAGTCATAGCAGGGAATGGCTGCACTAGCTGTAATTGGAGAGCTGTAAAAACCCAGGTAAAGATAAAATTATCGCCATGATTCTAGCACAGCCCTTCACTGTTTCCTCTGATAGCCCAGGGATATAAGGAATTAGCATAGAATGCGATAATAAACATTGAGATACAGAGAGTGGCACACATGCTATTTTTAAACCAAAAAGAACATTAGAGACCTATATTCTACTTTCACAGATGGATAAAACAAATCCAAGGAAAGGTAGACAGGTTACAAAATATCTTTAGGATCCCAACTGCAAAGGTAGACTGAGAATCTAGTAGTCCTCTGATTGTGCAGCCCAATTCTCCTGTTACTCATCACAAATAGGTGGTATAGTATTTCAAGAACCTCACGTTAGCATTATGTGTTGAAGATCATGTTAGTAAACTCAATTTTCATATGCTATTATTGAAATTCAGGAATACCAGGTAATAATAAAAATATCAGTCATTCTCAAAATCATGAAATATTCAGCTAAATTCTTCAGTCCCAATTTTTTCTTTAAAAAAAGAAAAGTTATTTAAGGTGCTGAGGTTGTGGCTCAGTGGTAGAGCTCTTACCCTGCATGTGTGAGGCACTGAGTTCTATTCTCAGCACCACATAAAAAATAAATGAATAAAATAAAGGTCTGTCAACATCTATAATAAATTGGAAAAAAAGTTACATTGTTAAAAATGTTATTTAGCATAACAACAATACCTTTAGATTATTTTATTTTTGGTATTTTATTTATACCTTAGAATACACATAGCATGTACATATTGTGAAGCATAATAGTAAAATACCTGGGAACACCTTCTCAACTCTTACCATGTAACAACTGTCAGAAATTTTGTGTTTATTGTAACAGGACATAAACTCTAAGCTTTCCATCTTTAGGTATTTCTTAAGATAATTTTTTTTAGTTTTGCTGGAATTACACAATATCTAAAATTTAATTGGCACTAAACTGACACCTGGGCAATATTAGGTTCTCTATTTGTGAGCATGGTTTTAAGTGTATTTGGATGAGTTTCCTTTAATGTCTATAATGAAAACTTATAACTGTTTCCATAAAAAACCTTGAGCTTCTTTTTATCTTTAAGTTTTTTTCTAACTGTATTTTTAGTTTTGTGAAAATTACATACTTTTCTAAATTGTTAGTTTTGTTGGTTAGAAATGTAATTTTTGTATCTAGATCTCACTCTATCTAGCCAGCATTTTAATCCCCTTTGCTTTTCCAGTGACAATAATGTAATCTATGAATAATTATTTTTCTTTCTTTCCTTCAATGCCCATATATTTCTTTTTTCTACTATTCTCTATTATAGGTTTATTTAAGAAGAACATCATCTGTAGTATAAAAATCTAAATTTTTCAATGAAAACAAATTTTAAAAAATCCTATGAGCCTTTGACATCACCAAATTCAGATCACATTAGAATTCTAAGCAATAAACTCAGATATTAGAAACAAACATAACTTGTGATCACAACTCAAAAGTCACATACATGATTTCAATTATGGTAGTAATGCTGTAAACATGAGTACAACAATTTATAATTTTGTACATAATGATCTTTTTTCTGATTCTATTGATTTTATTTTTTAAAATACGTGGCAGTGGAATGCATTATAATTCTTATTACACATATAGAGCACAATTTTTCATAGTTTTGTATATAAAGTATGTTCGTGCCAATTCATGTCTTTATACATGTACTTTGGGGTTTTTTTGCATTACAATTCTTATTACACATATATACTACCATTTTTTGTATCTCTGTATATAAAGTAGGTTGACACCCAATTCATGTCTTCACAACTGTACTTTGGATAATGATGATGGAATGTGATGGACATCATCACAATACCCATATATTTCATGTCTCCTTCTTTTCTTACTATGCTAGGACCTACATTACAACATAAAAATACATGGTAATAGTGGGTACTTGTGTCTTTTTCCTGATTTTAAAGGGCACATTTCTAACAATCAACCATTAGAAATTGTATTTGACATGTTATTATTAGCTTTTTGTAAAGACAACTCTTTCATTCCAATTTTAATAAGAATTTTTATCATGATGAAATGTTGAACTTTATAGACTACTTTTTCCTGCATTAATTAAGAGGATCATATGGTTTTCTTTTTTAACTTGGTGAATGTAATTTATAGTCTTATTTCTATTTTATTTTTTATTTATTTTTTTCTAGATATACATGTCAATAAAGTGTGTTTGACATATACATGCATGGGATATAACTTATCATAGTTAGAATCCTATTCCTGTGGTTGTACATGATGTGGAATTTCACTAATGGTGTATTCATATATGAACATAGGAAAGTTATGCCCAATTCATTCTACTGTCTTTCCTATTCCCATTTCCCCTTCCTTCCCTTCATTCCCCTTTATCTACTCCACTAAAATTCTATTCTTCCCTCCCAACCTTTGTTGTGTGTTAAAATCTGCATATCAGAGAGTACATTTGGCCTTTGGTTTTGGAGGATTGGCTTATTTCACTTAGCATGGTAGCTTCCAGATCCATCCATTTACTGGCAAAAGTTATCAAGTCATTCTAAGTAATATTCCATTGTTTTTAAAGCATATGTTTTTACTGGAAAATGCCTAACTTGATCACCATGAACTGTTTTTATTAGTAGATATTCATATATGTTCATAAATGAGTTGGAGTGTACTCTTCCTCATACTGTCTTTTCTTATTATATTGCTGTCTTTTACTATATTGTTTATGTTTCTGTCTTTTTACATTTCTGCTCTCCATAACCTATTCTTTTTCCCTTTCTTGTACTGGTCCTCTTCATTAAATGACTTGGGGGTTATTGCCATTCCTTCTATTTTCTGGAAAAGTTTGTAAGAATTATTTCATTTTCATTGAAAATTTAGCAGAGCTCATTTATAAAAACCATCTGAGACCTGTTTTCTTTGTGAGAAGATAAATTTTAACTAATTAGTCACTGATTATAAAACAACTTGACCTTTCTATTTTTGCCTTCAATCAACTTTCTATTTTCTCTCTAGTCTTCTTGGATATTGTGTTTTCAATGAATTCATTTTTATTAATACTATTTAATTTTTTTTCTATAAATTTGCCAAAGATACCTAATATCTTTTCAATTGTCTTACAATCTGCATTTATGAGCTTTTTCAAGCCTTATTATTACCTGTAATTTCTTTCTTTTTTCTCTCAACCAAAATTTTATTCAAATCATAGTTTACTTTTTATTGGCACATTATAATTACACACAATAGTGGGATTCAATATGTCCTGTTGTTATGTGCACCTAACAATGTGATCAATCTCATGACCCACAACCTTCCTTTTCCCTCCCCTCCAACTCATATTTTATTTTATTTTATTTTATTTTAATATTTTTAGTTGTTAATGGACCTTTATTTTATTTATTTGTATGTGGTCCTGACAATTGAACCCAGTGCCTCATGCATGCTAGGCAAGCACTTTACCACTGAGCCACAACCCCAGCCCCTGCAACTCCTATTTTAAAGAAATAACTTTTGCCTTTTCTAATTTCTGCATTTTTCTTTAATTATAGGTATCACTTTGGGGTAACTTATTTAATTGTTCCTTTTTCTTACTAATAATTTAGATACCTAACTCATTCAATGTTACCCTTTTTTACAAATATTATAATATTTACATTATATATTGCTCCCCCAGAGATGTTTTTCCTCGGTACTGAAAATGTTGATTTGCAGCAACCTAATCACCATCCAGTTCTCCATAAAATATTATTTTTATTATTGCTGGGTTTTGACTGAATTATTTTGAAATATGATTTTAAATTACCAAGTATTTGATACATTAATTTATCATGGAGCAATTTACATCCAACATAATTGTACTGAAATAGACAGTTTAATTATACATACATGATCAATTTTTAAAATGTTCTTTATGTGCTTGAGAACTTTTATTTTTAATAATACATAAATGATTCTATGAAGCTTATTAATTATGTTACCCAACTCATAATTTACTGCCTGTTAACTGAAAAAGGATTTAATTTATATGTCTAAACATTCCTTGCAAATATATTGACATGATTTTATTAGGTCAATATGATTTTAGAATTATAAATTTCTGATAAATGAACTTTTCAATGTTATATAATCATCTTTTCTATCTCTACTGATCCTTTTTAAGTACATGTGTTAATATTAAAATATTTACATAAGGTTTGTTATATACTTTATTTTTCTACTGTCCAAAATCATACCTCAGTAAACTTATCATCAATTTTTTCCAGCTTTATTGAGGTATAATTGACCACAAAAAGCATGTATTTATACACTGTTATTTTTTGACGTGTTTATCCGTGTTTATCCATTGTGAAATGAATACCATAAACCATATCATTCCACATTACCACTTCACATAGTTGTGTGTATGTGTGTCTGCTGAGAATATTTAAGATCTTCCCTAGTGATATTAATTATAACTAGTATGGTACACCTTTGGTCTCTGGTATTACTCATCGTCCATGTCAAATTTTTGCTTTTAGGCCTTTATAATAACCATTTATTGAAACAATTGATGTATTTGATATGCAACTTTGTAAGTTGTATTCTTTACTTAGATTGTTCTGGTGGTCACCTTTGAATATTACTATGCAGAAGATTAATTAATGTTACACTATCCTGTCTTCACAATACAAAAACAATATTTTTTCCATTGTTAGGGATCAAACCCAGGACCTCACACATGCTAGGCAAGCATACTACCACTGAGATAGACTCCAAGCCATTTTAATTATAATGAAACTACTCCCAACTTCCAGTTTACCTTTGCTCACTGTTTCAGTTCTTTCTTTTCATAATCAAAAAAAAAAATTAGACTTTGCTAGTGACTTCGAGATTAACTGGAAGAAATTCATGTATGATTTTGTTCTGCTTTTATCCTAGAAATGAAGTATAACATAAGCTAAGAAGAGTATTTATCTCCACTTCAGTGTATCTACTCATGTTTCCTAATAAAAAAGATGTTACTGCATTGGCTGGAAAGATATGAAGCCCATTTTGATGGCCGTCCATGGCTGCCAGCACTGGGAGTGGGAGAGAACATCAGGACAGCAAATCACCATCTCTCTGGCAAGAATGCAAATAAGTTGAGAAGATGAACACCAAACCTAGGAGGAAAAGGATAGTTGCAGCCCTCCAGGCCCTCGTGAGAGACAGCACACAAACTCCAGAACCCAGCTGAATGGGATTCAGAAGAAAACTGCAGTTCCTTATCGTTATTGTAACCCTATTTTTCCTTCAGGCTGAGAGGCCTTAGCAAGCTTCTGTCATATTCTTTTTCTAAGAGAATCTACTCTGTTTAATAACTATCCCAACATCTGGAGTTCCTACTTCCCAGTATAAGCTACAATGTGTTTTCTGTTTTAATTGATTTTTTTCATCCCCTCTTCCTTCATTGTCTCATAAGAAGTGTCACCAGTGAATTAAAAAAAAAAAAAAAAACAAGGCATCACTCATTTGGCAGCTTAGCATTTGAAGGCCACCAAAGTGTGAAAATTATCCCACTGAAATTTGAAATGTTCAACTATAGTTCTGGGAAAGGCAATTCTTGGTTAATGTAATTGGCTTATAATCATACATACATTAAAGCAACACAATTCAACAGATAATAAAATCATAAACACTGTGTCTAAAGAATCTTCAGGAATATGAATGTGACATTCCTATGAGTTAGCCAATTCTGGAACAATATTTAAATATTTATCAATCACTACCCATCATCATCTTCTTTCCATCCTTCCCAAAACTCCCCTGGACACAATACCTGAATTTCCATTTTCCTTGGATATAGACCATTGCAGAGCTCAGAAATTATAAGGGAAAAGGTCCCTAATAATAGTCATGATTTCACTATCAGAACATTTAGTCTATTTCAGCACATTTACCCTCTACCTCCTGCACAGCCTGAGAACCCGCCAGTTACCACACTGTGTTTTTGCTCTCACTAGACTCTTTTGTCCTAATGGTGTATTGAAACTCACCAAAGTAACCAGGGAACAAACCTTTACAGAACAATATTCTCAATACTGATACTTCTGATTGTCAAATGTGAATGTGCTGTGTATTCTCTAGGCTCAATAAATGTTAGATCTGCAAAACCCTAATAAGAACACTCTGTTAGATAATGTCTATGAGATTTTTTTTGACATCTGTATAGAATAAGTTATCCCTAACGCGAGAAATATCAGAAAAAGATAAATACAACATACTAGTTGACAAATATTTTATTATAGTCACATGTAGATAAAACTCTGTACTAGATTGCCATAATTTGCCAATGCAATTAGGTATTTAATATTAACAGGGATAATGGAGGAAGACTGATAATGTGAGTGACTTAAAATTCATCCATGAAAAGGTATCCTGCTTGATGATATTTTTCTGCTTGTGTAAGAAGAGTCACGTTGAGAGAGATCATTTTCTTTCTCCTGAGCTGACCTGTGAATGTTTGGTTTGGTAGGCTGCTGAAGCCACAAAGTACACTTCTCTTAGTGGGTTTCTGTTGGTGGGGATTGAATCTTTGAGCAAGACAATGATAAAATTCAACCTTACTGAGCAGATCAGAAATGCAGAGTTGATATTGTGCAGAGCAGGACCAAAGCTTTGTTATCTTTGACCATGAAAGGCCATGATTAAGAAAACCTCAACCACCATGAAGCACAATACTCAAATAGTTCTCCCCTTTTCGGGCTACTCATTGTTACCAGCAACTCCTCTTCCAACAGCCCCAAGTTCTAACTTGGGGTTTTTGAGACTGGCTAGATCTTAATAGCATTTTTATATTTCCAAATGAGAAAAGACATAAAATCTACTTTTAGATCCTCCGCTTTTTAAATGAGAGTAAAAGTACTTTAAATACATTGTTTTACTGAATGCAAATATGCCATTTTGCTGAACACAAACCTATCTATTAAGATCAGACCTAGACTTGCAATAACTACAAAGCAAGGGAAACTATACTTAGAACATGTATAAAAATACCTCAAATAACAGAATCAGCTCTCGTCAACCAGAAATGACAGGATGCTGTTAAATGATAGAAAAACTTCATTCATCTGAAATCACGGCAAATGAAATACATAGGAGTTTCTTCTGCGTATCCCATAGATAACAGCAAAAGGAAATGGAGAGATTTAAATTAAATGCCAGTGCCATAAAGATCCTCTTTCTTCTTCTCTCACTTCCCTTCCCTGCATACCCATTTACACATGCATGTGTACACTTTCACAGACACAGATACACACACTTGACTTGGCCCCTATTTCTGTGCAGGAAGAGATAATTCATGTACATTCATCTTCCCGTAAAGTGATCCATAAAGTATGGGGTCCATAAAATACCTTCTGAAGGGACAAAAGAATGAAAGAGAAAGGGGGAAGGAGAGGTAAAGGAAAAAAAGAAAGAGAAAAAGAAGGAAGGAGAATGATTTTCTTGAAAATTAAATTCAAACTCCTTTCTCTGGCATTCAAGTCATATAAATGTCTCTCCTCTCTTCTCCAACTTTGGCCCAGGCCTTAGAAATTTTTCAGTCTTTTTCCAGTCTGCTTGTTTTAATCAACATCTAATAAACTTCTTGAAATGTTCCTCCCTTAGCTTGTATGAATATTATAAGTCCTTCCATGATGGTCCAAGTATCTAACTTTTCTCAGTAACTAACTGAAACACGCACTAATGTACATTATTTCTTTTCTTTTTAAAAGTTTTAAAATTTGTTCTAACTAGTTATACATGACAATAGAATGCATTTATACACTTTGATATATCACACATAGGTGCGATATAATTTCTCATTTTTCTGAGTGTACATCTTGCAGAATCATATTGGTCATGCAGTCACATATATACATACAGTAATAATGTCTGTTTCATTCTACTATCTTTCCTATCCCCACATCCCCTTCCCTCTCCTCCCATTACTTCCCTCTACCTAATCTATGGTAGCACTATTCTTCCATAGTGCAACCACCCCCCTCGTGCCTTATTGTGAATTAGTATCCGCATATTAAACAAAACATTTGGCCTTTGGTTTTGTGAGATTGGCTCATTTCGATTAGCATGATATTCTCCAATTTCAACCATTCAATGGCAAATGCCATAATTTTACTCTTCCTTAAAGCTGAGTAATATTCCATTGAGTATATATACCACATTTTCTTTATCCATTCATCTAGGTTGGTTCTACAGTTTAGCTATTGTGAATTGTGCTGCTATAAACATTGATGTGGGGCTGTGTCACTATAGCAAGCTGATTTTAAGTCCTTTGGGTATAACCAAGGAGTGGGATAGCTGGGTCAAATGGTGGTTCCATTCCAAGTTCTCTGAGGAATCTCCATACAGCCTTCCATAATAGTTGCTCCAATTTGCAGTCCCACCAGCAATGTATGAGTGTACCTTTTTCACCACATCCTCGTCAACATTTAGTGTTGCCTGTATTCTTGATGATTGCCATTCTGATAGTATTCAGATGAAATCTTAGGATAGTTTTGTATTTTTCTAATTGTTAGAGATGTTGAACAATTTTTCATATATTTGTTGATCACTTATATTTCTTCTTCTGTGAAGTGTCTGTTCAGTTTTTTAGCCCATTTATTGATAAACTCCAATGATTAGCATATCTGCCCTCAAGCAGCTGTCAAAACTCAATGCTTTATTATTACCTAACATTTTCAGTCCTGCATATTTCTCTGATTATTTTGTAATTTTAAAGAGATGTTCCAGATTTGAAATAGATGTTTGAATGATTTAGGTCAGGAAATTTTTCTAAATTATGTAGCCTGACATGTCACCAGAAACAGCAACATGGTAATTTTTCTTTTACCCCTGACTTAATGAACTTAGGGGACAGAAATTACCTATCCAGCTGATACCTTTTTATTAAGTGACTGCTATTCAATAGATCCTGTTCCTTTCACCGGAGGTACACCAGTGAGCAAGATGGAAACAAGTCCTCTGACCTCAAGAAGCTTGCTCTGTTACAGTGGGAGACAGAAACAAATCCACACACCAATAAGCACACAGATGACCCAGCTTAGCCTGCTAGAACAAAATACCATAGACTACGTGGCTAAAGTAACTGCAATTTATTTTCTCACAGTTCTGAAGGCTGGACACCTGACATCAAGGTGCCAGTAGGTTCAGTATCAGATAATGGCCCTCTTCCTGACTTGCACCCTTTTTGCTATGTACTCATGATAGAGAGGTCTTTCTTCCTCTTAAAAGGCATTCCTATTTTTTAGTTCTCGGCGGACACAACATCTTTGTTGGTATGTGGTGCTGAGGATCGAACCCGGGCCGCACGCATGCTAGACGAGCGCGCTACCACTTGAGCCACATCCCCAGCCCTAAATCTAATGTATGAAATATGATATGTCAAGAGCTTTGTAATGTTGTGAACAACCAATAAAAAAATAAAAAATTTTTTAAAAAAAGGCCATCCTATGACCTCTTGTGATCTTAATCACCCTTTAAAGACCCTAACTGCAAATAGTCACATTGAAAATAAGGACTTCAACAAATGAAAGGGGAGTGAAAGATAATTCAGTCCATAAAAGCAAATTTCAAACTAATAAGTGAATGAAGAGGATAAAGTCAAATGGCAGAAAAGATGCCGAGGAATTGCAATAGCTCAGGTCAGGATGACATCTCTGAAGAAGTGACATTTGACATCTAAGGGAAAAGAGACAGAAAAGTAGCCAGAAAAGGTGTACATTTGATACATAAAACAGAGAGAGAAAGAAAGCCAACATGGCTGAGACCTAGTGAACCCATCAGTAGATCATGAGATACATAAATAGAGGTTCATCATGTGCGCTTTGGGGAGAAGTTAGGATTTGATTCCTACAAGGGAAAAACAATTGGAAGAGTCAGGAAAATAACAATGTCTCATTTAAGTATTAGATGGGATCTCTCTGGCTGCTAGAAGAAGATATATCTAGGGAGATTAGAGAGAGGAGACAGATAAACCATGTGCTAGGTGTGGGCTGACGGTAGGTTGGATAGAGTTTATAGAGATAGAATTGGTGAGAGGTAGTTGGATTTGGGATGCATTAAAGGGGCAGGGCTAACAGGATATTGATCAGTAGGATATAGTTTTAAGAAAGATACCAAAATCTAGGTGAATGTTTAGGGGCCTCCAAACCTAGATGACCAGAAGTAATATTCACTGGGCGGGACAATTCTGATAAAAGTAATTTTGGGTATAAAAATCAAAAATTTAGTTCTAAGCAATTAGGCTTGAGATGACTTTCAGAAATGCAAGCATGAGGGTTGGTTTAAAAGTTTGATCTAGGAAACAACTTCAAGGAAAGGTGAGAATGGAGATATAAATTCAAGAGTAGAGCTGGCTGAAGCAGATTCTGAGATTCAACATGCACAAGGTTGTCATGGAGCACTTTAGCTCAACTCCTGTGAACCTGTGAAAGGGCACAGAAAGACAGATTGGGAAGACCAAGAAGTTGACCTACAATTCAAGATCAACAGAGGAGTTCTGAAAGTGAAATGGGCCTCCAGAACTCAAAGGAGAAAGAGCCCACGTACAAGGCCAGATGCACCATGAAGAGGTATGGCATTAGGCGAGGTGGCTCTCTTCTGGCAAGGTCTTTGTGAGGTTGACTGAAAACCCACAGCTATTTGGGAGATAGCCCTGTCAACACTTGCCATAATAAGCCCCTCGTTCCTGAAGAGAGTTCTGAACAATTCATCATAATGTTCCACCCCATCCCCACCCAGAGAGCTATCCCTTTAACTGATATTTAGAGACAGGCTACTGAATGAGAGGATCTTGAGAAAATGGGGAAAAAAAAAAAAAAGAAAAGCAAAAAGAGCTAAGGACAAAAGTCCCAGACAAAATTCTACCACTGTGGGGCATGCAGGAACAACTTCTGTAGTTCAGGCCTGCCCTCTTATAATTAAAGATAGAATAAAAGCAAACATTGGTTCCTGGGAGGTCCTGGGATTTTTCTAAATTCATGGCAAACAAAAGTCATTATATCATCAGCTTATTTCCCTGAGCACAGACAGCCTAAAAGTGGGAAAAAAGATACCTTCTTGATCTTCTTGGCATATGTAATTTGAAGAAATTAAAATATCAAAAATTGGCTTATGTGTGGTTTTCTGTACAGTGAAATTAGGAATTACCCCAAAACTATGGGGGGTTGGGGAGAAGCAATGTACCCAAAGCAATGTGCGTCACTATGCAACAATGCTCATTCTACATTAGCAACACCCATGTGTTTGCTTTTCTTTACATAGAAAAGATTTTGTCCACAACTAAACTAACCCCTGTCTCAGATCATGAAGCCACTCCTGAAAGGAGTGTTACTTTCTCTCTCTCTCTCTCTCTCTCTCTCTCTCTCTCTCTCTCTCTCTCTCTCTCTCTCTCTCCTTCCCTCGCTCCCTCCTTCTTTTTCTCTTCCTTCCATTTCAGTTATCTCTCTTTGTATACCTACATCTCATTTTCATCCCTTTCTGAGTTTGCTAGCCTTCAGGCCCAACAATATCTGGGCTTCTTGCCCCAGTAATGTGTCATGCCAATCAAAATAAACCAAACCTAGAATTATGTGAAACCCTTAATGCCACCATTACACCCTCCCCTTTGGAGATCAGATAGACTATGATAGGCCTCCAACAGGGTTTCAAACCACAATCCCGGGGACTGGATCTCCTGGGCCCTCCATGTCCACAATTAATAGAGTGCTGCAGTGGTTACAGCCATGGCTTTGGTACTCAGTAATAGACACAGGAGGGAAGATCATTTGTTGGGAGTTTTAGTGTTATTCCACAAGTTTTAAAAGGAGTATTTCAGAAAAACCAATGTCAAAAACAGACCACGAGGAGAATTCCATCCATATTTGTGGATTTCTATAGTAGCATACATGAACTGGAAGATACTTTGAACATGGAATTCAATATACATAGTTAAAATGAAATTCTAAAATGATAGGATTTAGACTATTTAAACTTAAAATGATGTCATATTCATTTATATTCTCTTTAAATAATAAGCCAAACTCCTGGACTTTTTTGGAGTAAGCTAGATTTCAAGAAATATGTTTTCATGCTAGTTTTCCTCATTATCTTTTGTTATACAAGTCCCATTCCTGACTTTCTAATTTATGATAATGCTATACCATGGAATTCAAAATTTTGGTTGAAAACCCAGGTATCACCTTACACTTTTTATCTCTCACTGACACAATCTGTTCTTTCACTTTTACCTAGGTAGCTAGGTTCCAAAGATGTCCTCAGATGATCCCACCCATCCTTCCCCATTCATGCACCCTTCCCTTGAATCTAGACTGGCTTCTGACCAGAAGAAAGCAAAGCAAACAATATTTCAGGGATTCTATCAGGTATTAAGAATATCTGGCAGTTTCCCTCTCTTCTGTGAGCTTTTGGGAATCATCAGAAGTCGGGAAAGAAGTTCAGCTCCCCTGCTGAAAAAGAACCCTTGAAGCGATCATGGAGAAGAAAAACCTTGAGATGAAGTGGAGCCCAAAGAGAGAGAGGCCCTGCTGCCTCTGCATGCAGGCCGAATCTCCAGGTGGCAGTTCTCTCCATCTGACTGCAACCTCATGAGAACTCTAAGCAGGGCTAGCATAGCTGCTCAGTCGAGCCTCAGTCAGCACAAAGGACCATGAAACCCACTGTGAGCCAAAGAGTATTAGATAAAGAGGCATTTTTATACTTTGGGGGGAGAATAAATCTGTGCAGTTTTCATGGATAGCAATTTTGCACTCTTTTAGAATATTTAGATAAATATAACTGGGAGCCTAACAAAAATCCTGGGAAATTAAAGATGCATGCTCCAAAGACCTATGAGATATTTATCCCACCATTACATATAAAAACCATTCCAGGTCCTGTGACTTGGCCATTAATTTTAAAAAGGGGTGGATGATCTCAGGAAGAACACATCCTAATGAGAAGAAACAGAGTACAAATACAGAAAGACAATATTGAAAAGTGTAAACCAGAAAAGAGTCAGAGGAATCAGGATAAATGCACTCCTGTAAAACAGAAAATGTGATAGCCATCAGCAGGGCAGAGCTTTTCAATGAATGGGCTTTGAAGTCAGGATAAGATGCTTTTGCTTTTAAGTGCTGTGTGCAGTCACTGGAGAATTGTAAGTAAAAGAGGGATATGATTACTCTTTGAAACGATGTCCCAGAAGCCATGTGGGCAATGGATTATGAGCGAGAGTAAGATGGGATAGTGGTCAGGAGGCTATCCCAGGAACTCCAGGTGACAAATGATAGTGACTTGGACTAGGATGGAGAGAAAGGGACAATCGCAGGAATTTAGAAGTTACCAAGAAATAACTAAGCTGCACAACATGGCAAAATGCCCAGAAATATGGTGGAAATAAGAATAGAAATTTAGAAATGTGGACACAGTGATGAGGATGAGGGTGAGGTGAGAGAGAACAAAGACAAGCGAGTGAGCAGTGATGGCTACAAATACGGGGCATTGTCCAAGACTGTGCAGCAGCCCGGAGAAAGGACACTGATTTTCATCATGAGAAGGCCATGGCTGACCTTCAATAAAAGAGTTTCAATAGATTTTTGAGAAAAGACTGGAGAACTTGAAAGAGCTAAGAATAATCCAGAAGTGTCTACACAGAGCCAACAAGGTTCAAGTATGCTCCCAGGGGGTTCTCAGTTGATAAAAGAAAGAAGAGAGTGGATGGTTAACTCGAGGACCAAGCACGCAGTCTATTCCTGCTGATGCCTGGCCCTTGCTTTGTTCCTTCCACAGTGGTGTTACTTTTACGTTTAAGGATGTGGTAGAGGATCATATTAGCAAATCAGAGAAAAACAGAGATTTAAAAAACCTCCCAATGCCCTGGAGAAGAGGGTTAAGGAACCGGGAAAGAGTAAATGAGGAAGGCAGAGAAGATTCCTGAGTGTTCAAAAAGAAAATGAAACGAAAAAACATCATAACCAAAGAGATAAAATTCAAAGTCCAGGAAATAGGTGGAGAATCAAAGAGGGAAAGTGAACTTGATCTCTTCCAGGCTGGGTGTGTGGGGTGGAGGGAATACAACTACAAAGCAGGGGCTATTTGGAAGGTTTACTTGATTCTGGTAAGAGAATCTACCAGAGCTCTTCAGCAAAGCCTCATGGTGGATCTGTCATCAATTACAGTCCAGAAAGTCCAGAAAGCTGTCAGGGTAGAAAAAAAAAAATCTATATAAAAAGGAGATTTAATAAGGTGTAGGAAAGAAAGAAAAAATGAAGGGAGAGAAAAATTTAAAATGAATAAATAATCTTCCTGGATATCATTGCATTGCATTGCATGTATTTAAATCAGTGTTCAGACTCAGAGCCTTAACATGCTGGCCTCAACATTCTGAGTCAAACTACTAATCCTCAAATATTTTGCCTTAGACTGACACCAAAAATCCCTCATTGGAGAGTATGGTTTCTTTCCTATCACCAATATAGCTAGCCAGTTTTTCGGGTTGGAATATGGAAAAGAAACTCCTTTTTGTTTGAAGGCTCAAGAACTCCCAGAGGTGGTCCACATGGGGTGACCTCAGCGCATAGGCACTCTGCTTTGGGACCTGGCTCCTGCAGAGGCAAGTACAGTGAGTGCCTCCAGATTGCTCCAAATGCATACTCTCCATGATTAACACTCAGAAGTACATGCCACTTTATTCATGCACTTCCCAAATTCCCAAAGCACATGAATAAAGATGATTTGTTGGATTACATGAGATCAAGTTCACCAGATTACATTTAGCTCCCGGACAATCCGCAACTTTTGTAAGACTGAAATGATTGACTCTGTGAGAGTAAGGAAGCCCCATTGGCAGGGTAGAGGAGAATTTTAGTAAGAATGAAGGACCTCTGGATTTTATGGTCAACAGAGTATAATAAAAGGATATGTTACTATCATGCATTCTAAAAATCTTTTTCCACAAAAATGTCTAATATATAAATCATAAAATTATACCTGACACATACAAAAATGTGAGTCATTTCTGGGAGAAAAATGTACTTTCCATGAATTTTCCTCATTTTTTTTTCTCTCCTGCTTAGGAGCTAAAAAATGTCCATAGTGAGTCCTTCTTATCATCAAGGAAGATTATTATAATAAACTCATATCTACTAAGATATTAAGGTGTTTCCCACCCTGTAAGTATGTATTTTTTTTGAAAAGCCAAAGAGAGAAAAATTCTTTAATCTAAATATCAATTATCCTTGAACATGGAAAAATAGTTTGGTCTTTTCTTAGGCCCTGTAAATTATAACTTGCAGTACACTTGAGTCTTCTATAGAAGCTGATCCTGTTGAGGATCCACTATTTCTTCCAAATCTGAGATTTTACAATGTCCTTGGCATATTAAATAGGCAAATATTCAATGGATATATTTACAAAAGTGAACTGATGGCTGTGGTTGACATTATTGTGGGAAAGAAAATGACTACTCAAGTCAACTACTAAGAGGTTGAAAGAGGCTCTAATGTCATAATCTAGATTTTGAGGTCCAGAAACAGAGGCCAATGTTAATGACTACATTCAGGGAATTCTTGTCTCAAAACTGTGATTCTATTTTATAATGCTTGATTTACTTTAAAGAAACAGCCTGTTTTTCTTAAAATTAATTGGGAATAATTATGCTAAAGGTAGGATAAAAAGCATCTCATCTATCTAGTATTTACTTCATTCTAGTACTATGATAGAGAAAGCTTTATTCTTGTCACTAGTAATAGTTGCCAGCTTTTTTCCCCTCTTATAATTAGTTTCAAGCCTAGATTTGTTGTTTTTAATTAAAAATTAATCACACTATGATTTTACACCTCTTTTTGAATGATAACAGTTTCTGTTCACCGTAAGGATGATTTTGATTCTGTTTTCTTTCAAAGGAACATTAAAATATATGCATCTCCATTTCTCAGTCATAAGCTCAAACTCTGTCCTCTGAATTGGGGCTGTGTTTTTGTTTGTCTGTCTTTTGTAGTACAGAGTAAAAGCCTTTGTATGAGTGATAGAATTTAAATTCTAGGCTAAACATGGTATAAAATGCAAAAGAAATCCCTGTTCTTTATTTATTTATAAAATGACACATGCATACAATTACATGGTAATGCAGAAAGGAAGGATAAGAATCTTCAAACATCACCCTTAGAAATGTGTAATGAACTGCTTCAACAACCATGTCCTATGGCGCTTGGTCCTAGATCTCTCTGTCTTTTCCTCTCCTTTCCTCCCTCCATCCCTCCCTCCCCCCCCCATCCCTCTCTCTCTTTCTCTCTCTCTCTCTCTCTCTCTCTCTCTCTCTCTCTCTCTGGACCAAACCAGGCACTCTAGGCAAGTGCCCTACTTCTGATCTACTTCCCTAGCCCCTGAATGTAGGCTAGTCTTCTGTCAGGAAGGACTTAAGCCAGCATCTGGTCCAAGGTTTTCCTTGTTGCCAGGCAACAAAGGGCGCCCACTGGCAAAGCCAAGGCCAGCAATCAGGTCTGCCTCTCAGCCGAGCTTCGTGTTCTTTCTAGCACTGGTTATTATCTCCCTTTTATGGGTTTTCAGAACTCCAGTTGCTGACAGAGCAGATTTTTGTCTCAATCCTCCATCAGAATTATGTATTATTTAAAATTATTGTTTATTCTTTCTTTTGCCTTCTCCAGGCAAAATAAACCTTACTGCAATTGTTATCAGGTTTGTATTGGATCTCCTCCAAAGTCCCCAAGTCTGCTTTTGTTCTTTTTTTTTTTTTCACATAAAGCCTATTATGAGATTAGTGTGTACCAAATCAAAGATTATGTCTTCAAGGAATATTTTAAGGGTCTTAGGAAAATAAAGAAAGTGACTAAATTTAAAATAGTAGAGTAAACTATATCCAAAAGCATGTCCCCTAAAAGGTCTCATAATTGATGATGTTGTTGTTCTCTTAAAATCCAGACAGATTAGATGAAATTCTAAACTTTGAAGGCATACACACCCTTTCCAATTCTGGCATCTTAAATTAAAAATCCAAAACATTTCAATTCTTGAAAAGAGAAACAAGTAATATTTTATTTTCTGAAGAATATTTTGGCAAAAATATGTTTGCTGGAAATTTTCTTCCAGCTGGTGGATCTGGAGTCTGTATTTTAGCACATTGAAATCAGAGCCACTAACCTTGAACCCCTGTCTGCACACCTCCCTCTAACCTTGAACCCCTGTCTGCCCACTTCCCTCACAGGCAGGGAACCTGGCTCTATCAGAGCTGACAGCATCAGGTAGCCTTCTGTCAGCTAAGATGATCAGTATCCTAGTTCAAAACACAAGCTAGTCCTCCTTCCAGAAACTACAGAGTTTAAGTCGGACTGGGGTAGTAGCTGAGCTGAAAGAGTATACAGTTAACTCAGGTCCAGCTAACCCAGGCCACTATGATCATTTGAAGCAGAACTTATGAGAGTAATCAACAGAATGAAGAAAACAATGGCTCTACTGAGCAGGAAGGAACATGAGACTTTCCAGTGGCCCCCCGTACAGCCTACCATGTGCTCTTCTGGATAGATACTCATATATGTAACCATGCTTGGGTATATGAATTTTATCATGTCTCCTCATATTTGCAGAATAATAATTTGTTGAACTAGTCCAGGCACATCTCTTTTCTTATAATCAAAAGAACACTAACGGAAACAAAACATCAGCCTGTCTATCCCTTATATTAAAATAGGAGAAAATATGGATCATTTTAGACCATCCTGATTACGTAAATAAAATATTGACATTGGTTCAAAATTGAGAGACTAGAGCAACTCCATTACCCTAAAAGTGTTGCTAAGAGAAAGTTTACAAATAGGAAATATTTCCCATCAAAAAAAAAAAAAGCATAAGAAACATGGCCTCTGAGTCAAAGCATAGTTAAAACTAGAAAAGATACATTTGAAACTTCTATACACATTATTTCTATATTTGAATATGTAAAACACAAGAAATTTTCCCTTTTTTTCACACATTGGGGTCTCAATATCTATGAAATCTATCTGTTTCTCATTTACTTACACTTAACTCATAGAAATGCTGTTTGGTAAAAATTACTTGTTGTCCCAAACCTTTGAGTTTTCCTTATGAGCATATCTAGCCTTTCTTAGAAACAGGTTCATTGGCCAAGAGCAAGTGAACTCATATAACAAAACATTCAAATTTGGATGGAAACAGAAAATAAAAGATCATGATAGTTTCTTTGGGAAAAAAGGCATTGCACATAACTTTCAGACACTAATCTTGATAAATTGTACTGGATGAGTCTTTTTATTTTTCCTCAGTCTCCCTGGAGAGAAGATCATTTGGTTAAAGATGAAAGAGTTTATCAAATTATTTGAAATAAAGATTTGTTTATCAAAATTGCAAAGAAAAATAAAAGCCCATGTTCTTCAATTAGAATAACTTGTATATTTTGTCCAACAACCTTCTTGGTAAAAACACATGCTAATGAAATAACATGATTCACATAGACTTTGCCTGCCCTTAGTCCCAGTAAGCACTTGGGGAAATTACCTGGTAGTGTAAAAAAAGAAATTTAAATAGTTCAGTCAATACATTCATTTAGTACAATTTTACTGAGCACCTACTATGCATCATTCTATATAGAAATATCAACAGGCAAAAACATACAAACTCCTTGCCCTCAGGGAAGACAGATAATCAACATAATAAACAAGTAAATTCTACAGTAGGTTAAAAGGTGCTAAACGTTGAGAATAAAAATGAGAGCACAGTAAGGGAAGTTGGAAGTGCTAGCAATGGAGATGTAATCTTAAATTCAGGTCTCATGTTGTATTGGTCTCATAAAGAGAAATAAAGACAGGATAAAAGGGAATGAGCATATAGATACGTGGGGAATGATTTTCAAGAAAAAAGGAACAGGCAATGCTAAGGCATTGAGTCAAGAATGGGCCTAGTATGTTCAAGAACCACCAGGGATAGAGTAGAAAAATTGAAAATATTAGTATATGAGCTAAAGGAGAGAGTTTCACAGGTTAGAACTTTTCAAACTTTAAAGAATCTTGTGACCCCTGGGGATCTTTTTGAAATGCAGATTCTGCTTCAGCAGGTCTGGGAGGAGCCTTGGGACTCTGCATTTCAGATGCTGCTGAGGCTGCCAACCACAGATCAGTATTTTCACTGAAGGCTTGTAGTTAGTTGTTGTTGTTGTTGTTGTTGTTTGTTTGTTTGTTTGTTAAAGACATCAGCCTTTATTGTGGGAAGAATGGGGAGACACTGGAGAGTGAGAGGAATAACCTGAACTAATGTAGTATAATAAATAAAACTTTGTTTGCAGATTCCTTTTGTACCCCATCAGCCTGGGGCTGCTTGGTTGGAACACAGTCATTCTGTGTTCAACATGCCTGGACTAATATGTACCATATAGATTCAATACTTAACACCAGTTGGCTCTATGGAAGCTTATTTATAACCTTTATTTCCATTGTAGAGCACATGACTTAATCTTTAAACAGACAAACTCCAATCTCCCCACAGAAATAAATATGAGAAAATAGAAAAAAATATTTAAAAAAACTGTGCACCATATAGCTAAATGGAATAAAATAAGAATAAATGTAGGCAATGGATTGTGAATTCCATTGAAGTAATGAAATGTGTTAGCATACAAACCAGATCCTTTGCAGTTCTCTGGTTGCTTTGAAGAGACAAATCACCCAGAAGCCAGCTTGAAGGCAGCTGAAGACCCTGCTGTATTCAGCTACCTACTCCCTCCCCAGGTTTAATTCCTTCTGCTCAGTCCACCAGCATATTGTACAGACTGTCATATAAAGCTCTGATTTCTCCTGGATAATCTGATGTACACATATAAAAGACTGATTTCTTTTTTCAGAACTAGGTACGTGTCATATAATGAACTCTTACATTTGATAACAGTACTCCTTCCTTCCTATTCCCATCTACCCCAGAGAGGGGTAGTCTTCGATTGTTGAGGTATTACATATCAAAAGTCCCAACAAATTTAACCATTAAATCCCTTTTCAAGGAGTAAGAAACTATGTATGCAGAGGACACAGAATGAAAGGGAAGGGGGTTAAAATGGAGAAAATCATACTATATGCATTTATGTGTCAGAATGAACTACAATACACTAAAAATGAAAAGTAAAAATAATATATTTTTATAATTAAAAAAAAAAAGAAATGTCCCAGCGGCTCAGGAGGCAGGAGGACCTCGAGTTCAAAGCCAGCTTCAGCAAAAGCGAGGCACTAAGCAACTCAGTGAGACCCTGTCTCTAACTAAAATACAAAATAGGGCTAGGGATGTGGCTCAGTGGTTGAGTGCCCCTGAGTTCAATCCCTAGTGAAGAAGAAGAAGAAGAAGAAGAGGAGGAGGAGGAGGAGGAGGAGGAGGAGGAGGAGGAGGAGGAGGAGGAGGAGGAGGAGGAGGAATAATTATTGATGTATGCATCAGAATAAAATGTATGCTAACAACCCCCAAATCTCAGCAATTTAGATCAATAAATTAATTTTTATACATGTTACATACTAATTAGCATGGATCTTTGTTCTACACAGTATTCACTCTGGGGCCTATATTAACAGAGACTCCCTTTTGATACATGCTTCTGTGATTGCAGAAGCCAGGAAAATTAAACATGAAAACACACTCAATGATTTTTTCCAGACTTATCAGTTGTCACTTCCATTTCATTGGTCAAAGCAAGTCACATGACCAACTTAGTGCAGAATATGAACGTTTACATACAAAGGAACACAAAATGTTTTGAACAGGAAATAGCCTTCCATGCTGACAATCCAGTGCATGGACAATCTGCAAGAGGATAGATTTTAACATCTAGTAAGAGATGACCAATGGCCTAAGTTGATTTAGTACTTGATATCTACTATTAGTTGGTGTCTTTAGTAGCTTGCAATAAATGGAACCCTTTTCTCCATATGTGTTCTGATTCCACTGAGAAATAAGGCAAGGGAGTTGGCAACTGAAACCAAAATGTTACCATTACTCTGAATGAAGGCTGGAAAGAAGCCATAGCTCATGGGCTTGCTACCTTCCTACCTTCCAGTCAAACTTTGAAACAGCCACCCAAAGTTTGAGTTCATGCTTTATTCCACATACTGAGGCCTCTGCTTCCCACTAAACCATTAAGAACAGAATGGCCATACTCCATCCTCAAGTCCTAAGGTATTTTCATTCCAGCTAATTAATATATGTGAATCAATGACAAATGCCTCCCAGCAAAGGAACTCATTCTGCCTCCTGAACATGAAGGATCCTGGCCAGAAATATTAAGATCCTTTCCAATGAAAGAAAAGAAAAAAAAAAAAACAGGAGTTGAAAGAAATGATTCTTTCAGCACCAGGTACTAATTTGAACAATTAAATGTTGGTTTTTGCTTTCTTTTCCACTAAATTATAAACGTTTCTTTATTCCCCTTTACCAGGGATTGAATCCAGGAGTGCTTAACTACTGAGCAACATTCCCAGCCCTTGTTTTTGTTTTTGATTTTTAATTTTGAGACAGGTCTCACTAAGTTTTTTATGGCCTCACTGAGTTGATGAAGCTGACTTGTGATTCTCCTGACTCATACTTCCAAGTTGCAGGGATTACAGGTTTGTGTCACTCCACTCAACAAAATTATAAACTCTCTATATAAATAGCATCTTGCATTGTTACGTGATTCTTTAATTAAAGAAGTCATAAATATGTCTATCAAATTGTTTGTTCTTTTATGATAAACCAAATGAACCAAAACATTCACTTCAAAATCATGAATGATATTGGCCAATTTATACTGTCATCTTGTGAGCATATGTGAATATGTAACAATGGATCCCCTCATTACATACAACTCTAATGCAAACAATAAAAACATGAAGAAAACATATATTCAGATCATGTAATGGTAGCTATCTTTATCACAGAATTCCATACAGATGTCTCTAACCATTGTCTGTTGAACATACCCCATTCACCTTGTAATTTAGTGGAACTCTGTCTTTAGAAAATAAATAATGTTTTTTAAAGAAACAGAAGCTTTTTCACAATATTATAAATATCATTAAAACAATTAGTTCCCAACAGCTCTGGTGGCCTTCTATAACAGAAATAAAAGCATACTGAAAAAAAATGAGCAAAGAAAGAATTTATTACTAACTCACTCCAAACATAAGAAGTAGAGAAAACACACAATTTCCAAGTCTATTAACCAGAAAAGAAACAAAAGCATTTTTATCCAAGATATGAGGGATGACAACACAGAATGCAATAAAATAGATTTATGATGAGACACATTAAAATGGCAGCATTTGAATTATCGAACTGAAACCAACAGACTTTCATATTTCACTTTATGAAAAGGAAAGTATTTCAGTACAATAAAACTGGGGTTATATATTCCAAATCTGTGCTGGTGGCTGACCAGGATGAGAGCTCAAATAAAATGTTCCTTCATTTTGTTTTTCATAGAGAATCTTTTTTAATCTCATTCTAGTCCACAGCTTAACACTTCACTAATACCTGCCAGAATGACTAAAATTAAAACGACTGAGAATACTATTGATGAGGATATGGAACTGCTGGAACTCTCCTGCACCTCCATGGAATTAAAGTAATGCAGCTGCTGCAGGAAACAGGCAGGCCTCACTTTACTTGCCACACCTTATGTGTCTGTCTACAACCCAGGAATTCCACTCCTGGGTTTTCATCCCAGTGAGATAAATTTTAAAAAGGCCCATAAACATTTGTATGAGAATATGCACAGAAGCATTATTCAAGATAACTGAAAACTGGGAATACAGCCACTAACAGTCCATCAACGGACGACTGAACCAGCAGGATGTGGTTTAGCTATACTATTGAAAGAATAGCCACCGATAAATGTGATCTACTGATGCACTCATGAATAAACTACAAAATATCATGCTAAGTGAAAAAGTCAAACATAAAAGATTACATACCATATAATTTCCTCTGTATGAAATTCTAAAAAAAGACAAACCCTCGTGAGGAAGAATTGAACTAAAAGAAGTAATGAAATGTGCTGGATTTTCTATATCTTGATCATGGTCGTGGTCATGTAACTATATACAATTGTAAAGATTCATGAGCCTGTACACATAAGTTGGAAAATCTTATTGTGTAAAAATTATACCTCAATAAATCTGAGGGGAGACTTCATTAATATAATCAAATATAAAATGATATGATCTCTTGAAGAAATATTTTTAAATGACAAAATAATAAAATTAATTGCTAACTTAGAGTATTATATCATACCAAAATTTAAATCATACCAAAAACTTAAATTATGTTAATAAATACACACAATCCTTTTGTAGAAATGATAAAAGCAAGGATAATGAAGAGTACAGACAAATATTGATGAGTCTCTGGACACTTATATAGAGGTAGAGTTCTTTGATAAAATATGCAAAGCACTAAATAAACATAGCAGAACTCTCAACCAACTTAAAAATGACCCTCTTTGATATTAGAACATGCACATCTCTAAATTCTCAACTTCATCCCCCAAACCACTCATAGGAAATGTACTTAATGGCAATTCCACATTGGCTTAGGGAAAAGTGAGAAATTTTGACTTGTATTCTGTATTTTGATTATATTATATAAATAAAAAATAGTTTTAATTAATTATAGAATGAAAATATTTTGAAAACCAGCTGCATAAAATTTTTGATATAATCAGAGTGCCTAAGAATAATAAGGTTTACATAAGTATATGTGAATATACACATATTTGTGTGTGTGTATTTTTTTCACATTTATGTTGGGAAGACTATGATCAAGATTTTTTTTCCTTGAGGGTTTGTACTGCTAGGCTTTATTTAAAAAAAATGTTTTTAATTGCTATTTCATTTAATTATTAAATTCTATACCAAAATATCAGAACTATTTTTTAAAATATTTTTAATACCATTAAATCAGATACAAAAATATGCAATTTCATACCAAGGAAGTGACAAGGGAAAAAATGTACTCATAAGTGTCATTTCCATAAAATACTCCAGACCACATATTCAGAGCTCTATAAATTGGTTCGAGAAACCTGCATCGATATCTTGGAATATGCATAAGATTCTCCCCACACACACACATACAACTAAAATCATTATTAATCATATTATTAGCATCATCTTTTAAATTACCAAAAAGAAAGATAAGTCACAAACATTAGTGTATTTTCCCACATCTCCTATTGTGGCTTCTTTTTTTAAAATTTTTCTCCTTTGCCTCCTCACTCTATCTCCTACTTAAACAAGTACCCCACATTCTTCTCTGTGCTGTGCAATTTCAGGAATTCAAATTTCACTGACATGGAATTCTGCTGGATTTTCTTTCTTTCCTGAGTCTAATGAAAAGTTGAATATTCATGAACAATAAGCAACAGAAAGAACATTCTGTTGGCATATACTGATTATTTTCCTCTTATTATTATTTTTGAACATGGAGATATAATTTATTAAAAATGCCAAGTCATCGTTGTAGCATTCCTCAGTTTATCCAATCCAGTGAAATGTAACAAAACAAGGAGCAAATAACACAGCAAATGTTTTATGTTCTCAACTCTCTTGTTGGGTCTATATAACTTCAACTTCAGTTTATCAGTTCTAAATAATATGTTCTTAGGAAGAAATGCTTAATCCCTTGGTCAGTAAATGTTGAAAAATTTACAAAAGAAGTATTTTTCAGAAACATATACACCTTGATTTTCCATTTTGTATTGTTTAACTACCAAGACAAAACTAATTTGCAATGCCTTGCATTTTCCAATAATTGTTCATTTGAACCTCAACTACCTGATAAATAGGAAAGCCATATTGTCATCTCTGTTTAACACATAACTGGAATTAAAAGAGGTTAAGTGACTGAATCAGAGTCATATGCTGAAGGGAAAAAGAAAACAGAGCTTTGCCTAGATGCTGGGTGTTTTGATCCTTCAGTCCTGAAATCTCTCTGTAACACCACAATACCTCTTAGCTAAAATACAATGTGTACATGTCTATATGCAAAAGAGATGGAGAGAGGGGCTATATTATGCACAAATGCTTAAGACTAGCAGATTCCTTCAAGCACCATTTTGAATGAAGATCCATGAATAAGATTTAAGTGAACTTGGATGTCTTCTGGACATAGAAGAACAAAATATCTGAGTATTGACCCAATAACTAGTAGGATTCTGAGACTGGGCACAATTAATTTCTATAATTTGATTATGACCTATTTATTATTTATATTTATTATCGAAAGTAGTATTTGTATATCTTGTGTCCGGAAACCTACAGAACATCTTTTTGGTTCTACCACAAATTAGCATGTCCTAACCAAACTCATCATCTTCTTGCAATTACCACCCTGTATTTGCTATTAGTATCACTATTCACTCAGTTATCCAAACTAGAAAACTCAGCGTCATTCCCAACATACTATCCCCCTTAGTACTACATTCAAACTCCAATGTAGATTGTATCTGTTAAAACTCTTTCTCTACTTCCTTTCAAGGGGAAGATGGCCAGCATCTCATTGGGGGGTTCTTCTGCCCAGAGGAATTTGAGCCACCCTAAATAGCCACTTTAAATCTTAATGTTACAAATAATTAAGCCACCCTAAATCTTAATATCTCAAATAATTAATAATAAAACACAAACACTCAGAAATATATTGACAAAAGCGAAGTACCTGATAGATCTAATCCACATGAGTTCTTGAACTAGACAAAGACAAAATGGCTCTGGTGGTTTATTTAAAGGGATACATCAAAGGCAGGGGTAAGGTTTCAAGGGTGAAGTCTTGTTTTGTGGTATCTTGCAGTCAGGTTGATTGACATCTTGGCAGATCACACCCATCTCAGGTGCTGTATGAGATCTTAAGCAGAGCTTGAAGGGGAGGTTCACCAGCATCAGGTGATCAGTCCCTGACAGGGAGTTCCCAATGCCAGACCTATCCCCTAAGGAGGCTACTATGCACAAGTCCACATAAAGCCCATGGATGGCTTGTGACAAGTTCCATATTCAGATCCTATCCCTCCTTCACCAGTTCACTCTTCATATTGTAGCTATAGTAATCACATGTAGATTTAAATGTACTTTCTCCAGGAGGACATTCCTAAGTCTCAATTTCTGTATCCTCTTCTATGCACCTGTGGCATCCTCTGTGCTTCCTCTCATGGTACTAATCATGCTTGTTTTATGAGTTGCTTACTTATTTGTGACCCCACTATGACTGTGAGTCATATAGAGGCAAAGACTCTGCTGCTCATAGTAACTTTTGTATCCCCAGTGACTAGCACAAAACTTTGCAAATGGTAGATAGATACATATTAAATAAATACTCGTTGACTGAATGAGCAAATGTATGAATAACTTTGCAAAAGAGATCACTGATACATAAACAGAACAGGAGACAATAAAACTAGGATCTATCCCACAAGCACCAAAGATTTATGATATGCAACACAGGATGAACAGACAAATCAGGTGGAGAGAGCAGAATACTACATGGCTCAGTACCATAGATTAATTTGAGAGAGACATACTGCCCTGACATCAAATAGTAGCAGTGAGTCTTATCATTGGAACACAGCCTTCTGGATAACTCTGCCACCATTTGGACTTTAAGTGGCAAGACTGTCACCTCTGCTACAGTTCACAAATGACAGCAGTGGAGGGTCCAGGAGTGACATCTAAGTGAGATTAAGTCTCACTAGGAAGGATTCAATCCCCTACGAATTCAGTGATACTTCCTTGCCTGCAATTCACTTTCTTATTTAGCAGTTATCTTTCTCTCCAAATCTAGAACTGATGTTAACTATACTGTGATCTCTTGAGTAGGCATCCAACTAAATTTTTCAACTCACAGTGTGGTTTCTCTTTATTTAGATAAGCAATGTAAAAATGTTCTATAAAATGCAAGTCGACACACTACAGGAAAACACTTTTCATAAGTAACTCTTCAGGCTAAACCAATTCTAATTTGTTATTTTTACATAGAGGGCATCCAAAATGAAGGCCTAGACTCAAGAGATTTTTTTGAAAGTGCTTCTATATTTCACAAAAAGAAAAAAAAAAGTCTCTGTTCTTTGAACAAAGAACACAGTGCAATGTAATATATGAAGGGTAAAGTGGAGGAAAGGGAGACCAAGGATAAATGTTATGTCAGATTATGAGCTTCTCCTAGACCTCATTATCTCCTCATTATCTCAGCTTATGCTTAATTTACTAGGGTCATATTCAATAAAGACAGATGCTTAGACTAACATGATATTTCTTTCTCTAGTTTATGAAGGAAACATCTTGGTATTAAAGTCATTTAGTAAATTGACAGGCTTAAAGGAAAGGTTGAAAGGTTACCCCATGAAAGGACTCCTGGGAACCCTGGCTAATAAAAGTCACGTGTTTCCTTCCCCATCTTCTTTTCAATCTGTCTCCTGGAGACTCTGGAGTTGCTCATTCTTTCAAGTGGTTTTAGGTCTTAAAGGATTTTTTTTTTTTAATCTCACTGAAATTCAAATTGCTAGGTGCGTGTTAAAAGGCCCAAGAAACTGCATTTAATACCTTCCCTAGGGAGAATTATGGAACTCTGAATCCATGATCCAAGACAGATAGAGTAATCATGATGATTGCTGAATGCACGAGAAGAGTTCTTCCTTAGAGGGTCACCATGTTGGGAGTGAGCAGATTGTTGAATCTTCCTACCTGTGGATGCTTTAAAAAAAATCTTTTTTAAGTCAGCTTAAAGCACTTCTATTGCAATAATAAAATTTGAAGCTCATATGTGGTACACAGTGAGTGTGGGTGGTTGGGGGACAAAGCAACAATTCCTCTCACCAAATTCAGGAAACTGAGATCAGCAGTGAGAACCAAACATCACAAAACAGGTGATGCTGAAACTGTTTTTTTTTTTTTTTTTTTTTTTGAGAATACTCAAGAATTTGTCATGATGGCCACCCTTCATTTGAACTTTCAAGTAAAGTTCCTAACATTTAGGAGGTGAAACTTGTATAGTTATGCTATCACAAAAATCCATAAAATCCTTAGAAAAAGCACAGAATGGAAGAGAAAGGAGGCAGTGGGAAGCCAGGTCATGAAAAAGATTTCGTACTTTTTTTTTCAATTGCATTTGGGGTACAAATGCTACCTTTACCCAAAGTGCAATGAGAAGAATTATAGAGTAATGAGAACCATGTTATTTGGTGCAGACCGAAACCCTAGGCTGCTTCATCTGTAACCATTCCAGAAAAACACACAAAAGGATAGGAGTTTCTAAGAAGCCCATTATCTGGTTGATTGAGAAAGATTCACAGGTAAACTTGAAAGGCCAGGTGGCTACTTCTTGGAGTTGCTCTCTCAAAGATTGTATTTAATTGCAATTTTCTGACAGATAGCAAATAGAGAAAACATTCACTGGTATGTTCTTAAAATTCATCACATCATTAAAATCATTAACAGCAATCTTAAACTGGGACTGATGAGTGTGCCCTCGTCAGTGGTATTGGGAAGCTTCTATTTGGTCTCATTTTTTTTTCATAACAACAATAATGCCTGGCAGTTAGCTGGTGCTCATTTAATAATTTTTTCAGTGACCAGAATCCCATGAATGCCCCAGAAGATTAATTACACATATAAATCAAGCTTCTCATAATCTTCCTGAAGTTTCTAAAGACTTAAAAAAGACTTGGGCATAATTCCATCTTCTGGATGTATCCCAGTCCTTGAGAACACCACACGTTAACCACTGTGATCTGAACTTAGCAAATTTGAACTTTGGAAGTTGGAAAAATAGTGGACAACCCCCGCCAGCTGCCACTTACCGCTTTGTGATCCTGAACAAGTTTTATGAGCTTCAGAGTCTTCATATTTAAAATGGAGATAATAAAACCTGTGTTGCATTATAAATGGAAGGATTAAATAGTACAACATTAATATAATATTTGGAAAGTTCTTCACACTTACTGTACACCAGTAACCCTGACCTCCACTACTGCTGCTTGCCCTGACCCTGTCTTGCCTTGCTAGTTCCCCACCCTGCCCACTTCGGCATCTCCACCAGGCCCTTTGCCTCTTTCTTTCTCTAGAATTTTCTCTGAGTCAGTGTATCAGGTCAATGAGCACAGAGAAGAATTTCCTGAGTATTTTCACCCTCGAAAAACATTACTAACTTACCTTTGATGAAAAAATTTACATAATTGGATAGAAACTACAAGCATCTTATCTTTCTATTGCAATCTGTTTTGAAAAGAATAAGAATGAATAGACTCATGTATATATATATATATATATTCATGTAGAATTCTTCACAAACTAATGCTGTATTATATTTTCTTGTCTTTTACTTACCAAACAAAAACATGAAATATTTTCTCAATTTTATAATCCAATGTTATAGTGAAAAGAGAGTTGAGTCATATCTTTTTTTTTTTTTTTTTTTGCTACTAGGAATTGAAGGGGCACTTGACCACTGAACCACATCCCCAGCTCTATTTTGTATTTTATTTAGAGACAGGGTCTCACTGAGTTGCTTAGTGCCTTGCTTTTGCTGAGGCTGGCTTTGAACTCATGATCTTTCTGCCTCAGTCTCCGAGCTGCTGGGATTACAGGCATGTGCCACCTTGCCCGGCTGAATCATAATCTTTTCTTTTGTTCTTTCTAATCAGTCATGATACAGGAACCAAATATATGAATACAATTTCCTCTTTTAGCTCTTTTTATCTTGTTATAGGAATTATTTTCTTTCTTTAACCAAAGCCAATGAAAGAGTTACTGGACACTTTAGTTCAGAGTGATCAAACAATGATGCCTTAAAAGTGACTTTGCTTTTATGGCCTGAACAGTTTCCCCTGACAGCCTTGAATTATGTAATTATACAACTCATCACATCTATTTGGCTATGTAGACATGGCCACAAATGCACAGAGGATAAATGTGAAGGCTTTTTTTTTTTAGGAGTCAATAAAGAATGAAATCTGTAAAGAAATAGCATTTGGAATATAACGTTTTTTCAACTTGCAGGATAATAGGGAAACTATTTATTTTCAATACCTCATGAGTATGAAGGTATTAGCAATCTCCTGCATAGGCTGCCTTCATCATGAATACAACTTTCTAATTTTGCAGACATCACACTTTGCATCTTGTTTATATTTAACACCCCTAAGAAGACCCATGCTGTTGGCCACTGAAAAGTCTGTGACCTAAGCAAAATCAGAGATCACTCCAAGAACAGGATGGCTCTGCTCTAAATCTTTTGGCAAAAGCCAGGATTTTAATGACCTTAAGCCAGCAGAGCAGGCAGAGACATTGTCTGAGAACTCCAGAGCTTTTGCACAGTTTATTCTTGTTGAAGTAAGCTAAGGCAAAAGCTTTGGCAGCAATCTGAACATGGGGGCAAAGGGTTTGAAGTGGTTATTTTTCTGCAAGTAACTCTTTATGGCTGGGTTAAAAAGGAGGGTGTTTATAGAAAGCTTTGCCTGGGAGACTGTCAGATCTCTTTCCCTGGATGTGGTACAAAGGAAGGCGTCCTCAGCTGGCATTTGCTTTTCCTAATCTGTACCTAAGTCCTTATAAGAACATGAAGAGCAAGTGGATGCCTGTTGGGGGTAGGGTAAAACCTCTTTTGGAAAGCTGATGATCCTTCTTTTTCTCTTTGGATTGCTTTCAGAGGTTAGAAACAAGGCCAGGGAGAACATTGCTCTCTACCCGAACCTCCATTAAGAGGCCCACATTCAAAGAAGAATAATTTGGGCATCTTTTGGTTTTCAAACTGTGAATCAAAAAGCAAAAGTAAGAAAGTGCTTAAGTGATCTGAACATCCATAAGCTAAAGTCACTAAAAGAGCTGCTGATGGCATCCAAAACCACGATGAGGGCCTCACTCTCATTTCTCACATTTTCCTTCTCATATGCTAGGGTGCAGCAATATTGAATTTCCACCAGTTACTTGAATGCACTACACTTTCTCACTAGCCTACGATGGATGCTCCACTATGTATATCCTGTTCTCTCTCCAAACCTCCTCCATGCAGCGAGCAAAACTCAGATAAGTACAAAGACCAACTGTGGCTCAAATGGCTCCCACTCAGTGTTCCCAGAAAGAGGGATTTTGCGGGCACATAACACTCCCCAGTCCCTTTCCTCCTGTGGACCAGCATGACAGAGACACATGCTCAGAAGAGCACTTTAATTTCTCAAGGGTAAACCTGGTGACAAATTTATTTCAAGTGGTAAAGATAAAGAAATAATGTTAAGATAACTCAACCTAGAACTCTTCAGAAATATAGAATCTTTTAATAGGAACATAATTGAAATCATTTTTCAACAGAGAAAAATTAAAACTTGAACGAAAACAGGCAACATTTTAATAGGTGTTTTTTACATATCATCAGCTAAACATCAAAGAAAAAACAATTAACAGAAATGAAATGTATTTCCAACTTTTCCAGAAACCCCAGACTCTATCATCAGGTTGGCTGTGTTAAAATCCTCAAAATCAATAAAAACTCTGTGGCTAGTTGTGTGGTACTTACTTGAATTAACATCTTCCCATTCTAGACAAATTTCTGACCCCAAGGAACTTTCCAGATTATTAGAGGATATATATCAAGTGCTACAAAGAAAAGGTAGCCTGTTACAAAGACTACATGAGGTGGTAATTGACAGATAAGCATAAAAGTGAAACCATCTCCAATGGAAAAGATCAAAAAAAATTTTACAAAGCAGATTCTACTTTAACTGGGTCTTAGAAAAAATATATGGAATTCTGCAGAAGAACACAGAATACAGCATAAGCAAGGGTTGGAAGGCAAGAGAAATAAATTGTTTAAATACTGACCATGATCACCCATCACAAAGGTAGCCCTTGGGAGAACAGAGACATTTTTCAGTTATGTATCTCAGACCCACTGAGCATGTTTATGTTCATTAGCAACAAGTACAAAGCATTCTGCAGCTGGCCCCTGCCTAGCTCTTGGTTCTCACCATTCTTTCTCTTGTCCCCTAAAGTTAAACAACATTGAATTTCCAGTGGTTTCTACACTTTCCGGCTAGCCTGTTGTAGGGCACCAAAGATAGCAGGAAACAGTTTTATTTGGCTGCAGCCAGGTTCAGAGGGCACAGCTTTTGCTGTAATCAATCAATCCCCTGAACCCCCAATTCAGGTAGTTTCTGAACTTTATACCCAGCATGTAAGGAGAGGGGCTCAGAAGTTCACAGTCTGTAGAAGGTAACAAAAAAGCAGTTTTTCATTTTATTATTCTGGACAAGTTAACCCTTCAAGGATAACACCTGAGAAGGGGAGAGCTTCTTCTCCCCTTTCTTTCCTCCCCCTGCCAGCTGTTACCATGGAGCCCAATTGGTCACTTCTCTTATCTTAGAAATGTAGACATCTCTGTGAAGCCCAGCTCAAGGCCAGAGGCCTTGTTTACACATTTCTATAAACTACTATATTGGATATATGTTTGTGAAAAACTAGTAAGGGGTGTCCAGCACCTGGAGTGCTGACTTCTACCCGGCCAGTGGCCAAGTAAGATAGGGCAACATGAAAATAGGAAGTTTATCTAAATTGAACTCTTTTGTAGAAGCTCTTTTGCTGACAGTCCTAAAATCGGCCATGGTGAAGATTTCTAGAGAACACCAGTTAAGACTTTTGTGGAGAAAGGGGATGCCACTACAAGCCTATAATGCTCCACTTGCTGTTCTCTATCTCTCCCCTTGACTTCCACCAAACACCCTCTGATTTGCTCCCTTTTATTTCTTCAAGTCTGAGCTCAAATATCACTTATTGAGGAATGTCAATGCTTAATTTCACTATAAGTAAGATCCCTATAATTTTACATTATTTCATAGCACTCCATCATAATTTATTGGATCTACTTGTAAATATCTATCGACCCCAGGAGATAAATTCTTTTAAGGCAAGTTCAGATTCTACTTTATTTAAAACTATATCTTCAGAGCCCCACACATATTCCATTATATAGTAGGTATTTCATGCATTTATTTTTTAATAAGTAAAGGATAAATATCCCTGGTAGATGGTAAGGAAAACATTGGGAAAAATACAGTTAAACCAGAAAAATAAATTAGAACCAAATCATGAAGGACCAGTAAAGCCATAGGTAAAAAGGCAGACTATATCTAAAAACACAGAAATCCATCTACAAAGCAACCAGTTTCTAAAAAGGCAGAAAAATATGGCTAATTTGAAGCAGCCTTAAGTGAAAAATCTCAAAAAGCTTATGTATGTTTCTCAGATTGAAACAAAAGTTTTTCAAAGTGTGCTATTTATATTTCCTTTAAAGACTCCAAGTTATAAAGTTAAAACATGGCTTAAAGACAAAAATTCACTGTTAAAATTGACTGTTTTTCTGAAGATAAAATTGATTTGTGAGCAAGCAAAATGGCAATTTTGACCAGGAACGTGTGTGTGTGTGTGTGTGTGTGTGTGTGTGTGTGTGTTTAATTTTATCCTCATCTGCTACAAAATGTCTGGATATATTTGTATATATGTACTGGTAAATCTAAAGTAAGTTAGTTCCCTTTTCTGTCCTTTCTCCATTCTCTTTTCAATGTATACCCAAAGTCCCAGTCACATGGGTCTAGGGAGTCCTTGAATTCTGGTATATATTCCCTCCATCTGGAATGCCCTCCATGCCTTCTAAATATCTTCATACCTTCCAAAGCTCAGGTTAATTAAAAGTTTTCTCATCTATGATGCCTTCCTGAATTCCTCCTACACTCCACAAAAATGAATCCCTCCTTCTTCTTTCTTCTTAATAAAGTGTGTAAATCACTAAATTCAGATGACCTTTCAGTTGCTTTTTTTTCCCCCAGTACTGGTTGCCTATTGCTCCCATTGCCTTGTGAGTTACCTTAGTAAAAATGATCTCAAAGAGCTTTGCTACCCAAAGAATGGTCCTCCTACCAGCATACTCCAATTATTGTTAGGAATGCTGATATCCAGGCCCTAACCCAGACCTCAGAATCCATATCTTAATACACCTTCAGTTTATTTTGATCACAGTAAAGTTTCAAGAGTGTCACAAGATACCAACACATAAGAGACGTTCAGTGTGTTCTTGGTCAGGGGGATGGATAAGAAACAGAAAATCAGGAAAGGTTGTAATGCATGGCCATCAGGGTACCAATGTGGCTTGGGATTTTATCTGTAGGTACCCAATAGGTAACCTGGACAACGTATTAAATTTATGGACCACGCAGCACCACTAAAAGCCATAAAATGGTGAAAGACACTGGTGCATACTTGGAGTTTTTGGCAGAGACTATTGTAAAGTATTCTACGAATTGAAGATCGTTTTTAAAAAATCACTACAACGTGACATATTTGGGATTAGAGCTATTTCACTGCATTCAAATATTTGTTTTCATTCCCACATATTTTCTTCTCCCTCTCTTTCCTGCATAAATTTATATATGGAACTTAACTAACTCAAACTGTCAGCTGGTAAAACGGTCTTCAGAGAAAAAATGCAAAAGCATCCTAAATTCAAAGACAAGAATTTTCAGGATTGGTGGATTACTAGAGCACCACAGGGTTAGAAATGCACTCAGAGCCATGACTCTGGCAGGACTTGGAACGAAGTTAGAACTGCAAAAAGGTAAAAGAATAGAGGTCAATTTTGGAACCTTCCAGTTTCTTCCTTTAGAAGAAATAAAATGAAATAATTCCAATTATGTTCAGCCAAGGAGGCCAAAAGTGTCTTACTGAATTCCAAAATGGTATCTCACCCCTTGTGGAAATCAAGAAGCACTGAAATAGAGGCAATTGAGGTCATCTCAAAGGACAAGACATGAGCAAAGCAAGGAGACCTGACACAGAAATAGAGATAAGAAAAGAAATGATGACTTTGTTTTCTGTTTCTGTGAAAGTTTTAATTCCCACATTTCCATGACTTCATGTTTCATTGTTTTCCTTTCCAGCATTTGGCAGACAAGAGCACTCTACCATTTATTTTAAAATTTGTAGTCAAACACACAATATATCAGATTTTTATATTGCCTCAAGGAAAACTCTCAAAAGAATCAAATCTAAAGCTTTACTATAAATTCCCCTGGGGAAGATGATCCTAAAATCCTTAGACATTGATATATTCTCCTGACTAACAGTTTAATTTCAGAGGTAATGATGACATAGATTGACAAAAACTAGCCACATATTCCAGCTACAACCTGTGTGTTAATGCTGATGTGTAACACTTTTCAGTGCCGATTAAATAAAGGCCAAACTCCCAAACCTGGCATTAAGAATCCTTTATTATGTGGCCCCAGTTTGAATTTCTTATTCTGCCATTTTGCTATGCTCTGGCCAAGTAGAATACATAGTGTTCTTTTATTTGTTTTTGTGGTTTTTGCTGATATCTCTTTTCACTTGTAACTCTCTTTATTTCTATATCTATTGGTCTAGAAACTATTCTGTGATTAAGAGCCAGCATAAATGACACCTCTGCTGAGCCACCAAAGATCACATCACCTGAAAAAGCGCTCTTTCAAGTATCTCATAGAGATCCTAAAGCTCCATCTCATATTTATAGTGAACACAACTCACTAGACAGAAATTTTCTTGATAGTGGGAATTATCCATCTTTGTGCTTTTTTGTGCCTGATAGGGTATTTTGCATGTAGTAGATACCTATAAATATTATGTCATTCTTCAATTCTGGAATGATTGTAAGTATTAAGTGAGATCATCATCATAAGACAATTAAATTATATCATTTGTCAGTCGTTCTCTCTTATTCCCACATTTTCATGTTTTCCTCCCAAATTTCTCTACAATCCAAATGTTATCTAACTAGTAGCTAATAATTTATCACTGTAACTAGTCTGGCTCCTTGTGGATTTCTTAAGATAACAACTGAGATAATACATAATACAACTGCCTTCATTTGAATAAAAGTAGACGATATTACTGGCACAATGCCAGTACCTGAACCCTAGTTGGCATTCAATACATATTTGAAGAATGAATGACTCAATCAATCATCCTGCCAGAACATCAATAAATCTAGGATAAAGTGGTGGAGTCACCCAGATTTCTTTAGCCATCTCTGTCTTGTGACACCTATGAAGTATTCAAAATGGTACCAAATGGCCTTATATAAAAACAATATAGATAACATGATTATGCTCCCTTAAAGATCATGTCTATACCTGCTCATGATGACTGTAGTGAGCCACCTAAGTCCCCAAAAGTACTTAGTGAAAAAGTACTAAAAAATTATTTTTGCAAAAATTCTAGATTGCTTTTGATAGACTATAAGCAAGAAGACATGTTATAAACCATTAAATACTACCAGATGTTAGCAATGAGTTTCTTTTATCTTTGGCCCAAATATTTTTTGTGCATATGTTGTGATATCTAAACTTTTGCCTTGCTAATATATGCAAAATTAATATCTTATTAATGAAATTCATGAACTGGGCCTTATAATTCTGGGAATTAGCAATCATTATAATCCCTGCTTCCACTTAGAACTCAAACCTCTTTCTTGAATGCCAGTTCCAAGTATTACTAATTCCTGAGTTATCCAATAGTATACCCTTCCTACCTTTCAGGGAACCTAAATCCAAAGAGCAAGTGTATCTTCCACAAGTATTAGAATACATACATAGCATAATATAAATGAAGATTATCACCTTACTGAAATGATTTACATGAATGCCTCTCCCTTTAGACTTCTAGATACTTGAAGAAATGAATTGTCTATAAACTCTTCTTTAGTTTCCCCTCTTAATAGAGGCTTAGTACACTAATACACTCAATGATTATTTAATGAATTAATGAATGAAACTGTTAGTTTACAAATGCACAAGCCATTCACTAATTTACAGAGTATCATATCTTCTTTATAATATGGAGTATCGAAAGTATCAAAGGCTCATCTTCACATCTCTGTGTAATTGCTTTACAGCCAGTCTATTGCATACTACTAGAGCTATTAGGACCATTAATAATACAAGACTAGAACAAAGCTACTATACTGGTGAGTGCAGCCCTAGTGGGCAGTACCCATGCAAGCAGAAATCCAAACAAATGCAATGGAACTAGCATACTCTGGACACAGGAAACACCATGATAATGTGACTCAATTAATGCAAGTGACATGGCCATGATAGAAACCAATCTCCACTGTTGTTTACCAAGGCAAATGCATTCTGAGGAGGAGTCGCAAGACTACAAGATGGGACTAAATCATAACCAAAGGAGCTTATGTTGCAGAATCATATGTACACTCAGAAAAATGAGAAATTATATTCCATCTGTGTATGATATATCAAAGTGTATAAATGCATTCTCCTGTCACCTGTCACGTATAACTAACTAAAACAAATTAAAATGGCAAAAAAAGCTTATGCATACTGATACCAGAACACTAATTTTTTTTTGTATCTGATAAACCATGCCTAAGTACTATCATGAGGGTGTCACAATGAAGAGTCACCTATGTGAGAAGGACGTGAGTAGAACTTGGGATGTGATGTGGGCAGCTGGAAGATCATATAGCCATGAAGAGGAATTATCCAAATTGAGCTCTGAAGGTCAGAATGGACGGGTAAGGAAGAAGTGGGGAAAAAGTTGACATCCAGACAACAGTCATAGACAGCTTGGAAGACATTGACTCTCTCATAAAATACTCTTAGAAAAAAATAATGAGACAGAAGTCTTATCATCTTTAGGATGCCAAGATAAGGAAATTTGACTTCAGAGAAAAACAAACATGAGTAAGATCTCTTCCGGTTCCCATCATAATTGCTGCACCCAGAGGAATGAGGAAGAGAACATGGAAGAACCTAAACATTCAGAATTTTACACAAAATTGTGGCAAAGAATAGCACTAAAGTCAAACCAAATACAGTGACATTTAGATATTGTGTACATTTGCATTAAAATATTCAGCAAAGTAGAATTTTGAGAACTGGAGTTTCAAATGCTTCGATTTCAAGAATTAGTATAATTTCCTCTCCCAGAGTAAATTATTTATCCCTAGGAAGGATAACAGCAGTTCCCTGCTCCTCTGAGAAGATCTGGGAATAAATGAACCAAGAAGAGATAAGCTGTTGCTTTTGCTATCCGACCTTCAGGGAGAAGCACAGATGCAGAATGGTTTCTCTCTCCCCTGGAAGATAGGAACTTCAGGAAAAATTTACAGGATTATAAACCCAAATCACAAAAGCAGACTGGTAGCCATTGTAATCCAGTCTGCTGCTGACATCCTGAGACCAAACCTGATTCTCTGGATCTCCCAGGCATGAGAACTGTAGAAACCTGTGCAGCCAAAGCGTGGTCCAGAAACCACAAGCCACTAGCCACACACAGAGGCATCAGCCAGTCTTCTGAGGGACAGTCATGCCTAAAACATAAGGATAGGCTGTTAAGGAAACATGGACAGGAAAATAGCCTCCTAAGGGTATTGCAACAGTTAATGTATAGAACTATCATCCTCCTATGTATCTCTTGTTGAATATGCTCAATATATTCCTAAGAGAATAGGAAAGGTGCCATGGTATAAATGCTTGTATCCCTCCAAAATTCATAAATTGAAACTTAATCCCCAATGCAATAGTATTAAGAGGTGGGGCCTTTGGAAAACATCTAAGAATGGAATTAATGCCCTTATAAAAGAAGATGAAGGAAACACCAGATGCTGAATCTGCTGGTGCCTTGATCTTTGACTTCTCAGCCTACAAAAACATAGGAAATACTTTCTCTTGTTAATAAGTTACCCAGCCTAATATGCTTTATTATAGCAACCCGAACCAACTAAGACAGGGAGATTTTTGAAAAACTATTTCTAATGGCCTAAATTCTTTCCACTAATTCACAGGATCTATTCTTATCAACAGCTATCAAAGCACTTTAACAGAAAAATATGTAATTAAATGATGAGATTATGATGTGTTGAATCTTCCACAAAGAAAAGACATAAGAATTTTAAATATTCAAAGGTCAAAAGAAGAAGTGGAACTGTCTTCCTATTTTATGTCAAAAGACTACAAAACAAACCCAGCAACACTCAAAACTTTCAGCAAATACAATGGAAGTAACTACTCAAATATATCAAACATGTATTTTTCCATCAGAAATCATTGTTGCTATCACTAACAATATTCTCCCAGGATTTGCTGCAGGAAAACAAGGAGCAGAAGCATATTTGATTCTCTTCCTACTTCATGGATGACCAAATAGGGAAGCTGCCTGTAAGCTGGGACTAACTACCACCAGGCACCAGAAGCCAGTGTCTATTTTTACAGAGTCCTGAATAAGATGGGTGCAGACCCCAAGCAGTGTACCCTATGATCACTACACTGTCCTCAAATTACTTGAAGAAAGAACATGTCTCTGAATAACCACATGGTCATGGGAAAGTTATTGACTCTGAGTCCTGGCCTCCTCATCCTTACAAGAAGATAACAAGATGATCTGAAGGTCACCTGGCATGAAGTGAGGGAGGCACTAAATTGTAATTCCTTAACACTCTCCTCTCTTCGTATTTGTGAACTGGTAATATAGAACACAATGAAACAGTTACTAAGAAGAATCAGGCACCCTAACATGTCCTCTTTGCTCACTGCCAGGAATTCCCAGCCAGCATTTCCCTCTTCAATTTCCAAAAGGCTTGTTTCTGAAAGTTCAGTCCTATGTCTTCTCTAGCTATCTATCCCTAGAGAATTTCTTATCATTAAAGATTTTAAGCTGGAGTGTCCTTTTCCATTTTTTTCAGAGAAATCTTTTGGCACTTTTTTCTGATCTGTAAAGATTCCTTCCTGTTTCTTGAGGGAAAGGCTTGCCCAGGTCTCTCTCTAAACCATGTCCCTCTTGGCTCTCCCCTTCTCTGTGCTTAGCCAGTGAGATGCACATTTGCAGATGTTGGGACACCTCTCACTACTTATCCCAACTTGTTTCCTACCTGCACATTCAGAGAAAGAAGCATTCTACTGCCTGAGGGGGAAAGAGAGAATTTCATTTTCAGCCATTGGTTAAATGTATCAGATTTTCTCTCTTGGAAACAAAATGGGTAGGAAGGAGAAGACTCTTGGAAGTCTATTTTGACCTGGTAAAATACTTGGTTTTGCTTTAAATATAAAAGACTAATGTCTTGTGATTTAGACAAGGAAATTAGTATGTAATCAAAATAATGCTAATAATGCATGAGAATGCATTGTTGTCCCATACAACCAGTACAGTTTTACCTGTTTGTCATCCTGCACAGATCTGAATTTCCACTATGATATAAATTTATTTTCCTAGCTTTTGAACTTGTCTTTGAACTACTCTTTCCTTGGCCTATAACATATTTTCTCCTTCAGGAGAAAATTCCTGGTATATTTATCCAATCAACCAACAACAATTTGAGGTAGGCTGATTTGATGTATGGATATGAGAGGCATGAGTACATCAGAAAGTGGTGATGAGTTTACTGCATAAGAGTAGCAGGCATTGCCTAGAAAGAGATCTCAACTGTGAAAATAGGGCTAGGGATGTTTTCTGGAAAATATCCATTTTCACACTTCTTGAAAGAGGGATAAGCATTGGATATCTTTTATCTCAGCCTTATCTCCCAATCACTCTTGTGGTTGACTGAGGTTGTTTTGTCACATGGCCCAGATCTCTTCCGCCTGGCCAGTGCACCATCCCTCAGTTCCTGTGAATGCTGGGGACTAAAGGCTCATAGCTGCTCCCCTTCTCCAAAGAATTGCTCTCAGTGGAGAGGCATTGCCTCACTCTTGGAGGTTACCCCTGCACCCACAGGCCCTGAATGACACTACACCACAGTGCACAAAGGCTGCCCTCCTTTCTGTTCCATCTCCTCGTACCTTCTGTTTACTCTTCCACCCTCCTAGACCACTTTCAACACTACCCCACCTCAAGCATCACCTACCATAAAAAACCTGACTCAAATATGATCTTTCCCAACCAGCCTAAGAATCTGCCTTTGTTTGCTGCATCACCTTAGGATTGCTAATGTCCAGAATACTTCTCAGCTCCTAACATTTGTTCAATAAATATTTGCTGAGTCAAGGAATGAAGTAATGAATCAACTGCTGCTAAAGTCTGCATCAGTGTCTAACAGTTTACCTTGGCCCAAAGGCACAGAGTCTCTGTCATCAGATAAGTGGCTTGCCAGCAAGTTTAATTTGTTGAAAATATTTATGTGATGTTTAAATGAAAGCATGCTGGGACAATAAATTAGTTCCATGGCAGAATGCATATGAAAGTAACCAACATATTGGCTGACATCAGCAGAACTCCACAAAGTGTTCCTTCAATAAATCAGTGAACTGGGGAGGTTCTCTTTAAGTATCCTTTGCAGATTAAAAAAAAAATGTCCCCCACACAGACATATTGCAGCACATTGAGTACCTTCCTATGTTATCAAATAAAAATCACTTTTTTTTCCTTCTATACCAGTGCTTACTTTCTGGGTCACCACCATTCCGTACTTGATTGAGACTTTTTCAGAGAATAATCATCACCTGAGATTAGACTCACATGATATCACCTTCACTTGAATTATGACTTCCAATATTTTTCTAACTAGAACTCGATTAAGTACCTTCTTACTCACTGCTAAGAAGTAAACTTTAATTCTCACATAGTTGATAATACTCGGTTATCAGTCAAGACTCAAAAACACCTAAGCAGTTAGGAGGTCTGCATTGGGGTCATCCAGACCAATGAGGAGTCTCTCTCAAAATACCCCATCTTCTCATTTGCCAATACCACTACCTTTCACATTAAAATATATACAAAAAGTGGAAACTAACGAACACAGGCATTTCCAACAGCACTACTTTGACTAAATCCTCTGAACACAGAGCTAGGTTGACAAGAGGAATCCCACCACCATATCATCCTTCCACATACACAAGCTTCTGGGGGAAAAAAAATGATTTTTTCAACTTCAACTTTCATCTAAGCCACATAAGCATATTTTTATATCTTAACCTTGCCTCAGAAATTATCATACTTTTTCTTCCCCTCATTTCTCAAGGTAGTTATTTTTTATTACTTTGGACCCTCCAAGCCCTGAAACAAATGTTTAGTTTCCGCTTTTATACAAAGGCCTTTGTCCAAAGAGTTCCTGGTTTCTCCAGATACTTTATTTCCTTTGGTTTTATGCTTGCTCATCTCTTCATCTCTCTCCAATGCCCCAAGGCCAAATATTTTGTAATAAATATCCGTTCTAATTTTTGACTTGTCTTTAGTTCAAACATGAGTTACCCTTTCTTCCTGTGACTGTGTTAACAATGAGAAAATACAGAACAAGGCAACTAGAAAGTATCTGTCCTTTATTGGGAAATAAAGGCAAAATCTTTATTTCCAGCTCCAGCAGAAGGAGGGCAAACAGCTCAGCCTTTCAGCCAAGTTACACGACTATTAAGCGTAACATATTTAACTAAAAGGCTCTTCAGGTCCTTTAAATCCCTGATGGGGGATTAATCATGTAACCATGTTAACATGTAAACAGATCACTAAGAAAATTGGGCTGGAGTTGTGGCTCAGTGGTAGAGCACTCACCTAGCACTTGCGAGGCCCTGGGTTTGATCCTTGGCACCACATTAAAAATAAATAAATAAATAAATAAATAAATAAATAAATAAATAAATAAATAAATAAAGGTATTGTGTCCAACTACAACTAAAGAAATAAATATTTTTAAAAAAGAAAGAAAATGGAACTCTTGCAGTTTTATTAAATCTTTTAATTTTAAAATGCTTGTTCCATACTTTAATCGCATGCATAAGCCATGGAGGATCCCAATGCATTCAGACATGTTTAAAACAGCAAATATATAGTCACATAGACACCTATAATATTAAATGGATAACCAACACAATTATTCAGATAAGAAAGAATGGAATGTGTTAAGTGTAAGAAAAAGCTAAAACACAAAGGCTTTTGGGTCATATGAGGATTTCTGTTCTTTTTCCTAAGAAAAATATTGAGACGTTAGAGGTTTCAGGCAGGCTGAGTTATCATTCAACTGAATTTGCAAAAGATCTGTCTGGCTGCAATGTAGAGAACATGAGTTGGGGTATGTAAATAGGAACTGGGAGTATCTGGGTATAAAATGATGGTAACTTTGACTTTGGCCTTATTAGTAAGACCTAAAAATACTAGATGACTAAAAAAAATGAAAGGGGATGTAAACCGATGATGACGAGATTTTTTTTGTCACTAATGGAGAAAGGTAGCATTAGTAATGTGTTACAGGATGATGAGCTCTGTCACTTAGAGTCCTGATAAACTTATATGCTAGAACTTTTGAACCCGATCTAACTCCAATTTTCCATTCCATGTCCTAAGAATATTCTCAGCGCTCTTAGAGGAACTGGTAAAAGTTTGAAGGTACTTTGTCTAGAAACCCTCTTACTTCTATCCACAGAAAAGGTCCTACTAATTATAGTGCAGAATGGCCTGATCTCTGTACTTTTGCACACTGGTGTGCCATGAATGAATCACAAGTTTCTGCCAGGAAGTGATTCATTCAGCCCTTAGTGCCCAAGCCAAGACCTAGAGGTTTGGGAAATAAAGGCAAAATCTTTTTACCATCCACAGCCTCATCTGAGGATTCTAGGAAGGTGTCCTTAAGGGAATGGCTTTAATAGGAATCTAGTGATAACATGTGATAGCATAGTGGGAGCAAAACCCAGAGTTTGCTGCTTGGCTCTGAGTGAACCAGGCAGGTGCTGTTCCATCCAAACACCCACCTCAACAACCAGCTGACCCCTGCAGACAAGGGGTCACAGAGCTGCTGGAGAAAAGAACTTTCAAAATTCAACAATAATGACAGCATTTTAAATGGGAAAAATATTTGAACAAGCTTTTCATCAGAAAAGATATACCGATGGCAAATAAGCACATAAAAATAAGAAATATCAAATATTAAGAAGGAAAATGCAAAATAAAACACTCTTGGAGACACATACCTACTACAAATGTCTAATTAAAAACACTGAACATCCCAAACATTGGAAGGGATGTGGAGTAAGTGGAACATTCATGTACTGTGGATAACAATATAAGGGGACATCTATTTTAGAAGAGATTTAGACAGTTTTTTAAGAAATTAAGCATGACTCTTTCATAGGACATAGTCATACCAATACATACATACTGTACACACACACACACACACACAAATCATAACTTATCAAATTCTATACTTTAAACATGTAGAGTTTTTAAATTATACCTCAGTGAATGTGTACCTTTAAAAAAAAAAAAAAAGAAGCTGTTCTTGTTAGAATATTGGTGAGCTCACGTGTGATCCAATGCAGGAATGTTCAGAGGTAAAATGACAACACTATGAGAGCTGTAACATAATCAGTGGGTTAAGCCATTTGACGGATTAATAATTTAAAAGGACTACTGTACCACATAGTAACTCTAGACAGGTAAGGTGTGGTAGGTCACTGAGGGCATGACCTTGGGGTTTATATTTTGTCCCTGGCATCTCACTTTCTCTGCTTCTCAGCTCCCAGGAGCTGAGCAGCTTTCTTCCACCAAGCTCTTCTGCCATGAAGTTCTGCTTCATGTTGGGCCCAGAGCAATGGAGCTGGCCAACCATTGACTGGATTTCTGAAGCTGTGAGCCAAAATAAGCTTTTCCTCTCCTAAATTGTTCTTTTCAGGTATTTTGTTTACAGAAATATAAAAACAAGGACTAACACAAAGCCTTCCCAGTAGTTGTAATGCTAAAATTTGAGCCTAAAACTAGTTCACTAGTCTTAAGTTCTTCAACTCAAAAAAAAAAAATCAAAATTACTACTCATATTCTAATATTCTGATTTAATGCTATAATTAATTAAACTTTTTTTGTACTCGGGTTTGAACTCTATGGTGCTTAACCACTGAGCCACATCTCCAGCCCTTAAGGGTTTCTTTTGTTAGTGTGTGTATGTTTTAGAGACAGCACCTTTCTACATTGCTTAGGGCCTTGCTGAGTTGCTGAAGCTGGTTTTGAACTTGTGATCCTCCTGCCTCAGCCTCCTGAGCCTCTGGAATTATAGGCATGTGCCATTACTCTCAATTTAACTAATTTTTAATTCTCATCATTGAGTTACACATAGTAATTGATCTAGTGAATTAAATTAAAACTTATCATCAAAAGTTAGGGAGTGGTTGGTTTGACTTTTAACTGCTTTGGAAAGTTGATAGAATAAGTTGCAAAGCATGTTTACAATGCATATGAAGCAGACTTACTACTTAAACATAGGCAGTAAGGGATGATGATGAAAGCCCAGGGTTTAGGGTGAGATTGAATCCCAAGGTTAAGTAAAGCTGCCTGATAGTGGAGGCCTCATGGACAGAGTCTTGCCTTTTGTGCTCCCTTGCATCACAGCTGAAGGGCCTCAGAAAGAAGCCTGACCTAGGTTTTATACACTGGAGTCAACATGACACATTGGACTGAGTTGCTGAAGGACATTGTGTTTCTAGGGCAAAAAAAAAAAAAAAAAAAAAAAAAAAAAAAAAAAACATATCCTGGGCTGTCCTAGTCAGTTCTTCCTGTCTCAGGATGTTGTATCCCTGGCACATCTAGATTAATTTTAGAGAACTACAAGTGAGAATCGGGTTGGTTCAAAGTCACCAGGAGAACCCTCCTGTAGAAATATTTTGAGGTGTTTATTTCTCATTATATTTTAGTGTCTGTAGCTGCACTATTTCTAATCTTGCTCTGAGGTGAGGGAGCCAGGATTTGAATGGAGCATTGAAATAATTTACCTTGGGTCGGCATAACAACTATAGTTGGGCAGCAAAGTGCTCTCCCCTGGTTGCCTTCTGCTGGAACACAGGCCATGCTCTCTCCTAGATAATTTAGACATACATTCTGATGAACCAGATGCAGTTGTAAGCATGAATTATGCTCTGGCTCACCAAAGAAGAAAAGAGGAGGACTTCTCATTGTCCTGCCCTTTATAAAGTTTGGGAAAACAAGCCATTTGTCTAAATGACATAATTACTAGTTCTACTTAAGTCTAAAAGTCATCTTATGGTGTAAAAATAGATTTCTTTTAATACACACATAATAGTTTTTTATGTTAATTTTAAAAAGCCAGGAAAATAAGCTAAGATGTATCTTTGACAAACAACACATCCCTCTGCAGTTCTTGTAAGATCATGGTCCAGAGACACAGGTGTGGATTTTGAAGCAAATAGAGAGCCAACAGAAGGATTCAGAGCTGGGGCAGAAGGTTGGAAAGATCTTGCAGTGCAGCTGTACTGTGTGGGAAGACATGTCTCATAATGGACAAACAGCTGTTTGAATCGGATAGTTGAAACCTTGCCAAAGGGAGCACAGAGAGATCATTTTTTATCAGAGGCCATGGTTACAGTATTGTTGATAGAGACTCAGTCCAGAGGGCTATAGATCCTTCAGCAGAAATCTTCAGGTTGAAGTTCTAAGAATTGGACTGGAAACTGCAAATACTGCAACTGTGTTTCTTCTGGTTCTCCTAAAACCTTAGTGCCTTTCAAAGTGACTGGTACTGTATGAATATCACACAATAATGTAGTCAGCCATTAATCTCAGTTTGGTATTCAAGAATGGTGAGGTATAAAATCATTAATAGTTACCAAAGTTTTGACAGTCATGATTTTGAATTCAAAATAGCAATGCTATTTGTAAAGACAAATGTGTTTTAGGCTAGGGATAATGACAATGTTTCTTTCGTTTGTATGATACACAAAACGGGGAAGGAGATAAGGAATAGTTTAAGAGACTTGGTGGCAGGGAGTTTATTTTAAAACTATATATCAGATTTGTTATCCTAGTTTGGAAACTGGTTTATTTAGTGGTCAGCTCCAGTCAGAAGCTACTGGCTATGAAATAGATGTATATTGGTTATGCATTGAATTTTAGATAATCATATGAATTTAATTGATGGGAATGGTAGTTTTAAATAATTATCCTCTGGACTTTTTTTTCAAATTTATTTATATTAAATTCACATATAAACTTGTCTGCATGTGTCATGCACAAATGATATTTGTATACACACACACACAGACATACATTGTGGAATGCTCAGTCTTTTGAGTCTTCACTAGGAAATTTTTTCCCAAATTTGAGAAATCCTGATAAATAATTTCATGTCTTCCTTTAAGTCAAATGAAAACTTGAAATAGTTGCTCAGATAACTTAAGCTTTTTACTGTTACTGAATTAACTAAAGTCACTACCTATGACTAAATCAGTCAGGGTCACTCCAGGTGAACTGGTCTGGCTACTAAATCATCACACAGACACAGAAAGTAACTTTTTCTTGGAGTTCAGCGATGGCTTCTCAGCCCCAGCTCCCACAAGGGAAGCAAGAGAGGCAGACAAAATAGAACACACAGGAAACCATTCTGTTTTGGGGAGGGGCTGTTCCATAGAACATTCCATCCAAAGAAGTCAGGAGTAGCATTACAAAGGAATAAGAAGGCAGCCCACTCCATTGGGTAACGCCCACTCCCAAAGCCTCACTCCCCTGCTGAGCGGAGAGGGGGATCCACCTGCTTCCTCCACAGAGAAGCCAGTCTCCACATTTCCATCGCTCAAAGCTAGGGGGCGCTTAGCTCCTATATGGCAGCTCCGGACAAACTAGCATTTTAAATAATTTTCATTGTTTCTTCTCCTTTGCCTGTAAAATAGTGAAACTATGTTGTTGAATTCTTTCTCTGATCATGTTATCTTCCTCTAATCCAGCTACAGGGCTCTGTATTTTGAAAACACCATGCATACATACATTGTGGAATGTTGGCTTTTCATATTAATCATCACCTCTCTAATTTTGTTCTTCTTTGATCTTCTGTCTTATTTTTTTTTCCTTTGCATTCATGGTTATTATTGTATACCAGTTCTCCAAGAGTGTAATTTGATTTTTGACAGGTTGTTATCTTCATCATTATTTCTACCATTCATTTATTTAATCTACAATGGTACTTTTAAAAAAATTTGCTAAAAATTTTTGCTTAAAAATTTCTGCTTAAAAAAAAAATGTGTTTGGTTTTAGCTTTTATTGTCTCTGTATTTTCTTTAAGTCTTTTTGTAGTTTGATGCCGCAGTCTGGCTGGGCAAAAAATCATGAGCCACTCAAGCAGGAACAAACTTTATTTTTGAAAATGCCGCCAATACTCCGTACACAAGGGGAGGAAGCCGATCCACCCACGCGGCCTTCTCCCTGAACCCCAGAACAAGTTCCTCCCCCGGAATTCCCTCCTACTGTACTTTCCCAACCAATGAGAACTCTCCAGGAGTCCCGTAGCAGGCCGAGGTGAACAGCAGGAGTCCAATATCCATATGAATGCAAATATTAACATAATCATATCATCTCAATGGCTAGCTGGGGTCACCTTTCAACCAAAAGTGCCATGCATCATATTACTTGGCTGTGGCTCTTAGTAGTTTGAATTTCTGTAGGGAAAGTTGTCTTCTATTACTTGGATAATTTCTTTTTTGGATTGGGTTCTTTCTATAGCATTTTCCTTTGTGTCTCTTCACTCTTATTCTGATTTCCTACTTCTTTCCTTTCCTTTTCTCTGTTTGAAAAATATGGGCTCCTTTAAAAATACTAACATTTTTACAATAGGATTTCTCCAGACAACTGTCTTCTCTGATATAGGAATGGGTAACTATTTCCTGATATTGTTACCACAAGGAATGTTACACAATATATTTAACTGCATACAAGTACAACAAGGTGTACAGCCTTCCTTTAACTTCCAAGGAAATAAAGGGGCAGGTAGCAGTGGGTAAGGCAGAGGAGAGACTGAATCCTGTTGTTATCATACCAGTGCAGTACATGCCACCATCTCTAGGAGTGTGGGCTGAAGGGGATGAGTCAATCAGTTCTGTACAGGTCCCTTTTCTGCTCATTCATGACACTTTTACATATCTTATATTCAAGACCACTGCATCTTGGCAGGGTATAACCCATTCCCCTTAGCTCTGAAGAGTTCTCTCAGCTTACTATAGTGTCTTGGAAAATAAAACCTTTCACTGCTAAGATTACATATTGGCTTATACTGTTTCCATGCTCCTGGTGGTTTACAAATATTTCTCGCCTGCACTTCTGTTGCTACTCAATCCATTATTTGGCTTTCTTTCAAATTGGTGGGTATTAGTAAAAAGTCTGAACTCACCTGCTTTCCTCAATATTCTATTTCCATTTTTAAAACATTTATCAAGGGTCTACTTAAAGTTCCAAATCTTTATTTTGGGGGAATGAAGCTTATAGCCTATTAATCTTTTTATTCTCAGAAGCTGTTTAGAGCTTAATATATGCTCTAAAAATTATTGCTGAATACAGAAATAAGTTGAGGTGAATTGGAATCTTCCATTGTTCTCCTTTATACTGTTTGTTAACTATTGCTTTTCATAAAGAGTTTGTCTCTATGGCCTTTCTTTAGCCCTTTTTCTGTGTATTTTAAATTTTGAATTTTTGTTATCACAATATTACAATATTTTTATGATCATATGCTATTGTACTTTTGTAATAAAAGATATGATACAAGGTCAGGATCTTGTGTTTTCATCTTGAACAGTGATCTCAGTTACTGGAGTACATATGGAGGTGACATGTTGAGAGTGAGTCTGTTCTATTCTCTATGATAGAACCTCTCAAGGGCCTTTCCTACAGCAAGTACATACTACTTGTTTTTTGGTGGTGGTGGTTGGTTGTTTGGGGGCTCTTTTGTCTAAAAAAGAAAGTACATGTATAAAGGCATGAATTGGTGTGAACATACTCTATATACAATGATATGAAAAATTGTACTCTATGTGTGTAATAATTGTAATGCATTCTGCTGCGGTGTATTTAAAAAAATAAAAATCAATAAAACTAAAAAAAAAAAAAAAAAGAGTGTGAGAGAGAATCAACAGCATGATGTGGACCCAAAGAAGCTTTCTACTTATTTTTATTTTTAGTAGTTTTGTCATCTCTGAATGTGGAACATTAAAACTCAAGTCATATATGGAAAAAAATATACCATCTTATTGAAAAAATATTTTAATGAATAATGAGAAGATAATTCCATCTATTGAATGGTGATGATTATCCATAAGCTGACTATGTAGTTACTTTAGGTACATAATCATAATTTCTAATTGTATAAGTGAGTGGGAGAACAGGAAACCCCCAGGCAAAACCTGAAGGTGTGTGTGTACCCATGTACAGAAGTGGTTAGTGATAAGAATTCCTGGAAAGGTTGATAAGAATTTCTCGAAAGGTTGCTAGAGTCAACAAAATTAGAAGGGCAAAAGTTGTAATCATGAAATTGGAAAGGCACTTCCTTTGACCCATCTCAGAAGCATTGGAGCCAGATGCTGCATGTTCTGGTTATACTTCCCATTACATATGATATCCTGGTTATAGTCCCTTTCCAAAAACTCTATACAGTGCTCTCAAAAAGAGCCAGCTTGTGACGAATTAGTAATGTTTTTGAAGCACGCATGTGCATACACACATGTATTTTAGCTTTGGCAAAGACACATGGGCATTTTGGTCCAACTGATTTCCATTGTTTTCTGGGTATAATTAGCCTCACACCTGCATAGCTCTTAGGGCACTACTCAAAGCCAACTTGTTCTCCTTTAATTGTAGGCATCTTTCATCTTTTTAGTCCTTTAAATTTTCTAGACACAAATTCTTTGTCAGATATATGATTTTCAAATACCTTCTCCTGGTCCATAACTTGTCTTTTTTATTTTCATAACGGTGTCTTTCTAAGACCAGTTTTTCTTCACTTCAATAAAGTTCAGTACATCAGTGCTTTCCTACATGGATTATGTTTTCTGGTATTATATCTGAGAAATCTTTACATAACCCATTACCTCCTATGTTTTCTTCTAAAAATTCCATAATTTTAATCTTCATACTTTGGCCTACAATCCATTTTGATTTAATCTTTGCTCATGATCTAAGGTATTTTTGTTTGTTTACATAGGGATATCCAATTTTTCCAGCAAATTTATGAAACAGACTATCTGTTCTCTTGAATTAATTTAGAATCTTTGACCAAAAAAAAATCAATTAACCATGCCTATGTGAGTATATTAACTATATTTCTTGGCTTGTTATTTTTTGTCCTGATATTAATATTAGGTTGCTTTGATTGCTGTAGCTTTATAAAAATTCTTAATGTCAGACAGCATAAGTTTTCCAACCCCCCTCATTCTTCTTCTTCAAAGCTGTTTTGGCTGTTCTAGGTTGTTTACATTTCTATATGAATTTTAGAATGCACATGCCTATTTCTATTAAAAACAAAAGGCCTGCTGAGGAATGTATAAGTCATATTAGAGAGACTTGACATCTTATTAATATTGAGACTTCATGAACATGATATATCTCTCCTTTTGAAGGTTTTTAAAATTTTTCTCAGCTATATTTTACAGTTTTCAGGATATAGGTCTGTCATGTCTTTTGAACATTATTCTCTTTATGAACTGTAAGGATATTCTTGTGGGTGGTCTTGAATTTTAACTTTAATTTACAATCATTGATTCTCAGTTTTTAGAAATTAATTAATTTATTTATATTAATCTTTAATATCATTACTTTGACATTTTTAATATTTTTGTCATTTTCAAAAACATTATCTTCATTCTTTTGGGGTGCATAACAGGGATTGAACTCAGGGACACTCAACCACTGAGCCACATCCCCAGCCCTATTTGTATTTTATTTAGCAATAGGGTCTCACTGAGTTACTTAATGCCTCGCTGTTGTTAAGGCTGGCTTTTAACTCGAGGTCCTCCTGTCTCAGCCTCCTGAGCCATTGGGATTACAGCATGCACACCATGCCCGGAAAGGATAAGTAATAAATTATTTTCATATGGGCCTTTGTTGTTCCAATTCCTAGTGCTCTTAATTTAATCATGGGAGTCCAGTTTTTGATTCTTCAAACCCAAATCCCTTGACTATCAAAAACAATTTTATTCTTTGTTGGAACTTTTTCAATACAATAAATTATTTACACAGAGCTAAAATTTTCCTTTTGAGGTCATTTTGTAGCTATTTTCCTCTTCATGGCTCCCCAAAACAAAGATATTATTTATGAAGTATCTTCTTTTCCAACTATTTTTCTTCTCAACTAACCCTAATTTAGAATTCCTTATAAAATTTGTGAGGAAACTCACAACACTGGAGGGGGATTCTTAAATAAGAAACCCACAGGTCTATTTCCAGTTCCTTCCTAAATGTCACAAGACCACCATGGATTGTTAATGATTCACTGTGAAATTCCCTAAGGAATAGAAACAGTGAGCTCCGGTGAGATATGTCCCCCTGCTTAGCTCCACGTTGATTTCCATCTTTCTTCTGGTTCTGAACTTCACCTCTGGTTTTGAACTGAAGCTTTTGTCAGACAACAAGATCCTTCCCCGAGAAGAATTTGCTATGTCGGTGTTGTATCATAACTAATTAATATTTAAGTTGCTTGTCTGTTATCTCATTATATCAAAAAAAAAAACAAGGAATGCAATTGATGGTCACCTAAACTACAGATTATGCTAGTTTGGAGGGAAGCCAGAAGAACCCTAAGGATTACAAAAGGAAGAGCTCTCTTCTACAGCAATCAAATTGGGGTACAGCAAGGGGCTCTTGTGTCTGATAATCATTATAGAAAATGGTTATTATAATAGTGACAAAAATAATCAAATAGTAGTTTCAAATGGGGAAACTAATTAAAATTTACTAGAAGTTCTAAAATAGGCATTGCTTTGCAATTAATCTGCTTTTCACATGGACAGCTGAGTATGCTTCTAGGGGAAAAGACTCTGGGATTTAATTCATTTAAATGTGAATAATATACTTGTAAATAATGCAAAATAACTAGTTCAAGTCTAGTAAGAGTATCATCCAGTTAATGCCAGCCCACTATCAATCAGATATTTATTAAATGTTTACTTTGGTGGGTATTTTGCAGTATCCTAAGTGATTAAAAAAAATTAGTAGTATCGAGTTCTTATCCTAAAATATTCATTATTTAAGTAGAGAAAACAAGGAAGCTTTTATATTCATAGTAGAAATTAAACAGCTTTCAAAAGTATTAATCAATTTCAAGGTAACATAGAGTTTCATGAATATTATATCACAAAATCCATGGGAGAAAAGGAACTGCAGAAGACTTATTCAAATTAAAAGAACTATACAAGCTGCACAGTGGTGCATGCCTATAATTCCAGTGGCTCAGAAGGTTGAGGCAGGAGGATCCAGTTCAAAGCCAACCTTAGCAATTTAGCAAGGCCCTAAGCAAGTTAGTGAGACACTGTTTAAATAGAATATAAAAAAAGTCGGGGATGGAATGTTGCTCAGTGGTTAAGTGCCCCTGAGCTCAGTCCCAGCTACTCAAAGAAAAAAAAAAAAAGGTATTGAAATGGATATTGATTTCAACATGTACAGATGAGATTAGAGCAGACTCTATAGGAAAGAGGGAAATATCTGCCCTTCACACCCTACCAGTATGTGGGGAACAACTTGCTCACACACAACAGCATGAACCAAGAATCCAAGCCAGAAGAGAAGGAGCAGCTTCCAGGAATGAAACTCCCATTCAGAATGCTTTGAGACGTAAGAAAGTTGATAAAATGCGAACGATGGATTGCAATGGACTATGAATTTGAAGTTAAGAAATTTAGCACCTACATTAGAAAAAAAAATTGTAGAAGAATAAATTGAAAAAAGAAAACAAATTGACTGAGTTCTTAACTAACATCATTGCGTTAAACTTTTCAAGAGTTGCCTGGTGATAATTCCCTTATTTCTATAAATCCTGTATTATAATCAAAGGACAAGTATTTAAGGACTGATGTCCAAATGCCATTCTGGCTTTTGGAAAATAAGCAAGACTATTATGGAAAGAACATAGGTTTAGGGTCAATTGGACCTGTGTCCCAGATTTCATTCTACCACCCACCTGTACTTCATGGAATTACAAGAATTAAGAAAAAAACAATTAGATAAAGAAATCGTCTATGACACAGTCATTCAGTAAGCTTTATTGTCTATTCGCCATCCAATTTTTTCCTATTAAACCTCCACTCTTTCTTTCTTATGTCCTGTCAGTACCTCATAAATAACATGTTAAAACTTCAATGATCAGAAATGTGTTGGTTAGTCATCTTTATTTTCAGTTTTCTATACTCCCACTTCTATCCAAGATAAAGCAACAGGAATCAGATTTATTTTCCCACCTGAAACAATCAAAAACAACAAATATGATGTATAAACAGTGGTTTCCAAGACAATGGACACCAGGCAATGAAGGACAGTGATCTGTGAGGAACAAAAATTTAGAAAGATGAACTGTAGGATTGCCCCAACTCACTGCCTTCAGGGAGTTTCCAGACTAAAGGACAGAATGGGGAAGCCCCTGGTAAAGACCAACAGACTCCTGAGTTGAGGAGACAGAACTGAGCATGTATCAGACTGGCCAGCATTCACAGGACTGATTACTGCAGAGGAGAGTTTCATAGAGAAAGGACCTTGCAGATCTGCAAGCTCCCCTTCAGTATTTAGCAGAGTGCTGAACAGCACTTATGTGTGCAGGAGGTATACATGGCTCAGGGGAGGAAGTATTGGAAAGTATTAGAGGAAATCCTGGAAATGTTGACCTGAGGCTGGGGATGGCCCTTGTTCCTTCCAGTCAGACGAGAAAAACAACCCAAAATTCATGACACATTCAACAGAGTCCTCAGAAGATTCTGGCTTTCACAGGGAAGAAAAACTAGCCCAACACTAGATAATTCTTCTACTCTTGCTAACAGATCTTAAAAACAAGACCCAAAGGACCAAAGTGTTCTTAAGTAGCTTAACTACATCCTAGAACAAAGAAATTTTTGGACAAACATACTAGAGCAATCAATGATCTCATAAGGAAAAGGAGAGATGAGAATTTCTAAATAATAACTGTTATCAATTCCAGGAAAAGTTAAGATTTTAGAACAATTTGAGGAAGTCAGTCTGAAATAAAATTTTATGTGAATGACATTAACAAAACTTTTTAAATACATAGTTTTTTATTCAAAACTTTTTAAATACATAGTTTTTTTCTGTATGAGAATCTGTTAATTTGATGAACTGATTGTGGTTATTGTCTTAATATTATATATGTATGAAATGACAACCTGGCTTTTAAAAAAAAGAAATAAAGGAACCACCATTTGACCCCATTGTCCCTCTCCTCTGTATATATCCAAAGGATTTTAAATCAGCATACTACAGATCAATGTTTCTAGCACACAATTCATAATAGCTAAGTTATTAAGCCAACCTAGATGCCCTTCCACAAATGAATGGATCAAGAAATGTGGTGTATACACATAATGGAATATTATTCAGCCATAAAGAAGAATGACTTTATGACACTTGCCAGTATATGGATGGATCTGGAGACTATCATGCTAAGTGTAAAAAGTCAATCCCAAAAAAACAAAGGTCAAATGTTTTCACTGACACATGGAAGCTAACACACAACAAGGTAGGGGAGGGGAAGCATAGAAGTTAACTGGATTAGACAAAGAGGAACATAAGAAAGGAAAGAGGGATAGGAATAGGAAAGACAGTAGAATGAATCTAATATAATTTTCCTATGTACATATATTGAAAATACCCGTGAATCCCACCATCATGTACACCCACAAGAATGGGGTCCTAATTAGAATAAGATATACTCAATGTGTGTATAGTTTTATCAAAATGGATTCTACTATTATGTGTTATCTAAAAAGAACCAATGAAGAAAGTAATTCAGATTCCATCTTTGATGTAACAAGGAGAAAATAAGAGAGGGAAGGCTTCCAAATGTGGTGGCAGACATAGGAGTGTGGGAGTAAAGGAAGACCCCAAAGCAATAAGACCCTTCCCAATAACAACTGTCTTGTTATTGCACGTGAATCAACATACATCTCAAAATGAATTTTAGGAATCAGGCGGGGGGGGGGGGGGCTGGGGTTGTAGCACTTGCTTAGCATGTGTGAGTCACTGGGTTTGCTCATTAGCACCACATAATAATAAATAAAGGCATGCTGTCCATCTACAACTACAAAAAATTTAAATAAAAAAGAATAAGACAGCATTACAAATACTGATAGAGTAACATTTGAAATATTTTATTGATGATTAAAAAATGTGTAAGATAATGTGTATAGGATATAAGTGTTGCACAAAAACACTGTTTTTATCCTTTTTTATGCTCAGATTCTACTTCGGGAGGGACATATAAAATAATTGGTAAAGCAGTTGTCTCTGGACAGGTTGACTAGTTGGTAACTATTGAATATTGTACAATTTTATACCATTGTATATGTATTGTATATTCAAAACAATAAACTATTTAATAATAAAAAAGGAATTAAGAACCTTAGAAGGCAGGCAATATTATGCACAGGAACAATTTCATTAAAACTTCATTTTAATAGGATACCCATTATTTCTCTAGTTGAATGAAGTTTTTAAGAAATAGTTTCTGTCTTACTGTCTTACTGACCTCCTAAGGCCACTTATCATTACTTAGTTATCTAACTGAAGGAGAGGTACATTAGAAAGAATGATAGTCTCATGTCTGGGCGCAAGGGTTCAGATTCCAGCTTTGCCCAACTCAAATTCCATTGTTAAGGAGTTAACCCAACATAGTGGCTTCCAAACTGGGATGCATATTAGAATTCCCTCAGGAATATTTTTATAGCATTCAGATAATTGGGCTCCACTCCAGACTCATTGAGTCAGATTTTTTAAGGAAATATGGCCTATCACATTTTTTAAATCTCCAAAGTGATTTGCAGCCCAGGCTAAAAGAACCACTAAACCCTAACTTTTCTAGTTCACAGTGCAGGACAATAAGAATGTCAATACTTTAGTCACTTACTTCCTAGGCTGTTTTGCAAACATCCAAAATGAAACTATATATGCCTTAAAAGATTTGAAAGATTTTCTCATATCTAGTCCTTAAAAAATAGCTTTTGGGAATAAATCAATCCTCTTCTTGGTAAAAAAAGATATGAATCTTCCCCTTATTTCCTGAGCATATTCATGTGTATCTAGGAATGATCTAACAAATAATTCTTAACTTTTTGGAGGTGGTAGGAAGGATGGCTGATTGGGTGGCCAAGATGCTGGGCAGAGACCTCACTGAGAATCTGACACAGACCTATGCAACCTCTTTCAGTGAAAATATACAAATACACACAATAGAGGTGAGGCCCTGGCCTATTCTTCCAAGTATCCACATATTCCCTGAAGCCCAACTTTCTTGATGAT